>NC_086232.1:1561609-1861609 GCF_036321145.2 Pelmatolapia mariae
TCCGAGATCAGACGAGATCAGGCTTTAGCAAGGCGGTATGGCCGTAAGCTGCTGGCGTCAGCACAAAGCGTCAATTTATGGTATCAAGTAGTGAGGTGGCCAATACTCGCAGTTACGAACACAAGCCTCCAATTTAACTACAGTGTTAATGGTAACTGCATGCTTGCCTAATACCCTAACCAAAGGACTCATTTTAGCCTTTGATCAGCAACACAGGCCCTGGTGTGGTGTAAATGGCCTCAGCCAGAGCCACAGGACCTGGTGTGGTGTAGTTGGCCTCAGCCAGCATCAAAGGCCCGGGGGTGGTGTACATGGCCTCAGCCAGAGCCACAGGCACTGGTGTGGTGTCCATAGCCTCAGCCAACAGCACAGGCCCTGTTGTGGTGTCCATGGCCTCAGCCAGAAGCACTGGCCCTGGTGTGGTGTAGATGGCCTCAGACAGAGCCACATGCCCTGGTGGGGTGTAGTTGGCCTCAGCCAGCAGCACAGGTCCTGGTGTGGTGTCCATGGCCTCAGCCAGCAGCACAGGCCCTGGTGTGGTGTCCATGGCCTCAGCCAGAAGCACTGGCCCTGGTGTGGTGTAGATGGCCTCAGACAGAGCCACAGGCCCTTGTTTGGTGTAGTTGGCCTCAGCCAGCACCACAGGCCCTGGTGTGGTGTCCATAGCCTCAGCCAGCCGCACAGGCCCTGGTGTGATGAACATTGCCTCATCCAGCAGCACAGTCCTTGGTGTGTTGTAGACGACCTCATCCAGAGCCACAGGCCCTGGTGTGGTGTACATGGCCTCAGACAAAGCCACAGGCCCTGAAGAGGTGTCCATGGCCTCAGCCAGTAGCACAGGTCCTGGTGTGGTGTAGACGGCCTCAGACAGAGCCACAGGCCTTGGTGTGGTGTAGGTGGCCTAAGCTGGCTGCACAGGTCCACATCCGGAAGCACAGGCCCTGTTGTGTTGTAGATTGCCTCAGCCAGAGCCACAGACCTTGGTGTGGTGTTCATGGCCTAAGCCAGAGCTACAGGCCCACAGCAAGCAGCACAGGCCCTGGTGTGGTGTCCATAGCTCAGCCAGCAGCACAGCTCCTGTTGTGGTGTAGTTGGCCTCAGCCAGCAGCACAGGTCCTGGTGTGGTGTCCATCGCCTCAGCCAGAAACACTGGCCCTGGTGTGATGTAGATGGCCTCAGCCAGAGCCACAGGACCTGGTGTGGTGTTCATGACCTCAGCCAGCATCAAAGGCCCGGGGGTGGTGTAAATGGCCTCAGCCAGAGCCACAGGCACTGGTGTGGTGTCCCTAGCCTCAGCCAGCAGCACAGGCCTTGGTGTGGTGTCCCTGGCCTCAGCCAGTAGCACAGGCCCTGGTGTGGTGTAGGTGGCCTAAGCTGGCTGCACATGTCCACAGCCAGCAGCACAAGCCCTGGTGTGGTGTACATGGCCTCAGCTAGAGGCACAGGCCCTGGTGTGGTGTAGATGATCTCAGCCAGAGACAAAGGCCCTTGTGTGGTGTAGTTGGCCTCAGCCAGCAGCACAGGCCCTGGGGTGATAAACATGGCCTCATCCAGTAGTACAGCCCTTGGTGTGTTGTAGACGGCCTCATCCAGAGCCACAGGCCGTGTGTGGTATACATGGCCTCAGCCAGATCCAAAGGCTCTGGGGTGGTGTCCATAGCCTCAGCCAGCAGCACAGGTCCTGGTGTGGTGTCCATGGCCTCAGCCAGTAGCACAGGCCCTGGTGTGGTGTAGGTGGCCTAAGCTGGCTGCACAGGTCCACAGCCAGCAGCACAGGCCCTGGTGTGGTGTACATGGCCTCAGCTAGAGGCACAGGCCCTTGGTGTGTTGTAGATGGCCTCATCAGGAGCCACAGGCCCTGTTGTGGTGTAGGTTGCCTCAGTCAGCAGCACAGGCCCTGTGTGGTGTGCATGGCCTCAGCCAGTAGCACAGGCCCTGGTGTGATGTAGACTGCTTCAGCCAGAGCCACAGGCCATGGTGTGGTGTAGGTGGCCTAAGCTGGCTGCACAGGTCCACAGCCAGCAGTACAGGCCCTGGTGTGGTGTCCATGGCCTCAGCCAGATGCACTGGCCGTGGTGTGGTGTAGCTGGCCTCAGCCAGAGCCACAGGCCCTGGTGTGGTGTTCATGGCCTCAGCCAGAGCCAAATGCCCTGGTGTGGTGTCCATAGCTTCAGCC
The DNA here is from genome assembly GCF_036321145.2 of Pelmatolapia mariae. Classification (NCBI taxonomy): domain Eukaryota; kingdom Metazoa; phylum Chordata; class Actinopteri; order Cichliformes; family Cichlidae; genus Pelmatolapia; species Pelmatolapia mariae. Next base: position 1,563,786 of record NC_086232.1, read on the forward strand.
AGCAGCACAGGTCTTGGTGTGGTGTCCATGGCCTCAGCCAGTAGCACAGGCCCTGGTGTGATGTAGACGGCCTCAGCCAGAGCCACAGGCCCTGGTGTGGTGTAGGTGGCCTAAGCTGGCTGCACAGGTCCACAGCCAGAAGCACAGGCCCTGGCGTGGTGTAGGTGGCCTAACCTGGCTGCACAGGTCCACAACCAGAAGCACAGGACCTGGTGTGATGTAGACGGCTTCAGCCAGAGCCACAGGCCCTGGTGTGGTGTAGGTGGCCTAACCTGGCTGCACAGGTCCACAGCCAGAAGCACAGGCCCTGGTGTGGTGTAGGTGGCCTAAGCTGGCTGCACAGGTCCACAGCCAGAAGCACAGGCCCTGGTGTGGTGTCCATGGCCTCAGCCAGAAGCACTGGCCCTGGTGTGGTGTAGATGGCCTCAGACAGAGCCACAGGCCCTTGTTTGGTGTAGTTGGCCTCAGCCAGCACCACAGGCCCTGGTGTGGTGTCCATAGCCTCAGCCAGCCGCACAGGCCCTGGTGTGATGAACATTGCCTCATCCAGCAGCACAGTCCTTGGTGTGTTGTAGACGAACTCATCCAGAGCCACAGGCCCTGGTGTGCTGTACATGGCCTCAGACAAAGCCACAGGCCCTGAAGAGGTGTCCATGGCCTCAGACAAAGCCACAGGCCCTGAAGAGGTGTCCATGGCCTCAGCCAGTAGCACAGGTCCTGGTGTGGTGTAGACGGCCTCAGACAGAGCCACAGGCCTTGGTGTGGTGTAGGTGTCCTAAGCTGGCTGCACAGGTCCACATCCGGAAGCACTGGCCATGTTGTGTTGTAGATTGCCTCAGCCAGAGCCACAGACCTTGGTGTGGTGTTCATGGCCTAAGCCAGAGCTACAGGCCCACAGCAAGCAGCACAGGCCCTGGTGTGGTGTCCATAGCTCAGCCAGCAGCACAGCTCCTGGTGTGGTGTAGTTGGCCTCAGCCAGCAGCACAGGTCCTGGTGTGGTGTCCATCGCCTCAGCCAGAAACACTGGCCCTGGTGTGATGTAGATGGCCTCAGCCAGAGCCACAGGACCTGGTGTGGTGTTCATGACCTCAGCCAGCATCAAAGGCCCGAGGGTGGTGTACATGGCCTCAGCCAGAGCCACAGGCACTGGTGTGGTGTCCATAGCCTCAGCCAGTAGCACAGGCCCTGGTGTGGTGTAGGTGGCCTAAGCTGGCCGCACAGGTCCACAGCCAGCAGCACAAGCCCTGGTGTGGTGTACATGGCCTCAGCTAGAGGCACAGGCCCTGGTGTGGTGTAGATGATCTCAGCCAGAGACACAGGCCCTTGTGTGGTGTAGTTGGCCTCAGCCAGCAGCACAGGCCCTGGGGTGATAAACATGGCCTCATCCAGTAGTACAGCCCTTGGTGTGTTGTAGACGGCCTCATCCAGAGCCACAGGCCGTGTGTGGTGTACATGGCCTCAGCCAGATCCAAAGGCTCTGGGGTGGTGTCCATAGCCTCAGCCAGCAGCACAGGTCCTGGTGTGGTGTCCATGGCCTCAGCCAGTAGCACAGGCCCTGGTGTGGTGTAGGTGGCCTAAGCTGGCTGCACAGGTCCACAGCCAGCAGCACAGGCCCTGGTGTGGTGTACATGGCCTCAGCTAGAGGCACAGGCCCTGGTGTGGTGTAGATGGTCTCAGCCAGAGACACAGGCCCTTGGTGTGTTGTAGATGGCCTCATCAGGAGCCACAGGCCCTGTTGTGGTGTAGGTTGCCTCAGTCAGCACCACAGGCCCTTTGTGGTGTGCATGGTCTCAGCCAGTAGCACAGGCCCTGGTGTGATGTAGACTGCTTCAGCCAGAGCCACAGGCCATGGTGTGGTGTAGGTGGCCTAAGCTGGCTGCACAGGTCCACAGCCAGCACTACAGGCCCTGGTGTGGTGTCCATAGCCTCAGCCAGATGCACTGGCCGTGGTGTGGTGTAGCTGGCCTCAGCCAGAGCCACAGGCCCTGGTGTGGTGTTCATGGCCTCAGCCAGAGCCAAATGCCCTGGTGTGGTGTCCATAGCTTCAGCCAGCAGCACAGGTCTTGGTGTGGTGTCCATGGCCTCAGCCAGTAGCACAGGCCCTGGTGTGATGTAGACGGCCTCAGCCAGAGCCACAGGCCCTGGTGTGGTGTAGGTGGCCTAAGCTGGCTGCACAGGTCCACAGCCAGAAGCACAGGCCCTGGCGTGGTGTAGGTGGCCTAAGCTGGCTGCACAGGTCCACAACCAGAAGCACAGGACCTGGTGTGATGTAGACGGCTTCAGCCAGAGCTACAGGCCCTGGTGTGGTGTAGGTGGCCTAACCTGGCTGCAGAGGTCCACAGCCAGAAGCACAGGCCCTGGTGTGGTGAAGGTGGCCTAAGCTGGCTGCACAGGTCCACAGCCAGAAGCACAGGCCCTGTGTGGTGTAAATGGCCTCAGCCAGAGCCACAGGCCCTGGGGTGGTGTCCAAAGCCTCAGCCAGCAGCACAGGTCCTGGTGTGGTGTCCATGGTCTCAGCCAGAAGCACAGGCCCTGGTGTAATGTAGACGGCGTCAGCGCAGGCCACAGGCCCTGGTGTAATTTAGATGACCTATGTTAGCAGAATAGGCCTCGGTGTGGTGCGGATGGCCTCACCCGGCAGCACAAGACATTGCTGAAAACAGCCAAAAGGAATGTCGTTAATGTGGCCTCATTAATGGACACCAACACCCTCCTTCTCTGGATCAAAATCAGCTCAGTGACATGAAAAGCAAATTCTTACAGCACCTGGTATTCCCAGGCAGTCTCCCATCCAAGTACTAACCAAGCCCAACCTTGCATAGCTTCCGAGATCAGACGAGATCAGGCTTTAGCAAGGCGGTATGGCCGTAAGCTGCTGGCGTCAGCACAAAGCGTCAATTTATGGTATCAAGTAGTGAGGTGGCCAATACTCGCAGTTACGAACACAAGCCTCCAATTTAACTACAGTGTTAATGGTAACTGCATGCTTGCCTAATACCCTAACCAAAGGACTCATTTTAGCCTTTGATCAGCAACACAGGCCCTGGTGTGGTGTAAATGGCCTCAGCCAGAGCCACAGGACCTGGTGTGGTGTAGTTGGCCTCAGCCAGCATCAAAGGCCCGGGGGTGGTGTACATGGCCTCAGCCAGAGCCACAGGCACTGGTGTGGTGTCCATAGCCTCAGCCAACAGCACAGGCCCTGTTGTGGTGTCCATGGCCTCAGCCAGAAGCACTGGCCCTGGTGTGGTGTAGATGGCCTCAGACAGAGCCACATGCCCTGGTGGGGTGTAGTTGGCCTCAGCCAGCAGCACAGGTCCTGGTGTGGTGTCCATGGCCTCAGCCAGCAGCACAGGCCCTGGTGTGGTGTCCATGGCCTCAGCCAGAAGCACTGGCCCTGGTGTGGTGTAGATGGCCTCAGACAGAGCCACAGGCCCTTGTTTGGTGTAGTTGGCCTCGGCCAGCACCACAGGCCCTGGTGTGGTGTCCATAGCCTCAGCCAGCCGCACAGGCCCTGGTGTGATGAACATTGCCTCATCCAGCAGCACAGTCCTTGGTGTGTTGTAGACGAACTCATCCAGAGCCACAGGCCCTGGTGTGGTGTACATGGCCTCAGACAAAGCCACAGGCCCTGAAGAGGTGTCCATGGCCTCAGACAAAGCCACAGGCCCTGAAGAGGTGTCCATGGCCTCAGCCAGTAGCACAGGTCCTGGTGTGGTGTAGACGGCCTCAGACAGAGCCACAGTCCTTGGTGTGGTGTAGGTGTCCTAAGCTGGTTGCACAGGTCCACATCCGGAAGCACAGGCCCTGTTGTGTTGTAGATTGCCTCAGCCAGAGCCACAGACCTTGGTGTGGTGTTCATGGCCTAAGCCAGAGCTACAGGCCCACAGCAAGCAGCACAGGCCCTGGTGTGGTGTCCATACCTCAGCCAGCAGCACAGCTCCTGTTGTGGTGTAGTTGGCCTCAGCCAGCAGCACAGGTCCTGGTGTGGTGTCCATCGCCTCAGCCAGAAACACTGGCCCTGGTGTGATGTAGATGGCCTCAGCCAGAGCCACAGGACCTGGTGTGGTGTTCATGACCTCAGCCAGCATCAAAGGCCCGGGGGTGGTGTACATGGCCTCAGCCAGAGCCACAGGCACTGGTGTGGTGTCCATAGCCTCAGCCAGCAGCACAGGCCTTGGTGTGGTGTCAATGGCCTCAGCCAGTAGCACAGGCCCTGGTGTGGTGTAGGTGGCCTAAGCTGGCTGCACAGGTCCACAGCCAGCAGCACAAGCCCTGGTGTGGTGTACATGGCCTCAGCTAGAGGCACAGGCCCTGGTGTGGTGTAGATGATCTCAGCCAGAGACACAGGCCCTTGTGTGGTGTAGTTGGCCTCAGCCAGCAGCACAGGCCCTGGGGTGATAAACATGGCCTCATCCAGTAGTACAGCCCTTGGTGTGTTGTAGACGGCCTCATCCAGAGCCACAGGCCGTGTGTGGTGTACATGGCCTCAGCCAGATCCAAAGGCTCTGGGGTGGTGTCCATAGCCTCAGCCAGCAGCACAGGTCCTGGTGTGGTGTCCATGGCCTCAGCCAGTAGCACAGGCCCTGGTGTGGTGTAGGTGGCCTAAGCTGGCTGCACAGGTCCACAGCCAGCAGCACAGGCCCTGGTGTGGTGTACATGGCCTCAGCTAGAGGCACAGGCCCTGGTGTGGTGTAGATGGTCTCAGCCAGAGACACAGGCCCTTGGTGTGTTGTAGATGGCCTCATCAGGAGCCACAGGCCCTGTTGTGGTGTAGGTTGCCTCAGTCAGCACCACAGGCCCTGTGTGGTGTGCATGGCCTCAGCCAGTAGCACAGGCCCTGGTGTGATGTAGACTGCTTCAGCCAGAGCCACAGGCCATGGTGTGGTGTAGGTGGCCTAAGCTGGCTGCACAGGTCCACAGCCAGCAGTACAGGCCCTGGTGTGGTGTCCATGGCCTCAGCCAGATGCACTGGCCGTGGTGTGGTGTAGCTGGCCTCAGCCAGAGCCACAGGCCCTGGTGTGGTGTTCATGGCCTCAGCCAGAGCCAAATGCCCTGGTGTGGTGTCCATAGCTTCAGCCAGCAGCACAGGTCTTGGTGTGGTGTCCATGGCCCCAGCCAGTAGCACAGGCCCTGGTGTGATGTAGACGGCCTCAGCCAGAGCCACAGGCCCTGGTGTGGTGTAGGTGGCCTAAGCTGGCTGCACAGGTCCACAGCCAGAAGCACAGGCCCTGGCGTGGTGTAGGTGGCCTAACCTGGCTGCACAGGTCCACAACCAGAAGCACAGGACCTGGTGTGATGTAGACGGCTTCAGCCAGAGCCACAGGCCCTGGTGTGGTGTAGGTGGCCTAACCTGGCTGCACAGGTCCACAGCCAGAAGCACAGGCCCTGGTGTGGTGAAGGTGGCCTAAGCTGGCTGCACAGGTCCACAGCCAGAAGCACAGGCCCTGTGTGGTGTAAATGGCCTCAGCCAGAGCCACAGGCCATGGGGTGGTGTCCAAAGCCTCAGCCAGCAGCACAGGTCCTGGTGTGGTGTCCATGGTCTCAGCCAGAAGCACAGGCCCTGGTGTAATGTAGACGGCGTCAGCGCAGGCCACAGGCCCTGGTGTAATTTAGATGACCTATGTTAGCAGAATAGGCCTCGGTGTGGTGCGGATGGCCTCACCCGGCAGCACAAGACATTGCTGAAAACAGCCAAAAGGAATGTCGTTAATGTGGCCTCATTAATGGACACCAACACCCTCCTTCTCTGGATCAAAACCAGCTCAGTGACATGAAAAGCAAATTCTTACAGCACCTGGTATTCCCAGGCAGTCTCCCATCCAAGTACTAACCAAGCCCAACCTTGCATAGCTTCCGAGATCAGACGAGATCGGGCTTTGGCAAGGCGGTATGGCCGTAAGCTGCTGGCGTAAGCACAAAGCGTCAATTTATGATATCAAGTAGTGAGGTGGCCAATACTCGCAGTTACGAACACAAGCCTCCAATTTAACTACAGTGTTAATGGTAACTGCATGCTTGCCTAATACCCTAACCAAAGGACTCATTTTAGCCTTTGATCAGCAACACAGGCCCTGGTGTGGTGTAAATGGCCTCAGCCAGAGCCACAGGACCTGGTGTGGTGTAGTTGGCCTCAGCCAGCATCAAAGGCCCGGGGGTGGTGTACATGGCCTCAGCCAGAGCCACAGGCACTGGTGTGGTGTCCATAGCCTCAGCCAACAGCACAGGCCCTGTTGTGGTGTCCATGGCCTCAGCCAGAAGCACTGGCCCTGGTGTGGTGTAGATGGCCTCAGACAGAGCCACATGCCCGGGTGGGGTGTAGTTGGCCTCAGCCAGCAGCACAGGTCCTGGTGTGGTGTACATGGCCTCAGCCAGCAGCACAGGCCCTGGTGTGGTGTCCATGGCCTCAGCCAGAAGCACTGGCCCTGGTGTGGTGTAGATGGCCTCAGACAGAGCCACAGGCCCTTGTTTGGTGTAGTTGGCCTCAGCCAGCACCACAGGCCCTGGTGTGGTGTCCATAGCCTCAGCCAGCCGCACAGGCCCTGGTGTGATGAACATTGCCTCATCCAGCAGCACAGTCCTTGGTGTGTTGTAGACGACCTCATCCAGAGCCACAGGCCCTGGTGTGGTGTACATGGCCTCAGACAAAGCCACAGGCCCTGAAGAGGTGTCCATGGCCTCAGCCAGTAGCACAGGTCCTGGTGTGGTGTAGACGGCCTCAGACAGAGCCACAGGCCTTGGTGTGGTGTAGGTGGCCTAAGCTGGCTGCACAGGTCCACATCCGGAAGCACAGGCCCTGTTGTGTTGTAGATTGCCTCAGCCAGAGCCACAGACCTTGGTGTGGTGTAGATGGCCTCAGACAGAGCCACAGGCCCTTGTTTGGTGTAGTTGGCCTCGGCCAGCACCACAGGCCCTGGTGTGGTGTCCATAGTCTCAGCCAGCCGCACAGGCCCTGGTGTGATGAACATTGCCTCATCCAGCAGCACAGTCTTTGGTGTGTTGTAGACGAACTCATCCAGAGCCACAGGCCCTGGTGTGGTGTACATGGCCTCAGACAAAGCCACAGGCCCTGAAGAGGTGTCCATGGCCTCAGACAAAGCCACAGGCCCTGAAGAGGTGTCCATGGCCTCAGCCAGTAGCACAGGTCCTGGTGTGGTGTAGACGGCCTCAGACAGAGCCACAGTCCTTGGTGTGGTGTAGATGTCCTAAGCTAGCTGCACAGGTCCACATCCGGAAGAACTGGCCCTGTTGTGTTGTAGATTGCCTCAGCCAGAGCCACAGACCTTGGTGTGGTGTTCATGGCCTAAGCCAGAGCTACAGGCCCACAGCAAGCAGCACAGGCCCTGGTGTGGTGTTCATAGCTCAGCCAGCAGCACAGCTCCTGTTGTGGTGTAGTTGGCCTCAGCCAGCAGCACAGGTCCTGGTGTGGTGTCCATGGCCTCAGCCAGCAGCACAGGTCCTGGTGTGGTGTCCATCGCCTCAGCCAGAAACACTGGCCCTGGTGTGATGTAGATGGCCTCAGCCAGAGCCACAGGACCTGGTGTGGTGTTCATGACCTCAGCCAGCATCAAAGGCCCGGGGGTGGTGTACATGGCCTCAGCCAGAGCCACAGGCACTGGTGTGGTGTCCATAGCCTCAGCCAGCAGCACAGGCCTTGGTGTGGTGTCAATGGCCTCAGCCAGTAGCACAGGCCCTGGTGTGGTGTAGGTGGCCTAAGCTGGCTGCACAGGTCCACAGCCAGCAGCACAAGCCCTGGTGTGGTGTACATGGCCTCAGCTAGAGGCACAGGCCCTGGTGTGGTGTAGATGATCTCAGCCAGAGACACAGGCCCTTGTGTGGTGTAGTTGGCCTCAGCCAGCAGCACAGGCCCTGGGGTGATAAACATGGCCTCATCCAGTAGTACAGCCCTTGGTGTGTTGTAGACGGCCTCATCCAGAGCCACAGGCCGTGTGTGGTGTACATGGCCTCAGCCAGATCCAAAGGCTCTGGGGTGGTGTCCATAGCCTCAGCCAGCAGCACAGGTCCTGGTGTGGTGTCCATGGCCTCAGCCAGTAGCACAGGCCCTGGTGTGGTGTAGGTGGCCTAAGCTGGCTGCACAGGTCCACAGCCAGCAGCACAGGCCCTGTTGCGGTGTACATGGCCTCAGCTAGAGGCACAGGCCCTGGTGTGGTGTAGATGGTCTCAGCTAGAGGCACAGGCCCTTGGTGTGTTGTAGATGGCCTCATCAGGAGCCACAGGCCCTGTTGTGGTGTAGGTTGCCTCAGTCAGCACCACAGGCCCTGTGTGGTGTGCATGGCCTCAGCCAGTAGCACAGGACCTGGTGTGATGTAGACTGCTTCAGCCAGAGCCACAGGCCATGGTGTGGTGTAGGTGGCCTAAGCTGGCTGCACAGGTCCACAGCCAGCAGTACAGGCCCTGGTGTGGTGTCCATGGCCTCAGCCAGATGCACTGGCCGTGGTGTGGTGTAGCTGGCCTCAGCCAGAGCCACAGGCCCTGGTGTGGTGTTCATGGCCTCAGCCAGAGCCAAATGCCCTGGTGTGGTGTCCATAGCTTCAGCCAGCAGCACAGGTCTTGGTGTGGTGTCCATGGCCTCAGCCAGTAGCACAGGCCCTGGTGTGATGTAGACGGCCTCAGCCAGAGCCACAGGCCCTGGTGTGGTGTAGGTGGCCTAAGCTGGCTGCACAGGTCCACAACCAGAAGCACAGGCCCTGGCGTGGTGTAGGTGGCCTAACCTGGCTGCACAGGTCCACAACCAGAAGCACAGGACCTGGTGTGATGTAGACGGCCTCAGCCAGAGCCACAGGCCCTGGTGTGGTGTAGGTGGCCTAACCTGGCTGCACAGGTCCACAGCCAGAAGCACAGGCCCTGTGTGGTGTAAATGGCCTCAGCCAGAGCCACAGGCCCTGGGGTGGTGTCCAAAGCCTCAGCCAGCAGCACAGGTCCTGGTGTGGTGTCCATGGTCTCAGCCAGAAGCACAGGCCCTGGTGTAATGTAGACGGCGTCAGCGCAGGCCACAGGCCCTGGTGTAATTTAGATGACCTATGTTAGCAGAATAGGCCTCGGTGTGGTGCGGATGGTCTCACCCGGCAGCACAAGACATTGCTGAAAACAGCCAAAAGGAATGTCGTTAATGTGGCCTCATTAATGGACACCAACACCCTCCTTCTCTGGATCAAAACCAGCTCAGTGACATGAAAAGCAAATGCTTACAGCACCTGGTATTCCCAGGCAGTCTCCCATCCAAGTACTAACCAAGCCCAACCTTGCATAGCTTCCGAGATCAGACGAGATCGGGCTTTGGCAAGGCGGTATGGCCGTAAGCTGCTGGCGTCAGCACAAAGCGTCAATTTATGGTATCAAGTAGTGAGGTGGCCAATACTCGCAGTTACGAACACAAGCCTCCAATTTAACTACAGTGTTAATGGTAACTGCATGCTTGCCTAATACCCTAACCAAAGGACTCATTTTAGCCTTTGATCAGCAACACAGGCCCTGGTGTGGTGTAAATGGCCTCAGCCAGAGCCACAGGACCTGGTGTGGTGTAGTTGGCCTCAGCCAGCATCAAAGGCCCGGGGGTGGTGTACATGGCCTCAGCCAGAGCCACAGGCACTGGTGTGGTGTCCATAGCCTCAGCCAACAGCACAGGCCCTGTTGTGGTGTCCATGGCCTCAGCCAGAAGCACTGGCCCCGGTGTGGTGTAGATGGCCTCAGACAGAGCCACATGCCCTGGTGGGGTGTAGTTGGCCTCAGCCAGCAGCACAGGTCCTGGTGTGGTGTAGTTGGCCTCAGCCAGCATCAAAGGCCCGGGGGTGGTGTACATGGCCTCAGCCAGAGCCACAGGCACTGGTGTGGTGTCCATAGCCTCAGCCAGAAGCACTGGCCCTGGTGTGGTGTAGATGGCCTAAGCTGGCTGCACAGGTCCACAGCCAGCAGCACAGGCCCTGGTGTGGTGTACATGGCCTCAGCTAGAGGCACAGGCCCTGGTGTGGTGTAGATGGTCTCAGCCAGAGACACAGGCCCTTGGTGTGTTGTAGATGGCCTCATCAGGAGCCACAGGCCCTGTTGTGGTGTAGGTTGCCTCAGTCAGCAGCACAGGCCCTGTGTGGTGTCCATAGCCTCAGCCAGCCGCACAGGCCCTGGTGTGATGAACACTGCCTCATCCAGCAGCACAGTCCTTGGTGTGTTGTAGACGACCTCATCCAGAGCCACAGGCCCTGGTGTGGTGTACATGGCCTCAGACAAAGCCACAGGCCCTGAAGAGGTGTCCATGGCCTCAGCCAGTAGCACAGGTCCTGGTGTGGTGTAGACGGCCTCAGACAGAGCCACAGGCCTTGAAGAGGTGTCCATGGCCTCAGCCAGTAGCACAGGTCCTGGTGTGGTGTAGACGGCCTCAGACAGAGCCACAGGCCTTGGTGTGGTGTAGGTGGCCTAAGCTGGCTGCACAGGTCCACATCCGGAAGCTCAGGCCCTGTTGTGTTGTAGATTGCCTCAGCCAGAGCCACAGACCTTGGTGTGGTGTTCATGGCCTAAGCCAGAGCTACAGGCCCACAGCAAGCAGCACAGGCCCTGGTGTGGTGTCCATAGCTCAGCCAGCAGCACAGCTCCTGTTGTGGTGTAGTTGGCCTCAGCCAGCAGCACAGGTCCTGGTGTGGTGTCCATCGCCTCAGCCAGAAACACTGGCCCTGGTGTGATGTAGATGGCCTCAGCCAGAGCCACAGGACCTGGTGTGGTGTTCATGACCTCAGCCAGCATCAAAGGCCCGGGGGTGGTGTACATGGCCTAAGCCAGAGCCACAGGCACTGGTGTGGTGTCCATAGCCTCAGCCAGCAGCACAGGCCTTGGTGTGGTGTCCATGGCCTCAGCCAGTAGCACAGGCCCTGGTGTGGTGTAGGTGGCCTAAGCTGGCTGCACAGGTCCACAGCCAGCAGCACAAGCCCTGGTGTGGTGTACATGGCCTCAGCTAGAGGCACAGGCCCTGGTGTGGTGTAGATGATCTCAGCCAGAGACACAGGCCCTTGTGTGGTGTAGTTGGCCTCAGCCAGCAGCACAGGCCCTGGGGTGATAAACATGGCCTCATCCAGTAGTACAGCCCTTGGTGTGTTGTAGACGGCCTCATCCAGAGCCACAGGCCGTGTGTGGTGTACATGGCCTCAGCCAGATCCAAAGGCTCTGGGGTGGTGTCCATAGCCTCAGCCAGCAGCACAGGTCCTGGTGTGGTGTCCATGGCCTCAGCCAGTAGCACAGGCCCTGGTGTGGTGTAGGTGGCCTAAGCTGGCTGCACAGGTCCACAGCCAGCAGCACAGGCCCTGGTGTGGTGTACATGGCCTCAGCTAGAGGCACAGGCCCTGGTGTGGTGTAGATGGTCTCAGCCAGAGACACAGGCCCTTGGTGTGTTGTAGATGGCCTCATCAGGAGCCACAGGCCCTGTTGTGGTGTAGGTTGCCTCAGTCAGCAGCACAGGCCCTGTGTGGTGTCCATGGCCTCAGCCAGTAGCACAGGCCCTGGTGTGATGTAGACTGCTTCAGCCAGAGCCACAGGCCATGGTGTGGTGTAGGTGGCCTAAGCTGGCTGCACAGGTCCACAGCCAGCAGCACAGGCCCTGGTGTGGTGTCCATGGCCTCAGCCAGATGCACTGGCCGTGGTGTGGTGTAGCTGGCCTCAGCCAGAGCCACAGGCCCTGGTGTGGTGTTCATGGCCTCAGCCAGAGCCAAATGCCCTGGTGTGGTGTCCATAGCTTCAGCCAGCAGCACAGGTCTTGGTGTGGTGTCCATGGCCTCAGCCAGTAGCACAGGCCCTGGTGTGATGTAGATGGCCTCAGCCAGAGCCACAGGCCCTGGTGTGGTGTAGGTGGCCTAAGCTGGCTGCACAGGTCCACAGCCAGAAGCACAGGCCCTGGCGTGGTGTAGGTGGCCTAACCTGGCTGCACAGGTCCACAACCAGAAGCACAGGACCTGGTGTGATGTAGACGGCTTCTGCCAGAGCCACAGGCCCTGGTGTGGTGTAGGTGGCCTAAGCTGGCTGCACAGGTCCACAGCCAGAAGCCACAGGCCCTGTGTGGTGTAAATGGCCTCAGCCAGAGCCACAGGCCCTGGGGTGGTGTCCAAAGCCTCAGCCAGCAGCACAGGTCCTGGTGTGGTGTCCATGGTCTCAGCCAGAAGCACAGGCCCTGGTGTAATGTAGACGGCGTCAGCGCAGGCCACAGGCCCTGGTGTAATTTAGATGACCTATGTTAGCAGAATAGGTCTCGGTGTGGTGCGGATGGCCTCACCCGGCAGCACAAGACATTGCTGAAAACAGCCAAAAGGAATGTCGTTAATGTGGCCTCATTAATTGACACCAACACCCTCCTTCTCTGGATCAAAACCAGCTAAGTGACATGAAAAGCAAATGCTTACAGCACCTGGTATTCCCAGGCAGTCTCCCATCCAAGTACTAACCAAGCCCAACCTTGCATAGCTTCCGAGATCAGACGAGATCGGGCTTTGGCAAGGCGGTATGGCCGTAAGCTGCTGGCGTCAGCACAAAGCGTCAATTTATGGTATCAAGTAGTGAGGTGGCCAATACTCGCAGTTACGAACACAAGCCTCCAATTTAACTACAGTGTTAATGGTAACTGCATGCTTGCCTAATACCCTAACCAAAGGACTCATTTTAGCCTTTGATCAGCAACACAGGCCCTGGTGTGGTGTAAATGGCCTCAGCCAGAGCCACAGGACCTGGTGTGGTGTAGTTGGCCTCAGCCAGCATCAAAGGCCCGGGGGTGGTGTACATGGCCTCAGCCAGAGCCACAGGCACTGGTGTGGTGTCCATAGCCTCAGCCAACAGCACAGGCCCTGTTGTGGTGTCCATGGCCTCAGCCAGAAGCACTGGCCCTGGTGTGGTGTAGATGGCCTCAGACAGAGCCACATGCCCTGGTGGGGTGTAGTTGGCCTCAGCCAGCAGCACAGGTCCTGGTGTGGTGTCCATGGCCTCAGCCAGCAGCACAGGCCCTGGTGTGGTGTCCATGGCCTCAGCCAGAAGCACTGGCCCTGGTGTGGTGTAGCTGGCCTCAGACAGAGCCACAGGCCCTGGTGTGGTGTTCATGGCCTCAGCCAGAGCCAAATGCCCTGGTGTGGTGTCCATAGCTTCAGCCAGCAGCACAGGTCTTCGTGTGGTGTCCATGGCCTCAGCCAGTAGCACAGGCCCTGGTTTGATGTAGACGGCCTCAGCCAGAGCCACAGGCCCTGGTGTGGTGTAGGTGGCCTAAGCTGGCTGCACAGGTCCACAACCAGAAGCACAGGCCCTGGCGTGGTGTAGGTGGCCTAACCTGGCTGCACAGGTCCACAACCAGAAGCACAGGACCTGGTGTGATGTAGACGGCTTCAGCCAGAGCCACAGGCCCTGGTGTGGTGTAGGTGGCCTAACCTGGCTGCACAGGTCCACAGCCAGAAGCACAGGCCCTGGTGTGGTGTAGGTGGCCTAAGCTGGCTGCACAGGTCCACAGCAAGAAGCACAGGCCCTGGTGTGGTGTCCATGGCCTCAGCCAGAAGCACTGGCCCTGGTGTGGTGTAGATGGCCTCAGACAGAGCCACAGGCCCTTGTTTGGTGTAGTTGGCCTCAGCCAGCACCACAGGCCCTGGTGTGGTGTCCATAGCCTCAGCCAGCCGCACAGGCCCTGGTGTGATGAACATTGCCTAATCCAGCAGCACAGTCCTTGGTGTGTTGTAGACGAACTCATCCAGAGCCACAGGCCCTGGTGTGGTGTACATGGCCTCAGACAAAGCCACAGGCCCTGAAGAGGTGTCCATGGCCTCAGACAAAGCCACAGGCCCTGAAGAGGTGTCCATGGCCTCAGCCAGTAGCACAGGTCCTGGTGTGGTGTAGACGGCCTCAGACAGAGCCACAGGCCTTGGTGTGGTGTAGGTGTCCTAAGCTGGCTGCACAGGTCCACATCCGGAAGCACTGGCCATGTTGTGTTGTAGATTGCCTCAGCCAGAGCCACAGACTTTGGTGTGGTGTTCATGGCCTAAGCCAGAGCTACAGGCCCACAGCAAGCAGCACAGGCCCTGGTGTGGTGTCCATAGCTCAGCCAGCAGCACAGCTCCTGGTGTGGTGTAGTTGGCCTCAGCCAGCAGCACAGGTCCTGGTGTGGTGTCCATCGCCTCAGCCAGAAACACTGGCCCTGGTGTGATGTAGATGGCCTCAGCCAGAGCCACAGGACCTGGTGTGGTGTTCATGACCTCAGCCAGCATCAAAGGCTCGGGGGTGGTGTACATGGCCTCAGCCAGAGCCACAGGCACTGGTGTGGTGTCCATAGCCTCAGCCAGTAGCACAGGCCCTGGTGTGGTGTAGGTGGCCTAAGCTGGCCGCACAGGTCCACAGCCAGCAGCACAAGCCCTGGTGTGGTGTACATGGCCTCAGCTAGAGGCACAGGCCCTGGTGTGGTGTAGATGATCTCAGCCAGAGACACAGGCCCTTGTGTGGTGTAGTTGGCCTCAGCCAGCAGCACAGGCCCTGGGGTGATAAACATGGCCTCATCCAGTAGTACAGCCCTTGGTGTGTTGTAGACGGCCTCATCCAGAGCCACAGGCCGTGTGTGGTGTACATGGCCTCAGCCAGATCCAAAGGCTCTGGGGTGGTGTCCATAGCCTCAGCCAGCAGCACAGGTCCTGGTGTGGTGTCCATGGCCTCAGCCAGTAGCACAGGCCCTGGTGTGGTGTAGGTGGCCTAAGCTGGCTGCACAGGTCCACAGCCAGCAGCACATGCCCTGGTGTGGTGTACATGGCCTCAGCTAGAGGCACAGGCCCTGGTGTGGTGTAGATGGTCTCAGCCAGAGACACAGGCCCTTGGTGTGTTGTAGATGGCCTCATCAGGAGCCACAGGCCCTGTTGTGGTGTAGGTTGCCTCAGTCAGCACCACAGGCCCTGTGTGGTGTGCATGGCCTCAGCCAGTAGCACAGGCCCTGGTGTGATGTAGACTGCTTCAGCCAGAGCCACAGGCCATGGTGTGGTGTAGGTGGCCTAAGCTGGCTGCACAGGTCCACAGCCAGCAGTACAGGCCCTGGTGTGGTGTCCATGGCCTCAACCAGATGCACTGGCCGTGGTGTGGTGTAGCTGGCCTCAGCCAGAGCCACAGGCCCTGGTGTGGTGTTCATGGCCTCAGCCAGAGCCAAATGCCCTGGTGTGGTGTCCATAGCTTCAGCCAGCAGCACAGGTCTTGGTGTGGTGTCCATGGCCTCAGCCAGTAGCACAGGCCCTGGTGTGATGTAGACGGCCTCAGCCAGAGCCACAGGACCCTGGTGTGGTGTAGGTGGCCTAAGCTGGCTGCACAGGTCCACAGCCAGAAGCACAGGCCCTGGCGTGGTGTAGGTGGCCTAACCTGGCTGCACAGGTCCACAACCAGAAGCACAGGACCTGGTGTGATGTAGACGGCTTCAGCCAGAGCCACAGGCCCTGGTGTGGTGTAGGTGGCCTAACCTGGCTGCACAGGTCCACAGCCAGAAGCACAGGCCCTGGTGTGGTGAAGGTGGCCTAAGCTGGCTGCACAGGTCCACAGCCAGAAGCACAGGCCCTGTGTGGTGTAAATGGCCTCAGCCAGAGCCACAGGCCATGGGGTGGTGTCCAAAGCCTCAGCCAGCAGCACAGGTCCTGGTGTGGTGTAAATGGCCTCAGCCAGAGCCACAGGCCATGGGGTGGTGTCCATGGCCTCAGCCAGATGCACTGGCCGTGGTGTGGTGTAGCTGGCCTCAGCCAGAGCCACAGGCCCTGGTGTGGTGTTCATGGCCTCAGCCAGAGCCAAATGCCCTGGTGTGGTGTCCATAGCTTCAGCCAGCAGCACAGGTCTTGGTGTGGTGTCCATGGCCTCAGCCAGTAGCACAGGCCCTGGTGTGATGTAGACGGCCTCATCCAGAGCCACAGGCCGTGTGTGGTGTAAATGGCCTCAGCCAGAGCCACAGGCCATGGGGTGGTGTCCAAAGCCTCAGCCAGCAGCACAGGTCCTGGTGTGGTGTCCATGGTCTCAGCCAGAAGCACAGGCCCTGGTGTAATGTAGACGGCGTCAGCGCAGGCCACAGGCCCTGGTGTAATTTAGATGACCTATGTTAGCAGAATAGGCCTCGGTGTGGTGCGGATGGCCTCACCCGGCAGCACAAGACATTGCTGAAAACAGCCAAAAGGAATGTCGTTAATGTGGCCTCATTAATGGACACCAACACCCTCCTTCTCTGGATCAAAATCAGCTCAGTGACATGAAAAGCAAATTCTTACAGCACCTGGTATTCCCAGGCAGTCTCCCATCCAAGTACTAACCAAGCCCAACCTTGCATAGCTTCCGAGATCAGACGAGATCAGGCTTTGGCAAGGCGGTATGGCCGTAAGCTGCTGGCGTCAGCACAAAGCGTCAATTTATGGTATCAAGTAGTGAGGTGGCCAATACTCGCAGTTACGAACACAAGCCTCCAATTTAACTACAGTGTTAATGGTAACTGCATGCTTGCCTAATACCCTAACCAAAGGACTCATTTTAGCCTTTGATCAGCAACACAGGCCCTGGTGTGGTGTAAATGGCCTCAGCCAGAGCCACAGGACCTGGTGTGGTGTAGTTGGCCTCAGCCAGCATCAAAGGCCCGGGGGTGGTGTACATGGCCTCAGCCAGAGCCACAGGCACTGGTGTGGTGTCCATAGCCTCAGCCAACAGCACAGGCCCTGTTGTGGTGTCCATGGCCTCAGCCAGAAGCACTGGCCCTGGTGTGGTGTAGATGGCCTCAGACAGAGCCACATGCCCTGGTGGGGTGTAGTTGGCCTCAGCCAGCAGCACAGGTCCTGGTGTGGTGTCCATGGCCTCAGCCAGCAGCACAGGCCCTGGTGTGGTGTCCATGGCCTCAGCCAGAAGCACTGGCCCTGGTGTGGTGTAGATGGCCTCAGACAAAGCCACAGGCCCTTGTTTGGTGTAGTTGGCCTCAGCCAGCACCACAGGCCCTGGTGTGGTGTCCATAGCCTCAGCCAGCCGCACAGGCCCTGGTGTGATGAACATTGCCTCATCCAGCAGCACAGTCCTTGGTGTGTTGTAGACGACCTCATCCAGAGCCACAGGCCCTGGTGTGGTGTACATGGCCTCAGACAAAGCCACAGGCCCTGAAGAGGTGTCCATGGCCTCAGCCAGTAGCACAGGTCCTGGTGTGGTGTAGACGGCCTCAGACAGAGCCACAGGCCTTGGTGTGGTGTAGGTGGCCTAAGCTGGCTGCACAGGTCCACATCCGGAAGCACAGGCCCTGTTGTGTTGTAGATTGCCTCAGCCAGAGCCACAGACCTTGGTGTGGTGTTCATGGCCTAAGCCAGAGCTACAGGCCCACAGCAAGCAGCACAGGCCCTGGTGTGGTGTCCATAGCTCAGCCAGCAGCACAGCTCCTGTTGTGGTGTAGTTGGCCTCAGCCAGCAGCACAGGTCCTGGTGTGGTGTCCATCGCCTCAGCCAGAAACACTGGCCCTGGTGTGATGTAGATGGCCTCAGCCAGAGCCACAGGACCTGGTGTGGTGTTCATGACCTCAGCCAGCATCAAAGGCCCGGGGGTGGTGTAAATGGCCTCAGCCAGAGCCACAGGCACTGGTGTGGTGTCCCTAGCCTCAGCCAGCAGCACAGGCCTTGGTGTGGTGTCCCTGGCCTCAGCCAGTAGCACAAGCCCTGGTGTGGTGTAGGTGGCCTAAGCTGGCTGCACATGTCCACAGCCAGCAGCACAAGCCCTGGTGTGGTGTACATGGCCTCAGCTAGAGGCACAGGCCCTGGTGTGGTGTAGATGATCTCAGCCAGAGACAAAGGCCCTTGTGTGGTGTAGTTGGCCTCAGCCAGCAGCACAGGCCCTGGGGTGATAAACATGGCCTCATCCAGTAGTACAGCCCTTGGTGTGTTGTAGACGGCCTCATCCAGAGCCACAGGCCGTGTGTGGTATACATGGCCTCAGCCAGATCCAAAGGCTCTGGGGTGGTGTCCATAGCCTCAGCCAGCAGCACAGGTCCTGGTGTGGTGTCCATGGCCTCAGCCAGTAGCACAGGCCCTGGTGTGGTGTAGGTGGCCTAAGCTGGCTGCACAGGTCCACAGCCAGCAGCACAGGCCCTGGTGTGGTGTACATGGCCTCAGCTAGAGGCACAGGCCCTTGGTGTGTTGTAGATGGCCTCATCAGGAGCCACAGGCCCTGTTGTGGTGTAGGTTGCCTCAGTCAGCAGCACAGGCCCTGTGTGGTGTGCATGGCCTCAGCCAGTAGCACAGGCCCTGGTGTGATGTAGACTGCTTCAGCCAGAGCCACAGGCCATGGTGTGGTGTAGGTGGCCTAAGCTGGCTGCACAGGTCCACAGCCAGCAGTACAGGCCCTGGTGTGGTGTCCATGGCCTCAGCCAGATGCACTGGCCGTGGTGTGGTGTAGCTGGCCTCAGCCAGAGCCACAGGCCCTGGTGTGGTGTTCATGGCCTCAGCCAGAGCCAAATGCCCTGGTGTGGTGTCCATAGCTTCAGCCAGCAGCACAGGTCTTGGTGTGGTGTCCATGGCCTCAGCCAGTAGCACAGGCCCTGGTGTGATGTAGACGGCCTCAGCCAGAGCCACAGGCCCTGGTGTGGTGTAGGTGGCCTAAGCTGGCTGCACAGGTCCACAGCCAGAAGCACAGGCCCTGGCGTGGTGTAGGTGGCCTAACCTGGCTGCACAGGTCCACAACCAGAAGCATAGGACCTGGTGTGATGTAGACGGCTTCAGCCAGAGCCACAGGCCCTGGTGTGGTGTAGGTGGCCTAACCTGGCTGCACAGGTCCACAGCCAGAAGCACAGGCCCTGGTGTGGTGAAGGTGGCCTAAGCTGGCTGCACAGGTCCACAGCCAGAAGCACAGGCCCTGGTGTGGTGTCCATGGCCTCAGCCAGAAGCACTGGCCCTGGTGTGGTGTAGATGGCCTCAGACAGAGCCACAGGCCCTTGTTTGGTGTAGTTGGCCTCAGCCAGCAGCACAGGCCCTGGGGTGATAAACATGGCCTCATCCAGTAGTACAGCACTTGGTGTGTTGTAGACGGCCTCATCCAGAGCCACAGGCCGTGTGTGGTATACATGGCCTCAGCCAGATCCAAAGGCTCTGGGGTGGTGTCCATAGCCTCAGCCAGCAGCACAGGTCCTGGTGTGGTGTCCATGGCCTCAGCCAGTAGCACAGGCCCTGGTGTGGTGTAGGTGGCCTAAGCTGGCTGCACAGGTCCACAGCCAGCAGCACAGGCCCTGGTGTGGTGTACATGGCCTCAGCTAGAGGCACAGGCCCTTGGTGTGTTGTAGATGGCCTCATCAGGAGCCACAGGCCCTGTTGTGGTGTAGGTTGCCTCAGTCAGCAGCACAGGCCCTGTGTGGTGTGCATGGCCTCAGCCAGTAGCACAGGCCCTGGTGTGATGTAGACTGCTTCAGCCAGAGCCACAGGCCATGGTGTGGTGTAGGTGGCCTAAGCTGGCTGCACAGGTCCACAGCCAGCAGTACAGGCCCTGGTGTGGTGTCCATGGCCTCAGCCAGATGCACTGGCCGTGGTGTGGTGTAGCTGGCCTCAGCCAGAGCCACAGGCCCTGGTGTGGTGTTCATGGCCTCAGCCAGAGCCAAATGCCCTGGTGTGGTGTCCATAGCTTCAGCCAGCAGCACAGGTCTTGGTGTGGTGTCCATGGCCTCAGCCAGTAGCACAGGCCCTGGTGTGATGTAGACGGCCTCAGCCAGAGCCACAGGCCCTGGTGTGGTGTAGGTGGCCTAAGCTGGCTGCACAGGTCCACAGCCAGAAGCACAGGCCCTGGCGTGGTGTAGGTGGCCTAACCTGGCTGCACAGGTCCACAACCAGAAGCACAGGACCTGGTGTGATGTAGACGGCTTCAGCCAGAGCCACAGGCCCTGGTGTGGTGTAGGTGGCCTAACCTGGCTGCACAGGTCCACAGCCAGAAGCACAGGCCCTGGTGTGGTGTAGGTGGCCTAAGCTGGCTGCACAGGTCCACAGCCAGAAGCACAGGCCCTGGTGTGGTGTCCATGGCCTCAGCCAGAAGCACTGGCCCTGGTGTGGTGTAGATGGCCTCAGACAGAGCCACAGGCCCTTGTTTGGTGTAGTTGGCCTCAGCCAGCACCACAGGCCCTGGTGTGGTGTCCATAGCCTCAGCCAGCCGCACAGGCCCTGGTGTGATGAACATTGCCTCATCCAGCAGCACAGTCCTTGGTGTGTTGTAGACGAACTCATCCAGAGCCACAGGCCCTGGTGTGCTGTACATGGCCTCAGACAAAGCCACAGGCCCTGAAGAGGTGTCCATGGCCTCAGACAAAGCCACAGGCCCTGAAGAGGTGTCCATGGCCTCAGCCAGTAGCACAGGTCCTGGTGTGGTGTAGACGGCCTCAGACAGAGCCACAGGCCTTGGTGTGGTGTAGGTGTCCTAAGCTGGCTGCACAGGTCCACATCCGGAAGCACTGGCCATGTTGTGTTGTAGATTGCCTCAGCCAGAGCCACAGACCTTGGTGTGGTGTTCATGGCCTAAGCCAGAGCTACAGGCCCACAGCAAGCAGCACAGGCCCTGGTGTGGTGTCCATAGCTCAGCCAGCAGCACAGCTCCTGGTGTGGTGTAGTTGGCCTCAGCCAGCAGCACAGGTCCTGGTGTGGTGTCCATCGCCTCAGCCAGAAACACTGGCCCTGGTGTGATGTAGATGGCCTCAGCCAGAGCCACAGGACCTGGTGTGGTGTTCATGACCTCAGCCAGCATCAAAGGCCCGGGGGTGGTGTACATGGCCTCAGCCAGAGCCACAGGCACTGGTGTGGTGTCCATAGCCTCAGCCAGTAGCACAGGCCCTGGTGTGGTGTAGGTGGCCTAAGCTGGCCGCACAGGTCCACAGCCAGCAGCACAAGCCCTGGTGTGGTGTACATGGCCTCAGCTAGAGGCACAGGCCCTGGTGTGGTGTAGATGATCTCAGCCAGAGACACAGGCCCTTGTGTGGTGTAGTTGGCCTCAGCCAGCAGCACAGGCCCTGGGGTGATAAACATGGCCTCATCCAGTAGTACAGCCCTTGGTGTGTTGTAGACGGCCTCATCCAGAGCCACAGGCCGTGTGTGGTGTACATGGCCTCAGCCAGATCCAAAGGCTCTGGGGTGGTGTCCATAGCCTCAGCCAGCAGCACAGGTCCTGGTGTGGTGTCCATGGCCTCAGCCAGTAGCACAGGCCCTGGTGTGGTGTAGGTGGCCTAAGCTGGCTGCACAGGTCCACAGCCAGCAGCACAGGCCCTGGTGTGGTGTACATGGCCTCAGCTAGAGGCACAGGCCCTGGTGTGGTGTAGATGGTCTCAGCCAGAGACACAGGCCCTTGGTGTGTTGTAGATGGCCTCATCAGGAGCCACAGGCCCTGTTGTGGTGTAGGTTGCCTCAGTCAGCACCACAGGCCCTTTGTGGTGTGCATGGTCTCAGCCAGTAGCACAGGCCCTGGTGTGATGTAGACTGCTTCAGCCAGAGCCACAGGCCATGGTGTGGTGTAGGTGGCCTAAGCTGGCTGCACAGGTCCACAGCCAGCACTACAGGCCCTGGTGTGGTGTCCATAGCCTCAGCCAGATGCACTGGCCGTGGTGTGGTGTAGCTGGCCTCAGCCAGAGCCACAGGCCCTGGTGTGGTGTTCATGGCCTCAGCCAGAGCCAAATGCCCTGGTGTGGTGTCCATAGCTTCAGCCAGCAGCACAGGTCTTGGTGTGGTGTCCATGGCCTCAGCCAGTAGCACAGGCCCTGGTGTGATGTAGACGGCCTCAGCCAGAGCCACAGGCCCTGGTGTGGTGTAGGTGGCCTAAGCTGGCTGCACAGGTCCACAGCCAGAAGCACAGGCCCTGGCGTGGTGTCCATGGCCTCAGCCAGAAGCACTGGCCCTGGTGTGGTGTAGATGGCCTCAGACAGAGCCACAGGCCCTTGTTTGGTGTAGTTGGCCTCAGCCAGCACCACAGGCCCTGGGGTGATAAACATGGCCTCATCCAGTAGTACAGCCCTTGGTGTGTTGTAGACGGCCTCATCCAGAGCCACAGGCCGTGTGTGGTGTAAATGGCCTCAGCCAGAGCCACAGGCCATGGGGTGGTGTCCAAAGCCTCAGCCAGCAGCACAGGTCCTGGTGTGGTGTCCATGGTCTCAGCCAGAAGCACAGGCCCTGGTGTAATGTAGACGGCGTCAGCGCAGGCCACAGGCCCTGGTGTAATTTAGATGACCTATGTTAGCAGAATAGGCCTCGGTGTGGTGCGGATGGCCTCACCCGGCAGCACAAGACATTGCTGAAAACAGCCAAAAGGAATGTCGTTAATGTGGCCTCATTAATGGACACCAACACCCTCCTTCTCTGGATCAAAATCAGCTCAGTGACATGAAAAGCAAATTCTTACAGCACCTGGTATTCCCAGGCAGTCTCCCATCCAAGTACTAACCAAGCCCAACCTTGCATAGCTTCCGAGATCAGACGAGATCAGGCTTTGGCAAGGCGGTATGGCCGTAAGCTGCTGGCGTCAGCACAAAGCGTCAATTTATGGTATCAAGTAGTGAGGTGGCCAATACTCGCAGTTACGAACACAAGCCTCCAATTTAACTACAGTGTTAATGGTAACTGCATGCTTGCCTAATACCCTAACCAAAGGACTCATTTTAGCCTTTGATCAGCAACACAGGCCCTGGTGTGGTGTAAATGGCCTCAGCCAGAGCCACAGGACCTGGTGTGGTGTAGTTGGCCTCAGCCAGCATCAAAGGCCCGGGGGTGGTGTACATGGCCTCAGCCAGAGCCACAGGCACTGGTGTGGTGTCCATAGCCTCAGCCAACAGCACAGGCCCTGTTGTGGTGTCCATGGCCTCAGCCAGAAGCACTGGCCCTGGTGTGGTGTAGATGGCCTCAGACAGAGCCACATGCCCTGGTGGGGTGTAGTTGGCCTCAGCCAGCAGCACAGGTCCTGGTGTGGTGTCCATGGCCTCAGCCAGCAGCACAGGCCCTGGTGTGGTGTCCATGGCCTCAGCCAGAAGCACTGGCCCTGGTGTGGTGTAGATGGCCTCAGACAGAGCCACAGGCCCTTGTTTGGTGTAGTTGGCCTCAGCCAGCACCACAGGCCCTGGTGTGGTGTCCATAGCCTCAGCCAGCCGCACAGGCCCTGGTGTGATGAACATTGCCTCATCCAGCAGCACAGTCCTTGGTGTGTTGTAGACGACCTCATCCAGAGCCACAGGCCCTGGTGTGGTGTACATGGCCTCAGACAAAGCCACAGGCCCTGAAGAGGTGTCCATGGCCTCAGCCAGTAGCACAGGTCCTGGTGTGGTGTAGACGGCCTCAGACAGAGCCACAGGCCTTGGTGTGGTGTAGGTGGCCTAAGCTGGCTGCACAGGTCCACATCCGGAAGCACAGGCCCTGTTGTGTTGTAGATTGCCTCAGCCAGAGCCACAGACCTTGGTGTGGTGTTCATGGCCTAAGCCAGAGCTACAGGCCCACAGCAAGCAGCACAGGCCCTGGTGTGGTGTCCATAGCTCAGCCAGCAGCACAGCTCCTGTTGTGGTGTAGTTGGCCTCAGCCAGCAGCACAGGTCCTGGTGTGGTGTCCATCGCCTCAGCCAGAAACACTGGCCCTGGTGTGATGTAGATGGCCTCAGCCAGAGCCACAGGACCTGGTGTGGTGTTCATGACCTCAGCCAGCATCAAAGGCCCGGGGGTGGTGTAAATGGCCTCAGCCAGAGCCACAGGCACTGGTGTGGTGTCCCTAGCCTCAGCCAGCAGCACAGGCCTTGGTGTGGTGTCCCTGGCCTCAGCCAGTAGCACAAGCCCTGGTGTGGTGTAGGTGGCCTAAGCTGGCTGCACATGTCCACAGCCAGCAGCACAAGCCCTGGTGTGGTGTACATGGCCTCAGCTAGAGGCACAGGCCCTGGTGTGGTGTAGATGATCTCAGCCAGAGACAAAGGCCCTTGTGTGGTGTAGTTGGCCTCAGCCAGCAGCACAGGCCCTGGGGTGATAAACATGGCCTCATCCAGTAGTACAGCCCTTGGTGTGTTGTAGACGGCCTCATCCAGAGCCACAGGCCGTGTGTGGTATACATGGCCTCAGCCAGATCCAAAGGCTCTGGGGTGGTGTCCATAGCCTCAGCCAGCAGCACAGGTCCTGGTGTGGTGTCCATGGCCTCAGCCAGTAGCACAGGCCCTGGTGTGGTGTAGGTGGCCTAAGCTGGCTGCACAGGTCCACAGCCAGCAGCACAGGCCCTGGTGTGGTGTACATGGCCTCAGCTAGAGGCACAGGCCCTTGGTGTGTTGTAGATGGCCTCATCAGGAGCCACAGGCCCTGTTGTGGTGTAGGTTGCCTCAGTCAGCAGCACAGGCCCTGTGTGGTGTGCATGGCCTCAGCCAGTAGCACAGGCCCTGGTGTGATGTAGACTGCTTCAGCCAGAGCCACAGGCCATGGTGTGGTGTAGGTGGCCTAAGCTGGCTGCACAGGTCCACAGCCAGCAGTACAGGCCCTGGTGTGGTGTCCATGGCCTCAGCCAGATGCACTGGCCGTGGTGTGGTGTAGCTGGCCTCAGCCAGAGCCACAGGCCCTGGTGTGGTGTTCATGGCCTCAGCCAGAGCCAAATGCCCTGGTGTGGTGTCCATAGCTTCAGCCAGCAGCACAGGTCTTGGTGTGGTGTCCATGGCCTCAGCCAGTAGCACAGGCCCTGGTGTGATGTAGACGGCCTCAGCCAGAGCCACAGGCCCTGGTGTGGTGTAGGTGGCCTAAGCTGGCTGCACAGGTCCACAGCCAGAAGCACAGGCCCTGGCGTGGTGTAGGTGGCCTAACCTGGCTGCACAGGTCCACAACCAGAAGCACAGGACCTGGTGTGATGTAGACGGCTTCAGCCAGAGCCACAGGCCCTGGTGTGGTGTAGGTGGCCTAACCTGGCTGCACAGGTCCACAGCCAGAAGCACAGGCCCTGGTGTGGTGTAGGTGGCCTAAGCTGGCTGCACAGGTCCACAGCCAGAAGCACAGGCCCTGGTGTGGTGTCCATGGCCTCAGCCAGAAGCACTGGCCCTGGTGTGGTGTAGATGGCCTCAGACAGAGCCACAGGCCCTTGTTTGGTGTAGTTGGCCTCAGCCAGCACCACAGGCCCTGGTGTGGTGTCCATAGCCTCAGCCAGCCGCACAGGCCCTGGTGTGATGAACATTGCCTCATCCAGCAGCACAGTCCTTGGTGTGTTGTAGACGAACTCATCCAGAGCCACAGGCCCTGGTGTGCTGTACATGGCCTCAGACAAAGCCACAGGCCCTGAAGAGGTGTCCATGGCCTCAGACAAAGCCACAGGCCCTGAAGAGGTGTCCATGGCCTCAGCCAGTAGCACAGGTCCTGGTGTGGTGTAGACGGCCTCAGACAGAGCCACAGGCCTTGGTGTGGTGTAGGTGTCCTAAGCTGGCTGCACAGGTCCACATCCGGAAGCACTGGCCATGTTGTGTTGTAGATTGCCTCAGCCAGAGCCACAGACCTTGGTGTGGTGTTCATGGCCTAAGCCAGAGCTACAGGCCCACAGCAAGCAGCACAGGCCCTGGTGTGGTGTCCATAGCTCAGCCAGCAGCACAGCTCCTGGTGTGGTGTAGTTGGCCTCAGCCAGCAGCACAGGTCCTGGTGTGGTGTCCATCGCCTCAGCCAGAAACACTGGCCCTGGTGTGATGTAGATGGCCTCAGCCAGAGCCACAGGACCTGGTGTGGTGTTCATGACCTCAGCCAGCATCAAAGGCCCGGGGGTGGTGTACATGGCCTCAGCCAGAGCCACAGGCACTGGTGTGGTGTCCATAGCCTCAGCCAGTAGCACAGGCCCTGGTGTGGTGTAGGTGGCCTAAGCTGGCCGCACAGGTCCACAGCCAGCAGCACAAGCCCTGGTGTGGTGTACATGGCCTCAGCTAGAGGCACAGGCCCTGGTGTGGTGTAGATGATCTCAGCCAGAGACACAGGCCCTTGTGTGGTGTAGTTGGCCTCAGCCAGCAGCACAGGCCCTGGGGTGATAAACATGGCCTCATCCAGTAGTACAGCCCTTGGTGTGTTGTAGACGGCCTCATCCAGAGCCACAGGCCGTGTGTGGTGTACATGGCCTCAGCCAGATCCAAAGGCTCTGGGGTGGTGTCCATAGCCTCAGCCAGCAGCACAGGTCCTGGTGTGGTGTCCATGGCCTCAGCCAGTAGCACAGGCCCTGGTGTGGTGTAGGTGGCCTAAGCTGGCTGCACAGGTCCACAGCCAGCAGCACAGGCCCTGGTGTGGTGTACATGGCCTCAGCTAGAGGCACAGGCCCTGGTGTGGTGTAGATGGTCTCAGCCAGAGACACAGGCCCTTGGTGTGTTGTAGATGGCCTCATCAGGAGCCACAGGCCCTGTTGTGGTGTAGGTTGCCTCAGTCAGCACCACAGGCCCTTTGTGGTGTGCATGGTCTCAGCCAGTAGCACAGGCCCTGGTGTGATGTAGACTGCTTCAGCCAGAGCCACAGGCCATGGTGTGGTGTAGGTGGCCTAAGCTGGCTGCACAGGTCCACAGCCAGCACTACAGGCCCTGGTGTGGTGTCCATAGCCTCAGCCAGATGCACTGGCCGTGGTGTGGTGTAGCTGGCCTCAGCCAGAGCCACAGGCCCTGGTGTGGTGTTCATGGCCTCAGCCAGAGCCAAATGCCCTGGTGTGGTGTCCATAGCTTCAGCCAGCAGCACAGGTCTTGGTGTGGTGTCCATGGCCTCAGCCAGTAGCACAGGCCCTGGTGTGATGTAGACGGCCTCAGCCAGAGCCACAGGCCCTGGTGTGGTGTAGGTGGCCTAAGCTGGCTGCACAGGTCCACAGCCAGAAGCACAGGCCCTGGCGTGGTGTAGGTGGCCTAAGCTGGCTGCACAGGTCCACAACCAGAAGCACAGGACCTGGTGTGATGTAGACGGCTTCAGCCAGAGCTACAGGCCCTGGTGTGGTGTAGGTGGCCTAACCTGGCTGCAGAGGTCCACAGCCAGAAGCACAGGCCCTGGTGTGGTGAAGGTGGCCTAAGCTGGCTGCACAGGTCCACAGCCAGAAGCACAGGCCCTGTGTGGTGTAAATGGCCTCAGCCAGAGCCACAGGCCCTGGGGTGGTGTCCAAAGCCTCAGCCAGCAGCACAGGTCCTGGTGTGGTGTCCATGGTCTCAGCCAGAAGCACAGGCCCTGGTGTAATGTAGACGGCGTCAGCGCAGGCCACAGGCCCTGGTGTAATTTAGATGACCTATGTTAGCAGAATAGGCCTCGGTGTGGTGCGGATGGCCTCACCCGGCAGCACAAGACATTGCTGAAAACAGCCAAAAGGAATGTCGTTAATGTGGCCTCATTAATGGACACCAACACCCTCCTTCTCTGGATCAAAATCAGCTCAGTGACATGAAAAGCAAATTCTTACAGCACCTGGTATTCCCAGGCAGTCTCCCATCCAAGTACTAACCAAGCCCAACCTTGCATAGCTTCCGAGATCAGACGAGATCAGGCTTTAGCAAGGCGGTATGGCCGTAAGCTGCTGGCGTCAGCACAAAGCGTCAATTTATGGTATCAAGTAGTGAGGTGGCCAATACTCGCAGTTACGAACACAAGCCTCCAATTTAACTACAGTGTTAATGGTAACTGCATGCTTGCCTAATACCCTAACCAAAGGACTCATTTTAGCCTTTGATCAGCAACACAGGCCCTGGTGTGGTGTAAATGGCCTCAGCCAGAGCCACAGGACCTGGTGTGGTGTAGTTGGCCTCAGCCAGCATCAAAGGCCCGGGGGTGGTGTACATGGCCTCAGCCAGAGCCACAGGCACTGGTGTGGTGTCCATAGCCTCAGCCAACAGCACAGGCCCTGTTGTGGTGTCCATGGCCTCAGCCAGAAGCACTGGCCCTGGTGTGGTGTAGATGGCCTCAGACAGAGCCACATGCCCTGGTGGGGTGTAGTTGGCCTCAGCCAGCAGCACAGGTCCTGGTGTGGTGTCCATGGCCTCAGCCAGCAGCACAGGCCCTGGTGTGGTGTCCATGGCCTCAGCCAGAAGCACTGGCCCTGGTGTGGTGTAGATGGCCTCAGACAGAGCCACAGGCCCTTGTTTGGTGTAGTTGGCCTCGGCCAGCACCACAGGCCCTGGTGTGGTGTCCATAGCCTCAGCCAGCCGCACAGGCCCTGGTGTGATGAACATTGCCTCATCCAGCAGCACAGTCCTTGGTGTGTTGTAGACGAACTCATCCAGAGCCACAGGCCCTGGTGTGGTGTACATGGCCTCAGACAAAGCCACAGGCCCTGAAGAGGTGTCCATGGCCTCAGACAAAGCCACAGGCCCTGAAGAGGTGTCCATGGCCTCAGCCAGTAGCACAGGTCCTGGTGTGGTGTAGACGGCCTCAGACAGAGCCACAGTCCTTGGTGTGGTGTAGGTGTCCTAAGCTGGTTGCACAGGTCCACATCCGGAAGCACAGGCCCTGTTGTGTTGTAGATTGCCTCAGCCAGAGCCACAGACCTTGGTGTGGTGTTCATGGCCTAAGCCAGAGCTACAGGCCCACAGCAAGCAGCACAGGCCCTGGTGTGGTGTCCATACCTCAGCCAGCAGCACAGCTCCTGTTGTGGTGTAGTTGGCCTCAGCCAGCAGCACAGGTCCTGGTGTGGTGTCCATCGCCTCAGCCAGAAACACTGGCCCTGGTGTGATGTAGATGGCCTCAGCCAGAGCCACAGGACCTGGTGTGGTGTTCATGACCTCAGCCAGCATCAAAGGCCCGGGGGTGGTGTACATGGCCTCAGCCAGAGCCACAGGCACTGGTGTGGTGTCCATAGCCTCAGCCAGCAGCACAGGCCTTGGTGTGGTGTCAATGGCCTCAGCCAGTAGCACAGGCCCTGGTGTGGTGTAGGTGGCCTAAGCTGGCTGCACAGGTCCACAGCCAGCAGCACAGGCCCTGGTGTGGTGTACATGGCCTCAGCTAGAGGCACAGGCCCTGGTGTGGTGTAGATGATCTCAGCCAGAGACACAGGCCCTTGTGTGGTGTAGTTGGCCTCAGCCAGCAGCACAGGCCCTGGGGTGATAAACATGGCCTCATCCAGTAGTACAGCCCTTGGTGTGTTGTAGACGGCCTCATCCAGAGCCACAGGCCGTGTGTGGTGTACATGGCCTCAGCCAGATCCAAAGGCTCTGGGGTGGTGTCCATAGCCTCAGCCAGCAGCACAGGTCCTGGTGTGGTGTCCATGGCCTCAGCCAGTAGCACAGGCCCTGGTGTGGTGTAGGTGGCCTAAGCTGGCTGCACAGGTCCACAGCCAGCAGCACAGGCCCTGGTGTGGTGTACATGGCCTCAGCTAGAGGCACAGGCCCTGGTGTGGTGTAGATGGTCTCAGCCAGAGACACAGGCCCTTGGTGTGTTGTAGATGGCCTCATCAGGAGCCACAGGCCCTGTTGTGGTGTAGGTTGCCTCAGTCAGCACCACAGGCCCTGTGTGGTGTGCATGGCCTCAGCCAGTAGCACAGGCCCTGGTGTGATGTAGACTGCTTCAGCCAGAGCCACAGGCCATGGTGTGGTGTAGGTGGCCTAAGCTGGCTGCACAGGTCCACAGCCAGCAGTACAGGCCCTGGTGTGGTGTCCATGGCCTCAGCCAGATGCACTGGCCGTGGTGTGGTGTAGCTGGCCTCAGCCAGAGCCACAGGCCCTGGTGTGGTGTTCATGGCCTCAGCCAGAGCCAAATGCCCTGGTGTGGTGTCCATAGCTTCAGCCAGCAGCACAGGTCTTGGTGTGGTGTCCATGGCCCCAGCCAGTAGCACAGGCCCTGGTGTGATGTAGACGGCCTCAGCCAGAGCCACAGGCCCTGGTGTGGTGTAGGTGGCCTAAGCTGGCTGCACAGGTCCACAGCCAGAAGCACAGGCCCTGGCGTGGTGTAGGTGGCCTAACCTGGCTGCACAGGTCCACAACCAGAAGCACAGGACCTGGTGTGATGTAGACGGCTTCAGCCAGAGCCACAGGCCCTGGTGTGGTGTAGGTGGCCTAACCTGGCTGCACAGGTCCACAGCCAGAAGCACAGGCCCTGGTGTGGTGAAGGTGGCCTAAGCTGGCTGCACAGGTCCACAGCCAGAAGCACAGGCCCTGTGTGGTGTAAATGGCCTCAGCCAGAGCCACAGGCCATGGGGTGGTGTCCAAAGCCTCAGCCAGCAGCACAGGTCCTGGTGTGGTGTCCATGGTCTCAGCCAGAAGCACAGGCCCTGGTGTAATGTAGACGGCGTCAGCGCAGGCCACAGGCCCTGGTGTAATTTAGATGACCTATGTTAGCAGAATAGGCCTCGGTGTGGTGCGGATGGCCTCACCCGGCAGCACAAGACATTGCTGAAAACAGCCAAAAGGAATGTCGTTAATGTGGCCTCATTAATGGACACCAACACCCTCCTTCTCTGGATCAAAACCAGCTCAGTGACATGAAAAGCAAATTCTTACAGCACCTGGTATTCCCAGGCAGTCTCCCATCCAAGTACTAACCAAGCCCAACCTTGCATAGCTTCCGAGATCAGACGAGATCGGGCTTTGGCAAGGCGGTATGGCCGTAAGCTGCTGGCGTAAGCACAAAGCGTCAATTTATGATATCAAGTAGTGAGGTGGCCAATACTCGCAGTTACGAACACAAGCCTCCAATTTAACTACAGTGTTAATGGTAACTGCATGCTTGCCTAATACCCTAACCAAAGGACTCATTTTAGCCTTTGATCAGCAACACAGGCCCTGGTGTGGTGTAAATGGCCTCAGCCAGAGCCACAGGACCTGGTGTGGTGTAGTTGGCCTCAGCCAGCATCAAAGGCCCGGGGGTGGTGTACATGGCCTCAGCCAGAGCCACAGGCACTGGTGTGGTGTCCATAGCCTCAGCCAACAGCACAGGCCCTGTTGTGGTGTCCATGGCCTCAGCCAGAAGCACTGGCCCTGGTGTGGTGTAGATGGCCTCAGACAGAGCCACATGCCCGGGTGGGGTGTAGTTGGCCTCAGCCAGCAGCACAGGTCCTGGTGTGGTGTCCATGGCCTCAGCCAGCAGCACAGGCCCTGGTGTGGTGTCCATGGCCTCAGCCAGAAGCACTGGCCCTGGTGTGGTGTAGATGGCCTCAGACAGAGCCACAGGCCCTTGTTTGGTGTAGTTGGCCTCAGCCAGCACCACAGGCCCTGGTGTGGTGTCCATAGCCTCAGCCAGCCGCACAGGCCCTGGTGTGATGAACATTGCCTCATCCAGCAGCACAGTCCTTGGTGTGTTGTAGACGACCTCATCCAGAGCCACAGGCCCTGGTGTGGTGTACATGGCCTCAGACAAAGCCACAGGCCCTGAAGAGGTGTCCATGGCCTCAGCCAGTAGCACAGGTCCTGGTGTGGTGTAGACGGCCTCAGACAGAGCCACAGGCCTTGAAGAGGTGTCCATGGCCTCAGCCAGTAGCACAGGTCCTGGTGTGGTGTAGACGGCCTCAGACAGAGCCACAGGCCTTGGTGTGGTGTAGGTGGCCTAAGCTGGCTGCACAGGTCCACATCCGGAAGCTCAGGCCCTGTTGTGTTGTAGATTGCCTCAGCCAGAGCCACAGACCTTGGTGTGGTGTTCATGGCCTAAGCCAGAGCTACAGGCCCACAGCAAGCAGCACAGGCCCTGGTGTGGTGTCCATAGCTCAGCCAGCAGCACAGCTCCTGTTGTGGTGTAGTTGGCCTCAGCCAGCAGCACAGGTCCTGGTGTGGTGTCCATCGCCTCAGCCAGAAACACTGGCCCTGGTGTGATGTAGATGGCCTCAGCCAGAGCCACAGGACCTGGTGTGGTGTTCATGACCTCAGCCAGCATCAAAGGCCCGGGGGTGGTGTACATGGCCTAAGCCAGAGCCACAGGCACTGGTGTGGTGTCCATAGCCTCAGCCAGCAGCACAGGCCTTGGTGTGGTGTCCATGGCCTCAGCCAGTAGCACAGGCCCTGGTGTGGTGTAGGTGGCCTAAGCTGGCTGCACAGGTCCACAGCCAGCAGCACAAGCCCTGGTGTGGTGTACATGGCCTCAGCTAGAGGCACAGGCCCTGGTGTGGTGTAGATGATCTCAGCCAGAGACACAGGCCCTTGTGTGGTGTAGTTGGCCTCAGCCAGCAGCACAGGCCCTGGGGTGATAAACATGGCCTCATCCAGTAGTACAGCCCTTGGTGTGTTGTAGACGGCCTCATCCAGAGCCACAGGCCGTGTGTGGTGTACATGGCCTCAGCCAGATCCAAAGGCTCTGGGGTGGTGTCCATAGCCTCAGCCAGCAGCACAGGTCCTGGTGTGGTGTCCATGGCCTCAGCCAGTAGCACAGGCCCTGGTGTGGTGTAGGTGGCCTAAGCTGGCTGCACAGGT
This sequence comes from Pelmatolapia mariae, assembly GCF_036321145.2. Classification (NCBI taxonomy): domain Eukaryota; kingdom Metazoa; phylum Chordata; class Actinopteri; order Cichliformes; family Cichlidae; genus Pelmatolapia; species Pelmatolapia mariae. The sequence goes on from NC_086232.1 coordinate 1,596,066, forward strand.
CCACAGCCAGCAGCACAGGCCCTGGTGTGGTGTACATGGCCTCAGCTAGAGGCACAGGCCCTGGTGTGGTGTAGATGGTCTCAGCCAGAGACACAGGCCCTTGGTGTGTTGTAGATGGCCTCATCAGGAGCCACAGGCCCTGTTGTGGTGTAGGTTGCCTCAGTCAGCAGCACAGGCCCTGTGTGGTGTCCATGGCCTCAGCCAGTAGCACAGGCCCTGGTGTGATGTAGACTGCTTCAGCCAGAGCCACAGGCCATGGTGTGGTGTAGGTGGCCTAAGCTGGCTGCACAGGTCCACAGCCAGCAGCACAGGCCCTGGTGTGGTGTCCATGGCCTCAGCCAGATGCACTGGCCGTGGTGTGGTGTAGCTGGCCTCAGCCAGAGCCACAGGCCCTGGTGTGGTGTTCATGGCCTCAGCCAGAGCCAAATGCCCTGGTGTGGTGTCCATAGCTTCAGCCAGCAGCACAGGTCTTGGTGTGGTGTCCATGGCCTCAGCCAGTAGCACAGGCCCTGGTGTGATGTAGATGGCCTCAGCCAGAGCCACAGGCCCTGGTGTGGTGTAGGTGGCCTAAGCTGGCTGCACAGGTCCACAGCCAGAAGCACAGGCCCTGGCGTGGTGTAGGTGGCCTAACCTGGCTGCACAGGTCCACAACCAGAAGCACAGGACCTGGTGTGATGTAGACGGCTTCTGCCAGAGCCACAGGCCCTGGTGTGGTGTAGGTGGCCTAAGCTGGCTGCACAGGTCCACAGCCAGAAGCCACAGGCCCTGTGTGGTGTAAATGGCCTCAGCCAGAGCCACAGGCCCTGGGGTGGTGTCCAAAGCCTCAGCCAGCAGCACAGGTCCTGGTGTGGTGTCCATGGTCTCAGCCAGAAGCACAGGCCCTGGTGTAATGTAGACGGCGTCAGCGCAGGCCACAGGCCCTGGTGTAATTTAGATGACCTATGTTAGCAGAATAGGTCTCGGTGTGGTGCGGATGGCCTCACCCGGCAGCACAAGACATTGCTGAAAACAGCCAAAAGGAATGTCGTTAATGTGGCCTCATTAATTGACACCAACACCCTCCTTCTCTGGATCAAAACCAGCTAAGTGACATGAAAAGCAAATGCTTACAGCACCTGGTATTCCCAGGCAGTCTCCCATCCAAGTACTAACCAAGCCCAACCTTGCATAGCTTCCGAGATCAGACGAGATCGGGCTTTGGCAAGGCGGTATGGCCGTAAGCTGCTGGCGTCAGCACAAAGCGTCAATTTATGGTATCAAGTAGTGAGGTGGCCAATACTCGCAGTTACGAACACAAGCCTCCAATTTAACTACAGTGTTAATGGTAACTGCATGCTTGCCTAATACCCTAACCAAAGGACTCATTTTAGCCTTTGATCAGCAACACAGGCCCTGGTGTGGTGTAAATGGCCTCAGCCAGAGCCACAGGACCTGGTGTGGTGTAGTTGGCCTCAGCCAGCATCAAAGGCCCGGGGGTGGTGTACATGGCCTCAGCCAGAGCCACAGGCACTGGTGTGGTGTCCATAGCCTCAGCCAACAGCACAGGCCCTGTTGTGGTGTCCATGGCCTCAGCCAGAAGCACTGGCCCTGGTGTGGTGTAGATGGCCTCAGACAGAGCCACATGCCCTGGTGGGGTGTAGTTGGCCTCAGCCAGCAGCACAGGTCCTGGTGTGGTGTCCATGGCCTCAGCCAGCAGCACAGGCCCTGGTGTGGTGTCCATGGCCTCAGCCAGAAGCACTGGCCCTGGTGTGGTGTAGCTGGCCTCAGACAGAGCCACAGGCCCTGGTGTGGTGTTCATGGCCTCAGCCAGAGCCAAATGCCCTGGTGTGGTGTCCATAGCTTCAGCCAGCAGCACAGGTCTTCGTGTGGTGTCCATGGCCTCAGCCAGTAGCACAGGCCCTGGTTTGATGTAGACGGCCTCAGCCAGAGCCACAGGCCCTGGTGTGGTGTAGGTGGCCTCAGCCAGCACCACAGGCCCTGGTGTGGTGTCCATAGCCTCAGCCAGCCGCACAGGCCCTGGTGTGATGAACATTGCCTCATCCAGCAGCACAGTCCTTGGTGTGTTGTAGACGACCTCATCCAGAGCCACAGGCCCTGGTGTGGTGTACATGGCCTCAGACAAAGCCACAGGCCCTGAAGAGGTGTCCATGGCCTCAGCCAGTAGCACAGGTCCTGGTGTGGTGTAGACGGCCTCAGACAGAGCCACAGGCCTTGGTGTGGTGTAGGTGGCCTAAGCTGGCTGCACAGGTCCACATCCGGAAGCACAGGCCCTGTTGTGTTGTAGATTGCCTCAGCCAGAGCCACAGACCTTGGTGTGGTGTTCATGGCCTAAGCCAGAGCTACAGGCCCACAGCAAGCAGCACAGGACCTGGTGTGGTGTCCATAGCTCAGCCAGCAGCACAGCTCCTGTTGTGGTGTAGTTGGCCTCAGCCAGCAGCACAGGTCCTGGTGTGGTGTCCATCGCCTCAGCCAGAAACACTGGCCCTGGTGTGATGTAGATGGCCTCAGCCAGAGCCACAGGACCTGGTGTGGTGTTCATGACCTCAGCCAGCATCAAAGGCCCGGGGGTGGTGTAAATGGCCTCAGCCAGAGCCACAGGCACTGGTGTGGTGTCCCTAGCCTCAGCCAGCAGCACAGGCCTTGGTGTGGTGTCCCTGGACTCAGCCAGTAGCACAAGCCCTGGTGTGGTGTAGGTGGCCTAAGCTGGCTGCACATGTCCACAGCCAGCAGCACAAGCCCTGGTGTGGTGTACATGGCCTCAGCTAGAGGCACAGGCCCTGGTGTGGTGTAGATGATCTCAGCCAGAGACAAAGGCCCTTGTGTGGTGTAGTTGGCCTCAGCCAGCAGCACAGGCCCTGGGGTGATAAACATGGCCTCATCCAGTAGTACAGCCCTTGGTGTGTTGTAGACGGCCTCATCCAGAGCCACAGGCCGTGTGTGGTGTAAATGGCCTCAGCCAGAGCCACAGGCCATGGGGTGGTGTCCAAAGCCTCAGCCAGCAGCACAGGTCCTGGTGTGGTGTCCATGGTCTCAGCCAGAAGCACAGGCCCTGGTGTAATGTAGACGGCGTCAGCGCAGGCCACAGGCCCTGGTGTAATTTAGATGACCTATGTTAGCAGAATAGGCCTCGGTGTGGTGCGGATGGCCTCACCCGGCAGCACAAGACATTGCTGAAAACAGCCAAAAGGAATGTCGTTAATGTGGCCTCATTAATGGACACCAACACCCTCCTTCTCTGGATCAAAATCAGCTCAGTGACATGAAAAGCAAATTCTTACAGCACCTGGTATTCCCAGGCAGTCTCCCATCCAAGTACTAACCAAGCCCAACCTTGCATAGCTTCCGAGATCAGACGAGATCAGGCTTTGGCAAGGCGGTATGGCCGTAAGCTGCTGGCGTCAGCACAAAGCGTCAATTTATGGTATCAAGTAGTGAGGTGGCCAATACTCGCAGTTACGAACACAAGCCTCCAATTTAACTACAGTGTTAATGGTAACTGCATGCTTGCCTAATACCCTAACCAAAGGACTCATTTTAGCCTTTGATCAGCAACACAGGCCCTGGTGTGGTGTAAATGGCCTCAGCCAGAGCCACAGGACCTGGTGTGGTGTAGTTGGCCTCAGCCAGCATCAAAGGCCCGGGGGTGGTGTACATGGCCTCAGCCAGAGCCACAGGCACTGGTGTGGTGTCCATAGCCTCAGCCAACAGCACAGGCCCTGTTGTGGTGTCCATGGCCTCAGCCAGAAGCACTGGCCCTGGTGTGGTGTAGATGGCCTCAGACAGAGCCACATGCCCTGGTGGGGTGTAGTTGGCCTCAGCCAGCAGCACAGGTCCTGGTGTGGTGTCCATGGCCTCAGCCAGCAGCACAGGCCCTGGTGTGGTGTCCATGGCCTCAGCCAGAAGCACTGGCCCTGGTGTGGTGTAGATGGCCTCAGACAGAGCCACAGGCCCTTGTTTGGTGTAGTTGGCCTCAGCCAGCACCACAGGCCCTGGTGTGGTGTCCATAGCCTCAGCCAGCCGCACAGGCCCTGGTGTGATGAACATTGCCTCATCCAGCAGCACAGTCCTTGGTGTGTTGTAGACGACCTCATCCAGAGCCACAGGCCCTGGTGTGGTGTACATGGCCTCAGACAAAGCCACAGGCCCTGAAGAGGTGTCCATGGCCTCAGCCAGTAGCACAGGTCCTGGTGTGGTGTAGACGGCCTCAGACAGAGCCACAGGCCTTGGTGTGGTGTAGGTGGCCTAAGCTGGCTGCACAGGTCCACATCCGGAAGCACAGGCCCTGTTGTGTTGTAGATTGCCTCAGCCAGAGCCACAGACCTTGGTGTGGTGTTCATGGCCTAAGCCAGAGCTACAGGCCCACAGCAAGCAGCACAGGCCCTGGTGTGGTGTCCATAGCTCAGCCAGCAGCACAGCTCCTGTTGTGGTGTAGTTGGCCTCAGCCAGCAGCACAGGTCCTGGTGTGGTGTCCATCGCCTCAGCCAGAAACACTGGCCCTGGTGTGATGTAGATGGCCTCAGCCAGAGCCACAGGACCTGGTGTGGTGTTCATGACCTCAGCCAGCATCAAAGGCCCGGGGGTGGTGTAAATGGCCTCAGCCAGAGCCACAGGCACTGGTGTGGTGTCCCTAGCCTCAGCCAGCAGCACAGGCCTTGGTGTGGTGTCCCTGGCCTCAGCCAGTAGCACAAGCCCTGGTGTGGTGTAGGTGGCCTAAGCTGGCTGCACATGTCCACAGCCAGCAGCACAAGCCCTGGTGTGGTGTACATGGCCTCAGCTAGAGGCACAGGCCCTGGTGTGGTGTAGATGATCTCAGCCAGAGACAAAGGCCCTTGTGTGGTGTAGTTGGCCTCAGCCAGCAGCACAGGCCCTGGGGTGATAAACATGGCCTCATCCAGTAGTACAGCCCTTGGTGTGTTGTAGACGGCCTCATCCAGAGCCACAGGCCGTGTGTGGTATACATGGCCTCAGCCAGATCCAAAGGCTCTGGGGTGGTGTCCATAGCCTCAGCCAGCAGCACAGGTCCTGGTGTGGTGTCCATGGCCTCAGCCAGTAGCACAGGCCCTGGTGTGGTGTAGGTGGCCTAAGCTGGCTGCACAGGTCCACAGCCAGCAGCACAGGCCCTGGTGTGGTGTACATGGCCTCAGCTAGAGGCACAGGCCCTTGGTGTGTTGTAGATGGCCTCATCAGGAGCCACAGGCCCTGTTGTGGTGTAGGTTGCCTCAGTCAGCAGCACAGGCCCTGTGTGGTGTGCATGGCCTCAGCCAGTAGCACAGGCCCTGGTGTGATGTAGACTGCTTCAGCCAGAGCCACAGGCCATGGTGTGGTGTAGGTGGCCTAAGCTGGCTGCACAGGTCCACAGCCAGCAGTACAGGCCCTGGTGTGGTGTCCATGGCCTCAGCCAGATGCACTGGCCGTGGTGTGGTGTAGCTGGCCTCAGCCAGAGCCACAGGCCCTGGTGTGGTGTTCATGGCCTCAGCCAGAGCCAAATGCCCTGGTGTGGTGTCCATAGCTTCAGCCAGCAGCACAGGTCTTGGTGTGGTGTCCATGGCCTCAGCCAGTAGCACAGGCCCTGGTGTGATGTAGACGGCCTCAGCCAGAGCCACAGGCCCTGGTGTGGTGTAGGTGGCCTAAGCTGGCTGCACAGGTCCACAGCCAGAAGCACAGGCCCTGGCGTGGTGTAGGTGGCCTAACCTGGCTGCACAGGTCCACAACCAGAAGCACAGGACCTGGTGTGATGTAGACGGCTTCAGCCAGAGCCACAGGCCCTGGTGTGGTGTAGGTGGCCTAACCTGGCTGCACAGGTCCACAGCCAGAAGCACAGGCCCTGGTGTGGTGTAGGTGGCCTAAGCTGGCTGCACAGGTCCACAGCCAGAAGCACAGGCCCTGGTGTGGTGTCCATGGCCTCAGCCAGAAGCACTGGCCCTGGTGTGGTGTAGATGGCCTCAGACAGAGCCACAGGCCCTTGTTTGGTGTAGTTGGCCTCAGCCAGCAGCACAGGCCCTGGGGTGATAAACATGGCCTCATCCAGTAGTACAGCACTTGGTGTGTTGTAGACGGCCTCATCCAGAGCCACAGGCCGTGTGTGGTATACATGGCCTCAGCCAGATCCAAAGGCTCTGGGGTGGTGTCCATAGCCTCAGCCAGCAGCACAGGTCCTGGTGTGGTGTCCATGGCCTCAGCCAGTAGCACAGGCCCTGGTGTGGTGTAGGTGGCCTAAGCTGGCTGCACAGGTCCACAGCCAGCAGCACAGGCCCTGGTGTGGTGTACATGGCCTCAGCTAGAGGCACAGGCCCTTGGTGTGTTGTAGATGGCCTCATCAGGAGCCACAGGCCCTGTTGTGGTGTAGGTTGCCTCAGTCAGCAGCACAGGCCCTGTGTGGTGTGCATGGCCTCAGCCAGTAGCACAGGCCCTGGTGTGATGTAGACTGCTTCAGCCAGAGCCACAGGCCATGGTGTGGTGTAGGTGGCCTAAGCTGGCTGCACAGGTCCACAGCCAGCAGTACAGGCCCTGGTGTGGTGTCCATGGCCTCAGCCAGATGCACTGGCCGTGGTGTGGTGTAGCTGGCCTCAGCCAGAGCCACAGGCCCTGGTGTGGTGTTCATGGCCTCAGCCAGAGCCAAATGCCCTGGTGTGGTGTCCATAGCTTCAGCCAGCAGCACAGGTCTTGGTGTGGTGTCCATGGCCTCAGCCAGTAGCACAGGCCCTGGTGTGATGTAGACGGCCTCAGCCAGAGCCACAGGCCCTGGTGTGGTGTAGGTGGCCTAAGCTGGCTGCACAGGTCCACAGCCAGAAGCACAGGCCCTGGCGTGGTGTAGGTGGCCTAACCTGGCTGCACAGGTCCACAACCAGAAGCACAGGACCTGGTGTGATGTAGACGGCTTCAGCCAGAGCCACAGGCCCTGGTGTGGTGTAGGTGGCCTAACCTGGCTGCACAGGTCCACAGCCAGAAGCACAGGCCCTGGTGTGGTGTAGGTGGCCTAAGCTGGCTGCACAGGTCCACAGCCAGAAGCACAGGCCCTGGTGTGGTGTCCATGGCCTCAGCCAGAAGCACTGGCCCTGGTGTGGTGTAGATGGCCTCAGACAGAGCCACAGGCCCTTGTTTGGTGTAGTTGGCCTCAGCCAGCACCACAGGCCCTGGTGTGGTGTCCATAGCCTCAGCCAGCCGCACAGGCCCTGGTGTGATGAACATTGCCTCATCCAGCAGCACAGTCCTTGGTGTGTTGTAGACGAACTCATCCAGAGCCACAGGCCCTGGTGTGCTGTACATGGCCTCAGACAAAGCCACAGGCCCTGAAGAGGTGTCCATGGCCTCAGACAAAGCCACAGGCCCTGAAGAGGTGTCCATGGCCTCAGCCAGTAGCACAGGTCCTGGTGTGGTGTAGACGGCCTCAGACAGAGCCACAGGCCTTGGTGTGGTGTAGGTGTCCTAAGCTGGCTGCACAGGTCCACATCCGGAAGCACTGGCCATGTTGTGTTGTAGATTGCCTCAGCCAGAGCCACAGACCTTGGTGTGGTGTTCATGGCCTAAGCCAGAGCTACAGGCCCACAGCAAGCAGCACAGGCCCTGGTGTGGTGTCCATAGCTCAGCCAGCAGCACAGCTCCTGGTGTGGTGTAGTTGGCCTCAGCCAGCAGCACAGGTCCTGGTGTGGTGTCCATCGCCTCAGCCAGAAACACTGGCCCTGGTGTGATGTAGATGGCCTCAGCCAGAGCCACAGGACCTGGTGTGGTGTTCATGACCTCAGCCAGCATCAAAGGCCCGGGGGTGGTGTACATGGCCTCAGCCAGAGCCACAGGCACTGGTGTGGTGTCCATAGCCTCAGCCAGTAGCACAGGCCCTGGTGTGGTGTAGGTGGCCTAAGCTGGCCGCACAGGTCCACAGCCAGCAGCACAAGCCCTGGTGTGGTGTACATGGCCTCAGCTAGAGGCACAGGCCCTGGTGTGGTGTAGATGATCTCAGCCAGAGACACAGGCCCTTGTGTGGTGTAGTTGGCCTCAGCCAGCAGCACAGGCCCTGGGGTGATAAACATGGCCTCATCCAGTAGTACAGCCCTTGGTGTGTTGTAGACGGCCTCATCCAGAGCCACAGGCCGTGTGTGGTGTACATGGCCTCAGCCAGATCCAAAGGCTCTGGGGTGGTGTCCATAGCCTCAGCCAGCAGCACAGGTCCTGGTGTGGTGTCCATGGCCTCAGCCAGTAGCACAGGCCCTGGTGTGGTGTAGGTGGCCTAAGCTGGCTGCACAGGTCCACAGCCAGCAGCACAGGCCCTGGTGTGGTGTACATGGCCTCAGCTAGAGGCACAGGCCCTGGTGTGGTGTAGATGGTCTCAGCCAGAGACACAGGCCCTTGGTGTGTTGTAGATGGCCTCATCAGGAGCCACAGGCCCTGTTGTGGTGTAGGTTGCCTCAGTCAGCACCACAGGCCCTTTGTGGTGTGCATGGTCTCAGCCAGTAGCACAGGCCCTGGTGTGATGTAGACTGCTTCAGCCAGAGCCACAGGCCATGGTGTGGTGTAGGTGGCCTAAGCTGGCTGCACAGGTCCACAGCCAGCACTACAGGCCCTGGTGTGGTGTCCATAGCCTCAGCCAGATGCACTGGCCGTGGTGTGGTGTAGCTGGCCTCAGCCAGAGCCACAGGCCCTGGTGTGGTGTTCATGGCCTCAGCCAGAGCCAAATGCCCTGGTGTGGTGTCCATAGCTTCAGCCAGCAGCACAGGTCTTGGTGTGGTGTCCATGGCCTCAGCCAGTAGCACAGGCCCTGGTGTGATGTAGACGGCCTCAGCCAGAGCCACAGGCCCTGGTGTGGTGTAGGTGGCCTAAGCTGGCTGCACAGGTCCACAGCCAGAAGCACAGGCCCTGGCGTGGTGTAGGTGGCCTAAGCTGGCTGCACAGGTCCACAACCAGAAGCACAGGACCTGGTGTGATGTAGACGGCTTCAGCCAGAGCTACAGGCCCTGGTGTGGTGTAGGTGGCCTAACCTGGCTGCAGAGGTCCACAGCCAGAAGCACAGGCCCTGGTGTGGTGAAGGTGGCCTAAGCTGGCTGCACAGGTCCACAGCCAGAAGCACAGGCCCTGTGTGGTGTAAATGGCCTCAGCCAGAGCCACAGGCCCTGGGGTGGTGTCCAAAGCCTCAGCCAGCAGCACAGGTCCTGGTGTGGTGTCCATGGTCTCAGCCAGAAGCACAGGCCCTGGTGTAATGTAGACGGCGTCAGCGCAGGCCACAGGCCCTGGTGTAATTTAGATGACCTATGTTAGCAGAATAGGCCTCGGTGTGGTGCGGATGGCCTCACCCGGCAGCACAAGACATTGCTGAAAACAGCCAAAAGGAATGTCGTTAATGTGGCCTCATTAATGGACACCAACACCCTCCTTCTCTGGATCAAAATCAGCTCAGTGACATGAAAAGCAAATTCTTACAGCACCTGGTATTCCCAGGCAGTCTCCCATCCAAGTACTAACCAAGCCCAACCTTGCATAGCTTCCGAGATCAGACGAGATCAGGCTTTAGCAAGGCGGTATGGCCGTAAGCTGCTGGCGTCAGCACAAAGCGTCAATTTATGGTATCAAGTAGTGAGGTGGCCAATACTCGCAGTTACGAACACAAGCCTCCAATTTAACTACAGTGTTAATGGTAACTGCATGCTTGCCTAATACCCTAACCAAAGGACTCATTTTAGCCTTTGATCAGCAACACAGGCCCTGGTGTGGTGTAAATGGCCTCAGCCAGAGCCACAGGACCTGGTGTGGTGTAGTTGGCCTCAGCCAGCATCAAAGGCCCGGGGGTGGTGTACATGGCCTCAGCCAGAGCCACAGGCACTGGTGTGGTGTCCATAGCCTCAGCCAACAGCACAGGCCCTGTTGTGGTGTCCATGGCCTCAGCCAGAAGCACTGGCCCTGGTGTGGTGTAGATGGCCTCAGACAGAGCCACATGCCCTGGTGGGGTGTAGTTGGCCTCAGCCAGCAGCACAGGTCCTGGTGTGGTGTCCATGGCCTCAGCCAGCAGCACAGGCCCTGGTGTGGTGTCCATGGCCTCAGCCAGAAGCACTGGCCCTGGTGTGGTGTAGATGGCCTCAGACAGAGCCACAGGCCCTTGTTTGGTGTAGTTGGCCTCAGCCAGCACCACAGGCCCTGGTGTGGTGTCCATAGCCTCAGCCAGCCGCACAGGCCCTGGTGTGATGAACATTGCCTCATCCAGCAGCACAGTCCTTGGTGTGTTGTAGACGACCTCATCCAGAGCCACAGGCCCTGGTGTGGTGTACATGGCCTCAGACAAAGCCACAGGCCCTGAAGAGGTGTCCATGGCCTCAGCCAGTAGCACAGGTCCTGGTGTGGTGTAGACGGCCTCAGACAGAGCCACAGGCCTTGGTGTGGTGTAGGTGGCCTAAGCTGGCTGCACAGGTCCACATCCGGAAGCACAGGCCCTGTTGTGTTGTAGATTGCCTCAGCCAGAGCCACAGACCTTGGTGTGGTGTTCATGGCCTAAGCCAGAGCTACAGGCCCACAGCAAGCAGCACAGGCCCTGGTGTGGTGTCCATAGCTCAGCCAGCAGCACAGCTCCTGTTGTGGTGTAGTTGGCCTCAGCCAGCAGCACAGGTCCTGGTGTGGTGTCCATCGCCTCAGCCAGAAACACTGGCCCTGGTGTGATGTAGATGGCCTCAGCCAGAGCCACAGGACCTGGTGTGGTGTTCATGACCTCAGCCAGCATCAAAGGCCCGGGGGTGGTGTAAATGGCCTCAGCCAGAGCCACAGGCACTGGTGTGGTGTCCCTAGCCTCAGCCAGCAGCACAGGCCTTGGTGTGGTGTCCCTGGCCTCAGCCAGTAGCACAGGCCCTGGTGTGGTGTAGGTGGCCTAAGCTGGCTGCACATGTCCACAGCCAGCAGCACAAGCCCTGGTGTGGTGTACATGGCCTCAGCTAGAGGCACAGGCCCTGGTGTGGTGTAGATGATCTCAGCCAGAGACAAAGGCCCTTGTGTGGTGTAGTTGGCCTCAGCCAGCAGCACAGGCCCTGGGGTGATAAACATGGCCTCATCCAGTAGTACAGCCCTTGGTGTGTTGTAGACGGCCTCATCCAGAGCCACAGGCCGTGTGTGGTATACATGGCCTCAGCCAGATCCAAAGGCTCTGGGGTGGTGTCCATAGCCTCAGCCAGCAGCACAGGTCCTGGTGTGGTGTCCATGGCCTCAGCCAGTAGCACAGGCCCTGGTGTGGTGTAGGTGGCCTAAGCTGGCTGCACAGGTCCACAGCCAGCAGCACAGGCCCTGGTGTGGTGTACATGGCCTCAGCTAGAGGCACAGGCCCTTGGTGTGTTGTAGATGGCCTCATCAGGAGCCACAGGCCCTGTTGTGGTGTAGGTTGCCTCAGTCAGCAGCACAGGCCCTGTGTGGTGTGCATGGCCTCAGCCAGTAGCACAGGCCCTGGTGTGATGTAGACTGCTTCAGCCAGAGCCACAGGCCATGGTGTGGTGTAGGTGGCCTAAGCTGGCTGCACAGGTCCACAGCCAGCAGTACAGGCCCTGGTGTGGTGTCCATGGCCTCAGCCAGATGCACTGGCCGTGGTGTGGTGTAGCTGGCCTCAGCCAGAGCCACAGGCCCTGGTGTGGTGTTCATGGCCTCAGCCAGAGCCAAATGCCCTGGTGTGGTGTCCATAGCTTCAGCCAGCAGCACAGGTCTTGGTGTGGTGTCCATGGCCTCAGCCAGTAGCACAGGCCCTGGTGTGATGTAGACGGCCTCAGCCAGAGCCACAGGCCCTGGTGTGGTGTAGGTGGCCTAAGCTGGCTGCACAGGTCCACAGCCAGAAGCACAGGCCCTGGCGTGGTGTAGGTGGCCTAACCTGGCTGCACAGGTCCACAACCAGAAGCACAGGACCTGGTGTGATGTAGACGGCTTCAGCCAGAGCCACAGGCCCTGGTGTGGTGTAGGTGGCCTAACCTGGCTGCACAGGTCCACAGCCAGAAGCACAGGCCCTGGTGTGGTGTAGGTGGCCTAAGCTGGCTGCACAGGTCCACAGCCAGAAGCACAGGCCCTGGTGTGGTGTCCATGGCCTCAGCCAGAAGCACTGGCCCTGGTGTGGTGTAGATGGCCTCAGACAGAGCCACAGGCCCTTGTTTGGTGTAGTTGGCCTCAGCCAGCACCACAGGCCCTGGTGTGGTGTCCATAGCCTCAGCCAGCCGCACAGGCCCTGGTGTGATGAACATTGCCTCATCCAGCAGCACAGTCCTTGGTGTGTTGTAGACGAACTCATCCAGAGCCACAGGCCCTGGTGTGCTGTACATGGCCTCAGACAAAGCCACAGGCCCTGAAGAGGTGTCCATGGCCTCAGACAAAGCCACAGGCCCTGAAGAGGTGTCCATGGCCTCAGCCAGTAGCACAGGTCCTGGTGTGGTGTAGACGGCCTCAGACAGAGCCACAGGCCTTGGTGTGGTGTAGGTGTCCTAAGCTGGCTGCACAGGTCCCCATCCGGAAGCACTGGCCATGTTGTGTTGTAGATTGCCTCAGCCAGAGCCACAGACCTTGGTGTGGTGTTCATGGCCTAAGCCAGAGCTACAGGCCCACAGCAAGCAGCACAGGCCCTGGTGTGGTGTCCATAGCTCAGCCAGCAGCACAGCTCCTGGTGTGGTGTAGTTGGCCTCAGCCAGCAGCACAGGTCCTGGTGTGGTGTCCATCGCCTCAGCCAGAAACACTGGCCCTGGTGTGATGTAGATGGCCTCAGCCAGAGCCACAGGACCTGGTGTGGTGTTCATGACCTCAGCCAGCATCAAAGGCCCGAGGGTGGTGTACATGGCCTCAGCCAGAGCCACAGGCACTGGTGTGGTGTCCATAGCCTCAGCCAGTAGCACAGGCCCTGGTGTGGTGTAGGTGGCCTAAGCTGGCCGCACAGGTCCACAGCCAGCAGCACAAGCCCTGGTGTGGTGTACATGGCCTCAGCTAGAGGCACAGGCCCTGGTGTGGTGTAGATGATCTCAGCCAGAGACACAGGCCCTTGTGTGGTGTAGTTGGCCTCAGCCAGCAGCACAGGCCCTGGGGTGATAAACATGGCCTCATCCAGTAGTACAGCCCTTGGTGTGTTGTAGACGGCCTCATCCAGAGCCACAGGCCGTGTGTGGTGTACATGGCCTCAGCCAGATCCAAAGGCTCTGGGGTGGTGTCCATAGCCTCAGCCAGCAGCACAGGTCCTGGTGTGGTGTCCATGGCCTCAGCCAGTAGCACAGGCCCTGGTGTGGTGTAGGTGGCCTAAGCTGGCTGCACAGGTCCACAGCCAGCAGCACAGGCCCTGGTGTGGTGTACATGGCCTCAGCTAGAGGCACAGGCCCTGGTGTGGTGTAGATGGTCTCAGCCAGAGACACAGGCCCTTGGTGTGTTGTAGATGGCCTCATCAGGAGCCACAGGCCCTGTTGTGGTGTAGGTTGCCTCAGTCAGCACCACAGGCCCTTTGTGGTGTGCATGGTCTCAGCCAGTAGCACAGGCCCTGGTGTGATGTAGACTGCTTCAGCCAGAGCCACAGGCCATGGTGTGGTGTAGGTGGCCTAAGCTGGCTGCACAGGTCCACAGCCAGCACTACAGGCCCTGGTGTGGTGTCCATAGCCTCAGCCAGATGCACTGGCCGTGGTGTGGTGTAGCTGGCCTCAGCCAGAGCCACAGGCCCTGGTGTGGTGTTCATGGCCTCAGCCAGAGCCAAATGCCCTGGTGTGGTGTCCATAGCTTCAGCCAGCAGCACAGGTCTTGGTGTGGTGTCCATGGCCTCAGCCAGTAGCACAGGCCCTGGTGTGATGTAGACGGCCTCAGCCAGAGCCACAGGCCCTGGTGTGGTGTAGGTGGCCTAAGCTGGCTGCACAGGTCCACAGCCAGAAGCACAGGCCCTGGCGTGGTGTAGGTGGCCTAAGCTGGCTGCACAGGTCCACAACCAGAAGCACAGGACCTGGTGTGATGTAGACGGCTTCAGCCAGAGCTACAGGCCCTGGTGTGGTGTAGGTGGCCTAACCTGGCTGCAGAGGTCCACAGCCAGAAGCACAGGCCCTGGTGTGGTGAAGGTGGCCTAAGCTGGCTGCACAGGTCCACAGCCAGAAGCACAGGCCCTGTGTGGTGTAAATGGCCTCAGCCAGAGCCACAGGCCCTGGGGTGGTGTCCAAAGCCTCAGCCAGCAGCACAGGTCCTGGTGTGGTGTCCATGGTCTCAGCCAGAAGCACAGGCCCTGGTGTAATGTAGACGGCGTCAGCGCAGGCCACAGGCCCTGGTGTAATTTAGATGACCTATGTTAGCAGAATAGGCCTCGGTGTGGTGCGGATGGCCTCACCCGGCAGCACAAGACATTGCTGAAAACAGCCAAAAGGAATGTCGTTAATGTGGCCTCATTAATGGACACCAACACCCTCCTTCTCTGGATCAAAATCAGCTCAGTGACATGAAAAGCAAATTCTTACAGCACCTGGTATTCCCAGGCAGTCTCCCATCCAAGTACTAACCAAGCCCAACCTTGCATAGCTTCCGAGATCAGACGAGATCAGGCTTTAGCAAGGCGGTATGGCCGTAAGCTGCTGGCGTCAGCACAAAGCGTCAATTTATGGTATCAAGTAGTGAGGTGGCCAATACTCGCAGTTACGAACACAAGCCTCCAATTTAACTACAGTGTTAATGGTAACTGCATGCTTGCCTAATACCCTAACCAAAGGACTCATTTTAGCCTTTGATCAGCAACACAGGCCCTGGTGTGGTGTAAATGGCCTCAGCCAGAGCCACAGGACCTGGTGTGGTGTAGTTGGCCTCAGCCAGCATCAAAGGCCCGGGGGTGGTGTACATGGCCTCAGCCAGAGCCACAGGCACTGGTGTGGTGTCCATAGCCTCAGCCAACAGCACAGGCCCTGTTGTGGTGTCCATGGCCTCAGCCAGAAGCACTGGCCCTGGTGTGGTGTAGATGGCCTCAGACAGAGCCACATGCCCTGGTGGGGTGTAGTTGGCCTCAGCCAGCAGCACAGGTCCTGGTGTGGTGTCCATGGCCTCAGCCAGCAGCACAGGCCCTGGTGTGGTGTCCATGGCCTCAGCCAGAAGCACTGGCCCTGGTGTGGTGTAGATGGCCTCAGACAGAGCCACAGGCCCTTGTTTGGTGTAGTTGGCCTCGGCCAGCACCACAGGCCCTGGTGTGGTGTCCATAGCCTCAGCCAGCCGCACAGGCCCTGGTGTGATGAACATTGCCTCATCCAGCAGCACAGTCCTTGGTGTGTTGTAGACGAACTCATCCAGAGCCACAGGCCCTGGTGTGGTGTACATGGCCTCAGACAAAGCCACAGGCCCTGAAGAGGTGTCCATGGCCTCAGACAAAGCCACAGGCCCTGAAGAGGTGTCCATGGCCTCAGCCAGTAGCACAGGTCCTGGTGTGGTGTAGACGGCCTCAGACAGAGCCACAGTCCTTGGTGTGGTGTAGGTGTCCTAAGCTGGTTGCACAGGTCCACATCCGGAAGCACAGGCCCTGTTGTGTTGTAGATTGCCTCAGCCAGAGCCACAGACCTTGGTGTGGTGTTCATGGCCTAAGCCAGAGCTACAGGCCCACAGCAAGCAGCACAGGCCCTGGTGTGGTGTCCATACCTCAGCCAGCAGCACAGCTCCTGTTGTGGTGTAGTTGGCCTCAGCCAGCAGCACAGGTCCTGGTGTGGTGTCCATCGCCTCAGCCAGAAACACTGGCCCTGGTGTGATGTAGATGGCCTCAGCCAGAGCCACAGGACCTGGTGTGGTGTTCATGACCTCAGCCAGCATCAAAGGCCCGGGGGTGGTGTACATGGCCTCAGCCAGAGCCACAGGCACTGGTGTGGTGTCCATAGCCTCAGCCAGCAGCACAGGCCTTGGTGTGGTGTCAATGGCCTCAGCCAGTAGCACAGGCCCTGGTGTGGTGTAGGTGGCCTAAGCTGGCTGCACAGGTCCACAGCCAGCAGCACAAGCCCTGGTGTGGTGTACATGGCCTCAGCTAGAGGCACAGGCCCTGGTGTGGTGTAGATGATCTCAGCCAGAGACACAGGCCCTTGTGTGGTGTAGTTGGCCTCAGCCAGCAGCACAGGCCCTGGGGTGATAAACATGGCCTCATCCAGTAGTACAGCCCTTGGTGTGTTGTAGACGGCCTCATCCAGAGCCACAGGCCGTGTGTGGTGTACATGGCCTCAGCCAGATCCAAAGGCTCTGGGGTGGTGTCCATAGCCTCAGCCAGCAGCACAGGTCCTGGTGTGGTGTCCATGGCCTCAGCCAGTAGCACAGGCCCTGGTGTGGTGTAGGTGGCCTAAGCTGGCTGCACAGGTCCACAGCCAGCAGCACAGGCCCTGGTGTGGTGTACATGGCCTCAGCTAGAGGCACAGGCCCTGGTGTGGTGTAGATGGTCTCAGCCAGAGACACAGGCCCTTGGTGTGTTGTAGATGGCCTCATCAGGAGCCACAGGCCCTGTTGTGGTGTAGGTTGCCTCAGTCAGCACCACAGGCCCTGTGTGGTGTGCATGGCCTCAGCCAGTAGCACAGGCCCTGGTGTGATGTAGACTGCTTCAGCCAGAGCCACAGGCCATGGTGTGGTGTAGGTGGCCTAAGCTGGCTGCACAGGTCCACAGCCAGCAGTACAGGCCCTGGTGTGGTGTCCATGGCCTCAGCCAGATGCACTGGCCGTGGTGTGGTGTAGCTGGCCTCAGCCAGAGCCACAGGCCCTGGTGTGGTGTTCATGGCCTCAGCCAGAGCCAAATGCCCTGGTGTGGTGTCCATAGCTTCAGCCAGCAGCACAGGTCTTGGTGTGGTGTCCATGGCCCCAGCCAGTAGCACAGGCCCTGGTGTGATGTAGACGGCCTCAGCCAGAGCCACAGGCCCTGGTGTGGTGTAGGTGGCCTAAGCTGGCTGCACAGGTCCACAGCCAGAAGCACAGGCCCTGGCGTGGTGTAGGTGGCCTAACCTGGCTGCACAGGTCCACAACCAGAAGCACAGGACCTGGTGTGATGTAGACGGCTTCAGCCAGAGCCACAGGCCCTGGTGTGGTGTAGGTGGCCTAACCTGGCTGCACAGGTCCACAGCCAGAAGCACAGGCCCTGGTGTGGTGAAGGTGGCCTAAGCTGGCTGCACAGGTCCACAGCCAGAAGCACAGGCCCTGTGTGGTGTAAATGGCCTCAGCCAGAGCCACAGGCCATGGGGTGGTGTCCAAAGCCTCAGCCAGCAGCACAGGTCCTGGTGTGGTGTCCATGGTCTCAGCCAGAAGCACAGGCCCTGGTGTAATGTAGACGGCGTCAGCGCAGGCCACAGGCCCTGGTGTAATTTAGATGACCTATGTTAGCAGAATAGGCCTCGGTGTGGTGCGGATGGCCTCACCCGGCAGCACAAGACATTGCTGAAAACAGCCAAAAGGAATGTCGTTAATGTGGCCTCATTAATGGACACCAACACCCTCCTTCTCTGGATCAAAACCAGCTCAGTGACATGAAAAGCAAATTCTTACAGCACCTGGTATTCCCAGGCAGTCTCCCATCCAAGTACTAACCAAGCCCAACCTTGCATAGCTTCCGAGATCAGACGAGATCGGGCTTTGGCAAGGCGGTATGGCCGTAAGCTGCTGGCGTAAGCACAAAGCGTCAATTTATGATATCAAGTAGTGAGGTGGCCAATACTCGCAGTTACGAACACAAGCCTCCAATTTAACTACAGTGTTAATGGTAACTGCATGCTTGCCTAATACCCTAACCAAAGGACTCATTTTAGCCTTTGATCAGCAACACAGGCCCTGGTGTGGTGTAAATGGCCTCAGCCAGAGCCACAGGACCTGGTGTGGTGTAGTTGGCCTCAGCCAGCATCAAAGGCCCGGGGGTGGTGTACATGGCCTCAGCCAGAGCCACAGGCACTGGTGTGGTGTCCATAGCCTCAGCCAACAGCACAGGCCCTGTTGTGGTGTCCATGGCCTCAGCCAGAAGCACTGGCCCTGGTGTGGTGTAGATGGCCTCAGACAGAGCCACATGCCCGGGTGGGGTGTAGTTGGCCTCAGCCAGCAGCACAGGTCCTGGTGTGGTGTACATGGCCTCAGCCAGCAGCACAGGCCCTGGTGTGGTGTCCATGGCCTCAGCCAGAAGCACTGGCCCTGGTGTGGTGTAGATGGCCTCAGACAGAGCCACAGGCCCTTGTTTGGTGTAGTTGGCCTCAGCCAGCACCACAGGCCCTGGTGTGGTGTCCATAGCCTCAGCCAGCCGCACAGGCCCTGGTGTGATGAACATTGCCTCATCCAGCAGCACAGTCCTTGGTGTGTTGTAGACGACCTCATCCAGAGCCACAGGCCCTGGTGTGGTGTACATGGCCTCAGACAAAGCCACAGGCCCTGAAGAGGTGTCCATGGCCTCAGCCAGTAGCACAGGTCCTGGTGTGGTGTAGACGGCCTCAGACAGAGCCACAGGCCTTGGTGTGGTGTAGGTGGCCTAAGCTGGCTGCACAGGTCCACATCCGGAAGCACAGGCCCTGTTGTGTTGTAGATTGCCTCAGCCAGAGCCACAGACCTTGGTGTGGTGTAGATGGCCTCAGACAGAGCCACAGGCCCTTGTTTGGTGTAGTTGGCCTCGGCCAGCACCACAGGCCCTGGTGTGGTGTCCATAGTCTCAGCCAGCCGCACAGGCCCTGGTGTGATGAACATTGCCTCATCCAGCAGCACAGTCTTTGGTGTGTTGTAGACGAACTCATCCAGAGCCACAGGCCCTGGTGTGGTGTACATGGCCTCAGACAAAGCCACAGGCCCTGAAGAGGTGTCCATGGCCTCAGACAAAGCCACAGGCCCTGAAGAGGTGTCCATGGCCTCAGCCAGTAGCACAGGTCCTGGTGTGGTGTAGACGGCCTCAGACAGAGCCACAGTCCTTGGTGTGGTGTAGATGTCCTAAGCTAGCTGCACAGGTCCACATCCGGAAGAACTGGCCCTGTTGTGTTGTAGATTGCCTCAGCCAGAGCCACAGACCTTGGTGTGGTGTTCATGGCCTAAGCCAGAGCTACAGGCCCACAGCAAGCAGCACAGGCCCTGGTGTGGTGTTCATAGCTCAGCCAGCAGCACAGCTCCTGTTGTGGTGTAGTTGGCCTCAGCCAGCAGCACAGGTCCTGGTGTGGTGTCCATGGCCTCAGCCAGCAGCACAGGTCCTGGTGTGGTGTCCATCGCCTCAGCCAGAAACACTGGCCCTGGTGTGATGTAGATGGCCTCAGCCAGAGCCACAGGACCTGGTGTGGTGTTCATGACCTCAGCCAGCATCAAAGGCCCGGGGGTGGTGTACATGGCCTCAGCCAGAGCCACAGGCACTGGTGTGGTGTCCATAGCCTCAGCCAGCAGCACAGGCCTTGGTGTGGTGTCAATGGCCTCAGCCAGTAGCACAGGCCCTGGTGTGGTGTAGGTGGCCTAAGCTGGCTGCACAGGTCCACAGCCAGCAGCACAAGCCCTGGTGTGGTGTACATGGCCTCAGCTAGAGGCACAGGCCCTGGTGTGGTGTAGATGATCTCAGCCAGAGACACAGGCCCTTGTGTGGTGTAGTTGGCCTCAGCCAGCAGCACAGGCCCTGGGGTGATAAACATGGCCTCATCCAGTAGTACAGCCCTTGGTGTGTTGTAGACGGCCTCATCCAGAGCCACAGGCCGTGTGTGGTGTACATGGCCTCAGCCAGATCCAAAGGCTCTGGGGTGGTGTCCATAGCCTCAGCCAGCAGCACAGGTCCTGGTGTGGTGTCCATGGCCTCAGCCAGTAGCACAGGCCCTGGTGTGGTGTAGGTGGCCTAAGCTGGCTGCACAGGTCCACAGCCAGCAGCACAGGCCCTGTTGCGGTGTACATGGCCTCAGCTAGAGGCACAGGCCCTGGTGTGGTGTAGATGGTCTCAGCTAGAGGCACAGGCCCTTGGTGTGTTGTAGATGGCCTCATCAGGAGCCACAGGCCCTGTTGTGGTGTAGGTTGCCTCAGTCAGCACCACAGGCCCTGTGTGGTGTGCATGGCCTCAGCCAGTAGCACAGGACCTGGTGTGATGTAGACTGCTTCAGCCAGAGCCACAGGCCATGGTGTGGTGTAGGTGGCCTAAGCTGGCTGCACAGGTCCACAGCCAGCAGTACAGGCCCTGGTGTGGTGTCCATGGCCTCAGCCAGATGCACTGGCCGTGGTGTGGTGTAGCTGGCCTCAGCCAGAGCCACAGGCCCTGGTGTGGTGTTCATGGCCTCAGCCAGAGCCAAATGCCCTGGTGTGGTGTCCATAGCTTCAGCCAGCAGCACAGGTCTTGGTGTGGTGTCCATGGCCTCAGCCAGTAGCACAGGCCCTGGTGTGATGTAGACGGCCTCAGCCAGAGCCACAGGCCCTGGTGTGGTGTAGGTGGCCTAAGCTGGCTGCACAGGTCCACAACCAGAAGCACAGGCCCTGGCGTGGTGTAGGTGGCCTAACCTGGCTGCACAGGTCCACAACCAGAAGCACAGGACCTGGTGTGATGTAGACGGCCTCAGCCAGAGCCACAGGCCCTGGTGTGGTGTAGGTGGCCTAACCTGGCTGCACAGGTCCACAGCCAGAAGCACAGGCCCTGTGTGGTGTAAATGGCCTCAGCCAGAGCCACAGGCCCTGGGGTGGTGTCCAAAGCCTCAGCCAGCAGCACAGGTCCTGGTGTGGTGTCCATGGTCTCAGCCAGAAGCACAGGCCCTGGTGTAATGTAGACGGCGTCAGCGCAGGCCACAGGCCCTGGTGTAATTTAGATGACCTATGTTAGCAGAATAGGCCTCGGTGTGGTGCGGATGGTCTCACCCGGCAGCACAAGACATTGCTGAAAACAGCCAAAAGGAATGTCGTTAATGTGGCCTCATTAATGGACACCAACACCCTCCTTCTCTGGATCAAAACCAGCTCAGTGACATGAAAAGCAAATGCTTACAGCACCTGGTATTCCCAGGCAGTCTCCCATCCAAGTACTAACCAAGCCCAACCTTGCATAGCTTCCGAGATCAGACGAGATCGGGCTTTGGCAAGGCGGTATGGCCGTAAGCTGCTGGCGTCAGCACAAAGCGTCAATTTATGGTATCAAGTAGTGAGGTGGCCAATACTCGCAGTTACGAACACAAGCCTCCAATTTAACTACAGTGTTAATGGTAACTGCATGCTTGCCTAATACCCTAACCAAAGGACTCATTTTAGCCTTTGATCAGCAACACAGGCCCTGGTGTGGTGTAAATGGCCTCAGCCAGAGCCACAGGACCTGGTGTGGTGTAGTTGGCCTCAGCCAGCATCAAAGGCCCGGGGGTGGTGTACATGGCCTCAGCCAGAGCCACAGGCACTGGTGTGGTGTCCATAGCCTCAGCCAACAGCACAGGCCCTGTTGTGGTGTCCATGGCCTCAGCCAGAAGCACTGGCCCCGGTGTGGTGTAGATGGCCTCAGACAGAGCCACATGCCCTGGTGGGGTGTAGTTGGCCTCAGCCAGCAGCACAGGTCCTGGTGTGGTGTAGTTGGCCTCAGCCAGCATCAAAGGCCCGGGGGTGGTGTACATGGCCTCAGCCAGAGCCACAGGCACTGGTGTGGTGTCCATAGCCTCAGCCAGAAGCACTGGCCCTGGTGTGGTGTAGATGGCCTAAGCTGGCTGCACAGGTCCACAGCCAGCAGCACAGGCCCTGGTGTGGTGTACATGGCCTCAGCTAGAGGCACAGGCCCTGGTGTGGTGTAGATGGTCTCAGCCAGAGACACAGGCCCTTGGTGTGTTGTAGATGGCCTCATCAGGAGCCACAGGCCCTGTTGTGGTGTAGGTTGCCTCAGTCAGCAGCACAGGCCCTGTGTGGTGTCCATAGCCTCAGCCAGCCGCACAGGCCCTGGTGTGATGAACACTGCCTCATCCAGCAGCACAGTCCTTGGTGTGTTGTAGACGACCTCATCCAGAGCCACAGGCCCTGGTGTGGTGTACATGGCCTCAGACAAAGCCACAGGCCCTGAAGAGGTGTCCATGGCCTCAGCCAGTAGCACAGGTCCTGGTGTGGTGTAGACGGCCTCAGACAGAGCCACAGGCCTTGAAGAGGTGTAGGTGGCCTAAGCTGGCTGCACAGGTCCACATCCGGAAGCTCAGGCCCTGTTGTGTTGTAGATTGCCTCAGCCAGAGCCACAGACCTTGGTGTGGTGTTCATGGCCTAAGCCAGAGCTACAGGCCCACAGCAAGCAGCACAGGCCCTGGTGTGGTGTCCATAGCTCAGCCAGCAGCACAGCTCCTGTTGTGGTGTAGTTGGCCTCAGCCAGCAGCACAGGTCCTGGTGTGGTGTCCATCGCCTCAGCCAGAAACACTGGCCCTGGTGTGATGTAGATGGCCTCAGCCAGAGCCACAGGACCTGGTGTGGTGTTCATGACCTCAGCCAGCATCAAAGGCCCGGGGGTGGTGTACATGGCCTAAGCCAGAGCCACAGGCACTGGTGTGGTGTCCATAGCCTCAGCCAGCAGCACAGGCCTTGGTGTGGTGTCCATGGCCTCAGCCAGTAGCACAGGCCCTGGTGTGGTGTAGGTGGCCTAAGCTGGCTGCACAGGTCCACAGCCAGCAGCACAAGCCCTGGTGTGGTGTACATGGCCTCAGCTAGAGGCACAGGCCCTGGTGTGGTGTAGATGATCTCAGCCAGAGACACAGGCCCTTGTGTGGTGTAGTTGGCCTCAGCCAGCAGCACAGGCCCTGGGGTGATAAACATGGCCTCATCCAGTAGTACAGCCCTTGGTGTGTTGTAGACGGCCTCATCCAGAGCCACAGGCCGTGTGTGGTGTACATGGCCTCAGCCAGATCCAAAGGCTCTGGGGTGGTGTCCATAGCCTCAGCCAGCAGCACAGGTCCTGGTGTGGTGTCCATGGCCTCAGCCAGTAGCACAGGCCCTGGTGTGGTGTAGGTGGCCTAAGCTGGCTGCACAGGTCCACAGCCAGCAGCACAGGCCCTGGTGTGGTGTACATGGCCTCAGCTAGAGGCACAGGCCCTGGTGTGGTGTAGATGGTCTCAGCCAGAGACACAGGCCCTTGGTGTGTTGTAGATGGCCTCATCAGGAGCCACAGGCCCTGTTGTGGTGTAGGTTGCCTCAGTCAGCAGCACAGGCCCTGTGTGGTGTCCATGGCCTCAGCCAGTAGCACAGGCCCTGGTGTGATGTAGACTGCTTCAGCCAGAGCCACAGGCCATGGTGTGGTGTAGGTGGCCTAAGCTGGCTGCACAGGTCCACAGCCAGCAGCACAGGCCCTGGTGTGGTGTCCATGGCCTCAGCCAGATGCACTGGCCGTGGTGTGGTGTAGCTGGCCTCAGCCAGAGCCACAGGCCCTGGTGTGGTGTTCATGGCCTCAGCCAGAGCCAAATGCCCTGGTGTGGTGTCCATAGCTTCAGCCAGCAGCACAGGTCTTGGTGTGGTGTCCATGGCCTCAGCCAGTAGCACAGGCCCTGGTGTGATGTAGATGGCCTCAGCCAGAGCCACAGGCCCTGGTGTGGTGTAGGTGGCCTAAGCTGGCTGCACAGGTCCACAGCCAGAAGCACAGGCCCTGGCGTGGTGTAGGTGGCCTAACCTGGCTGCACAGGTCCACAACCAGAAGCACAGGACCTGGTGTGATGTAGACGGCTTCTGCCAGAGCCACAGGCCCTGGTGTGGTGTAGGTGGCCTAAGCTGGCTGCACAGGTCCACAGCCAGAAGCCACAGGCCCTGTGTGGTGTAAATGGCCTCAGCCAGAGCCACAGGCCCTGGGGTGGTGTCCAAAGCCTCAGCCAGCAGCACAGGTCCTGGTGTGGTGTCCATGGTCTCAGCCAGAAGCACAGGCCCTGGTGTAATGTAGACGGCGTCAGCGCAGGCCACAGGCCCTGGTGTAATTTAGATGACCTATGTTAGCAGAATAGGTCTCGGTGTGGTGCGGATGGCCTCACCCGGCAGCACAAGACATTGCTGAAAACAGCCAAAAGGAATGTCGTTAATGTGGCCTCATTAATTGACACCAACACCCTCCTTCTCTGGATCAAAACCAGCTAAGTGACATGAAAAGCAAATGCTTACAGCACCTGGTATTCCCAGGCAGTCTCCCATCCAAGTACTAACCAAGCCCAACCTTGCATAGCTTCCGAGATCAGACGAGATCGGGCTTTGGCAAGGCGGTATGGCCGTAAGCTGCTGGCGTCAGCACAAAGCGTCAATTTATGGTATCAAGTAGTGAGGTGGCCAATACTCGCAGTTACGAACACAAGCCTCCAATTTAACTACAGTGTTAATGGTAACTGCATGCTTGCCTAATACCCTAACCAAAGGACTCATTTTAGCCTTTGATCAGCAACACAGGCCCTGGTGTGGTGTAAATGGCCTCAGCCAGAGCCACAGGACCTGGTGTGGTGTAGTTGGCCTCAGCCAGCATCAAAGGCCCGGGGGTGGTGTACATGGCCTCAGCCAGAGCCACAGGCACTGGTGTGGTGTCCATAGCCTCAGCCAACAGCACAGGCCCTGTTGTGGTGTCCATGGCCTCAGCCAGAAGCACTGGCCCTGGTGTGGTGTAGATGGCCTCAGACAGAGCCACATGCCCTGGTGGGGTGTAGTTGGCCTCAGCCAGCAGCACAGGTCCTGGTGTGGTGTCCATGGCCTCAGCCAGCAGCACAGGCCCTGGTGTGGTGTCCATGGCCTCAGCCAGAAGCACTGGCCCTGGTGTGGTGTAGCTGGCCTCAGACAGAGCCACAGGCCCTGGTGTGGTGTTCATGGCCTCAGCCAGAGCCAAATGCCCTGGTGTGGTGTCCATAGCTTCAGCCAGCAGCACAGGTCTTCGTGTGGTGTCCATGGCCTCAGCCAGTAGCACAGGCCCTGGTTTGATGTAGACGGCCTCAGCCAGAGCCACAGGCCCTGGTGTGGTGTAGGTGGCCTAAGCTGGCTGCACAGGTCCACAACCAGAAGCACAGGCCCTGGCGTGGTGTAGGTGGCCTAACCTGGCTGCACAGGTCCACAACCAGAAGCACAGGACCTGGTGTGATGTAGACGGCTTCAGCCAGAGCCACAGGCCCTGGTGTGGTGTAGGTGGCCTAACCTGGCTGCACAGGTCCACAGCCAGAAGCACAGGCCCTGGTGTGGTGTAGGTGGCCTAAGCTGGCTGCACAGGTCCACAGCAAGAAGCACAGGCCCTGGTGTGGTGTCCATGGCCTCAGCCAGAAGCACTGGCCCTGGTGTGGTGTAGATGGCCTCAGACAGAGCCACAGGCCCTTGTTTGGTGTAGTTGGCCTCAGCCAGCACCACAGGCCCTGGTGTGGTGTCCATAGCCTCAGCCAGCCGCACAGGCCCTGGTGTGATGAACATTGCCTAATCCAGCAGCACAGTCCTTGGTGTGTTGTAGACGAACTCATCCAGAGCCACAGGCCCTGGTGTGCTGTACATGGCCTCAGACAAAGCCACAGGCCCTGAAGAGGTGTCCATGGCCTCAGACAAAGCCACAGGCCCTGAAGAGGTGTCCATGGCCTCAGCCAGTAGCACAGGTCCTGGTGTGGTGTAGACGGCCTCAGACAGAGCCACAGGCCTTGGTGTGGTGTAGGTGTCCTAAGCTGGCTGCACAGGTCCACATCCGGAAGCACTGGCCATGTTGTGTTGTAGATTGCCTCAGCCAGAGCCACAGACTTTGGTGTGGTGTTCATGGCCTAAGCCAGAGCTACAGGCCCACAGCAAGCAGCACAGGCCCTGGTGTGGTGTCCATAGCTCAGCCAGCAGCACAGCTCCTGGTGTGGTGTAGTTGGCCTCAGCCAGCAGCACAGGTCCTGGTGTGGTGTCCATCGCCTCAGCCAGAAACACTGGCCCTGGTGTGATGTAGATGGCCTCAGCCAGAGCCACAGGACCTGGTGTGGTGTTCATGACCTCAGCCAGCATCAAAGGCTCGGGGGTGGTGTACATGGCCTCAGCCAGAGCCACAGGCACTGGTGTGGTGTCCATAGCCTCAGCCAGTAGCACAGGCCCTGGTGTGGTGTAGGTGGCCTAAGCTGGCCGCACAGGTCCACAGCCAGCAGCACAAGCCCTGGTGTGGTGTACATGGCCTCAGCTAGAGGCACAGGCCCTGGTGTGGTGTAGATGATCTCAGCCAGAGACACAGGCCCTTGTGTGGTGTAGTTGGCCTCAGCCAGCAGCACAGGCCCTGGGGTGATAAACATGGCCTCATCCAGTAGTACAGCCCTTGGTGTGTTGTAGACGGCCTCATCCAGAGCCACAGGCCGTGTGTGGTGTACATGGCCTCAGCCAGATCCAAAGGCTCTGGGGTGGTGTCCATAGCCTCAGCCAGCAGCACAGGTCCTGGTGTGGTGTCCATGGCCTCAGCCAGTAGCACAGGCCCTGGTGTGGTGTAGGTGGCCTAAGCTGGCTGCACAGGTCCACAGCCAGCAGCACATGCCCTGGTGTGGTGTACATGGCCTCAGCTAGAGGCACAGGCCCTGGTGTGGTGTAGATGGTCTCAGCCAGAGACACAGGCCCTTGGTGTGTTGTAGATGGCCTCATCAGGAGCCACAGGCCCTGTTGTGGTGTAGGTTGCCTCAGTCAGCACCACAGGCCCTGTGTGGTGTGCATGGCCTCAGCCAGTAGCACAGGCCCTGGTGTGATGTAGACTGCTTCAGCCAGAGCCACAGGCCATGGTGTGGTGTAGGTGGCCTAAGCTGGCTGCACAGGTCCACAGCCAGCAGTACAGGCCCTGGTGTGGTGTCCATGGCCTCAACCAGATGCACTGGCCGTGGTGTGGTGTAGCTGGCCTCAGCCAGAGCCACAGGCCCTGGTGTGGTGTTCATGGCCTCAGCCAGAGCCAAATGCCCTGGTGTGGTGTCCATAGCTTCAGCCAGCAGCACAGGTCTTGGTGTGGTGTCCATGGCCTCAGCCAGTAGCACAGGCCCTGGTGTGATGTAGACGGCCTCAGCCAGAGCCACAGGACCCTGGTGTGGTGTAGGTGGCCTAAGCTGGCTGCACAGGTCCACAGCCAGAAGCACAGGCCCTGGCGTGGTGTAGGTGGCCTAACCTGGCTGCACAGGTCCACAACCAGAAGCACAGGACCTGGTGTGATGTAGACGGCTTCAGCCAGAGCCACAGGCCCTGGTGTGGTGTAGGTGGCCTAACCTGGCTGCACAGGTCCACAGCCAGAAGCACAGGCCCTGGTGTGGTGAAGGTGGCCTAAGCTGGCTGCACAGGTCCACAGCCAGAAGCACAGGCCCTGTGTGGTGTAAATGGCCTCAGCCAGAGCCACAGGCCATGGGGTGGTGTCCAAAGCCTCAGCCAGCAGCACAGGTCCTGGTGTGGTGTAAATGGCCTCAGCCAGAGCCACAGGCCATGGGGTGGTGTCCATGGCCTCAGCCAGATGCACTGGCCGTGGTGTGGTGTAGCTGGCCTCAGCCAGAGCCACAGGCCCTGGTGTGGTGTTCATGGCCTCAGCCAGAGCCAAATGCCCTGGTGTGGTGTCCATAGCTTCAGCCAGCAGCACAGGTCTTGGTGTGGTGTCCATGGCCTCAGCCAGTAGCACAGGCCCTGGTGTGATGTAGACGGCCTCAGCCAGAGCCACAGGCCCTGGTGTGGTGTAGGTGGCCTAAGCTGGCTGCACAGGTCCACAACCAGAAGCACAGGCCCTGGCGTGGTGTAGGTGGCCTAACCTGGCTGCACAGGTCCACAACCAGAAGCACAGGACCTGGTGTGATGTAGACGGCTTCAGCCAGAGCCACAGGCCCTGGTGTGGTGTAGGTGGCCTAAGCTGGCTGCACAGGTCCACAGCCAGAAGCACAGGCCCTGTGTGGTGTAAATGGCCTCAGCCAGAGCCACAGGCCCTGGGGTGGTGTCCAAAGCCTCAGCCAGCAGCACAGGTCCTGGTGTGGTGTCCATGGTCTCAGCCAGAAGCACAGGCCCTGGTGTAATGTAGACGGCGTCAGCGCAGGCCACAGGCCCTGGTGTAATTTAGATGACCTATGTTAGCAGAATAGGCTTCGGTGTGGTGCGGATGGCCTCACCCGGCAGCACAAGACATTGCTGAAAACAGCCAAAAGGAATGTCGTTAATGTGGCCTCATTAATGGACACCAACACCCTCCTTCTCTGGATCAAAATCAGCTCAGTGACATGAAAAGCAAATTCTTACAGCACCTGGTATTCCCAGGCAGTCTCCCATCCAAGTACTAACCAAGCCCAACCTTGCATAGCTTCCGAGATCAGACGAGATCAGGCTTTGGCAAGGCGGTATGGCCGTAAGCTGCTGGCGTCAGCACAAAGCGTCAATTTATGGTATCAAGTAGTGAGGTGGCCAATACTCGCAGTTACGAACACAAGCCTCCAATTTAACTACAGTGTTAATGGTAACTGCATGCTTGCCTAATACCCTAACCAAAGGACTCATTTTAGCCTTTGATCAGCAACACAGGCCCTGGTGTGGTGTAAATGGCCTCAGCCAGAGCCACAGGACCTGGTGTGGTGTAGTTGGCCTCAGCCAGCATCAAAGGCCCGGGGGTGGTGTACATGGCCTCAGCCAGAGCCACAGGCACTGGTGTGGTGTCCATAGCCTCAGCCAACAGCACAGGCCCTGTTGTGGTGTCCATGGCCTCAGCCAGAAGCACTGGCCCTGGTGTGGTGTAGATGGCCTCAGACAGAGCCACATGCCCTGGTGGGGTGTAGTTGGCCTCAGCCAGCAGCACAGGTCCTGGTGTGGTGTCCATGGCCTCAGCCAGCAGCACAGGCCCTGGTGTGGTGTCCATGGCCTCAGCCAGAAGCACTGGCCCTGGTGTGGTGTAGATGGCCTCAGACAGAGCCACAGGCCCTTGTTTGGTGTAGTTGGCCTCAGCCAGCACCACAGGCCCTGGTGTGGTGTCCATAGCCTCAGCCAGCCGCACAGGCCCTGGTGTGATGAACATTGCCTCATCCAGCAGCACAGTCCTTGGTGTGTTGTAGACGACCTCATCCAGAGCCACAGGCCCTGGTGTGGTGTACATGGCCTCAGACAAAGCCACAGGCCCTGAAGAGGTGTCCATGGCCTCAGCCAGTAGCACAGGTCCTGGTGTGGTGTAGACGGCCTCAGACAGAGCCACAGGCCTTGGTGTGGTGTAGGTGGCCTAAGCTGGCTGCACAGGTCCACATCCGGAAGCACAGGCCCTGTTGTGTTGTAGATTGCCTCAGCCAGAGCCACAGACCTTGGTGTGGTGTTCATGGCCTAAGCCAGAGCTACAGGCCCACAGCAAGCAGCACAGGACCTGGTGTGGTGTCCATAGCTCAGCCAGCAGCACAGCTCCTGTTGTGGTGTAGTTGGCCTCAGCCAGCAGCACAGGTCCTGGTGTGGTGTCCATCGCCTCAGCCAGAAACACTGGCCCTGGTGTGATGTAGATGGCCTCAGCCAGAGCCACAGGACCTGGTGTGGTGTTCATGACCTCAGCCAGCATCAAAGGCCCGGGGGTGGTGTAAATGGCCTCAGCCAGAGCCACAGGCACTGGTGTGGTGTCCCTAGCCTCAGCCAGCAGCACAGGCCTTGGTGTGGTGTCCCTGGACTCAGCCAGTAGCACAAGCCCTGGTGTGGTGTAGGTGGCCTAAGCTGGCTGCACATGTCCACAGCCAGCAGCACAAGCCCTGGTGTGGTGTACATGGCCTCAGCTAGAGGCACAGGCCCTGGTGTGGTGTAGATGATCTCAGCCAGAGACAAAGGCCCTTGTGTGGTGTAGTTGGCCTCAGCCAGCAGCACAGGCCCTGGGGTGATAAACATGGCCTCATCCAGTAGTACAGCCCTTGGTGTGTTGTAGACGGCCTCATCCAGAGCCACAGGCCGTGTGTGGTGTAAATGGCCTCAGCCAGAGCCACAGGCCATGGGGTGGTGTCCAAAGCCTCAGCCAGCAGCACAGGTCCTGGTGTGGTGTCCATGGTCTCAGCCAGAAGCACAGGCCCTGGTGTAATGTAGACGGCGTCAGCGCAGGCCACAGGCCCTGGTGTAATTTAGATGACCTATGTTAGCAGAATAGGCCTCGGTGTGGTGCGGATGGCCTCACCCGGCAGCACAAGACATTGCTGAAAACAGCCAAAAGGAATGTCGTTAATGTGGCCTCATTAATGGACACCAACACCCTCCTTCTCTGGATCAAAATCAGCTCAGTGACATGAAAAGCAAATTCTTACAGCACCTGGTATTCCCAGGCAGTCTCCCATCCAAGTACTAACCAAGCCCAACCTTGCATAGCTTCCGAGATCAGACGAGATCAGGCTTTGGCAAGGCGGTATGGCCGTAAGCTGCTGGCGTCAGCACAAAGCGTCAATTTATGGTATCAAGTAGTGAGGTGGCCAATACTCGCAGTTACGAACACAAGCCTCCAATTTAACTACAGTGTTAATGGTAACTGCATGCTTGCCTAATACCCTAACCAAAGGACTCATTTTAGCCTTTGATCAGCAACACAGGCCCTGGTGTGGTGTAAATGGCCTCAGCCAGAGCCACAGGACCTGGTGTGGTGTAGTTGGCCTCAGCCAGCATCAAAGGCCCGGGGGTGGTGTACATGGCCTCAGCCAGAGCCACAGGCACTGGTGTGGTGTCCATAGCCTCAGCCAACAGCACAGGCCCTGTTGTGGTGTCCATGGCCTCAGCCAGAAGCACTGGCCCTGGTGTGGTGTAGATGGCCTCAGACAGAGCCACATGCCCTGGTGGGGTGTAGTTGGCCTCAGCCAGCAGCACAGGTCCTGGTGTGGTGTCCATGGCCTCAGCCAGCAGCACAGGCCCTGGTGTGGTGTCCATGGCCTCAGCCAGAAGCACTGGCCCTGGTGTGGTGTAGATGGCCTCAGACAAAGCCACAGGCCCTTGTTTGGTGTAGTTGGCCTCAGCCAGCACCACAGGCCCTGGTGTGGTGTCCATAGCCTCAGCCAGCCGCACAGGCCCTGGTGTGATGAACATTGCCTCATCCAGCAGCACAGTCCTTGGTGTGTTGTAGACGACCTCATCCAGAGCCACAGGCCCTGGTGTGGTGTACATGGCCTCAGACAAAGCCACAGGCCCTGAAGAGGTGTCCATGGCCTCAGCCAGTAGCACAGGTCCTGGTGTTGTGTAGACGGCCTCAGACAGAGCCACAGGCCTTGGTGTGGTGTAGGTGGCCTAAGCTGGCTGCACAGGTCCACATCCGGAAGCACAGGCCCTGTTGTGTTGTAGATTGCCTCAGCCAGAGCCACAGACCTTGGTGTGGTGTTCATGGCCTAAGCCAGAGCTACAGGCCCACAGCAAGCAGCACAGGCCCTGGTGTGGTGTCCATAGCTCAGCCAGCAGCACAGCTCCTGTTGTGGTGTAGTTGGCCTCAGCCAGCAGCACAGGTCCTGGTGTGGTGTCCATCGCCTCAGCCAGAAACACTGGCCCTGGTGTGATGTAGATGGCCTCAGCCAGAGCCACAGGACCTGGTGTGGTGTTCATGACCTCAGCCAGCATCAAAGGCCCGGGGGTGGTGTAAATGGCCTCAGCCAGAGCCACAGGCACTGGTGTGGTGTCCCTAGCCTCAGCCAGCAGCACAGGCCTTGGTGTGGTGTCCCTGGCCTCAGCCAGTAGCACAAGCCCTGGTGTGGTGTAGGTGGCCTAAGCTGGCTGCACATGTCCACAGCCAGCAGCACAAGCCCTGGTGTGGTGTACATGGCCTCAGCTAGAGGCACAGGCCCTGGTGTGGTGTAGATGATCTCAGCCAGAGACAAAGGCCCTTGTGTGGTGTAGTTGGCCTCAGCCAGCAGCACAGGCCCTGGGGTGATAAACATGGCCTCATCCAGTAGTACAGCCCTTGGTGTGTTGTAGACGGCCTCATCCAGAGCCACAGGCCGTGTGTGGTATACATGGCCTCAGCCAGATCCAAAGGCTCTGGGGTGGTGTCCATAGCCTCAGCCAGCAGCACAGGTCCTGGTGTGGTGTCCATGGCCTCAGCCAGTAGCACAGGCCCTGGTGTGGTGTAGGTGGCCTAAGCTGGCTGCACAGGTCCACAGCCAGCAGCACAGGCCCTGGTGTGGTGTACATGGCCTCAGCTAGAGGCACAGGCCCTTGGTGTGTTGTAGATGGCCTCATCAGGAGCCACAGGCCCTGTTGTGGTGTAGGTTGCCTCAGTCAGCAGCACAGGCCCTGTGTGGTGTGCATGGCCTCAGCCAGTAGCACAGGCCCTGGTGTGATGTAGACTGCTTCAGCCAGAGCCACAGGCCATGGTGTGGTGTAGGTGGCCTAAGCTGGCTGCACAGGTCCACAGCCAGCAGTACAGGCCCTGGTGTGGTGTCCATGGCCTCAGCCAGATGCACTGGCCGTGGTGTGGTGTAGCTGGCCTCAGCCAGAGCCACAGGCCCTGGTGTGGTGTTCATGGCCTCAGCCAGAGCCAAATGCCCTGGTGTGGTGTCCATAGCTTCAGCCAGCAGCACAGGTCTTGGTGTGGTGTCCATGGCCTCAGCCAGTAGCACAGGCCCTGGTGTGATGTAGACGGCCTCAGCCAGAGCCACAGGCCCTGGTGTGGTGTAGGTGGCCTAAGCTGGCTGCACAGGTCCACAGCCAGAAGCACAGGCCCTGGCGTGGTGTAGGTGGCCTAACCTGGCTGCACAGGTCCACAACCAGAAGCATAGGACCTGGTGTGATGTAGACGGCTTCAGCCAGAGCCACAGGCCCTGGTGTGGTGTAGGTGGCCTAACCTGGCTGCACAGGTCCACAGCCAGAAGCACAGGCCCTGGTGTGGTGAAGGTGGCCTAAGCTGGCTGCACAGGTCCACAGCCAGAAGCACAGGCCCTGGTGTGGTGTCCATGGCCTCAGCCAGAAGCACTGGCCCTGGTGTGGTGTAGATGGCCTCAGACAGAGCCACAGGCCCTTGTTTGGTGTAGTTGGCCTCAGCCAGCAGCACAGGCCCTGGGGTGATAAACATGGCCTCATCCAGTAGTACAGCACTTGGTGTGTTGTAGACGGCCTCATCCAGAGCCACAGGCCGTGTGTGGTATACATGGCCTCAGCCAGATCCAAAGGCTCTGGGGTGGTGTCCATAGCCTCAGCCAGCAGCACAGGTCCTGGTGTGGTGTCCATGGCCTCAGCCAGTAGCACAGGCCCTGGTGTGGTGTAGGTGGCCTAAGCTGGCTGCACAGGTCCACAGCCAGCAGCACAGGCCCTGGTGTGGTGTACATGGCCTCAGCTAGAGGCACAGGCCCTTGGTGTGTTGTAGATGGCCTCATCAGGAGCCACAGGCCCTGTTGTGGTGTAGGTTGCCTCAGTCAGCAGCACAGGCCCTGTGTGGTGTGCATGGCCTCAGCCAGTAGCACAGGCCCTGGTGTGATGTAGACTGCTTCAGCCAGAGCCACAGGCCATGGTGTGGTGTAGGTGGCCTAAGCTGGCTGCACAGGTCCACAGCCAGCAGTACAGGCCCTGGTGTGGTGTCCATGGCCTCAGCCAGATGCACTGGCCGTGGTGTGGTGTAGCTGGCCTCAGCCAGAGCCACAGGCCCTGGTGTGGTGTTCATGGCCTCAGCCAGAGCCAAATGCCCTGGTGTGGTGTCCATAGCTTCAGCCAGCAGCACAGGTCTTGGTGTGGTGTCCATGGCCTCAGCCAGTAGCACAGGCCCTGGTGTGATGTAGACGGCCTCAGCCAGAGCCACAGGCCCTGGTGTGGTGTAGGTGGCCTAAGCTGGCTGCACAGGTCCACAGCCAGAAGCACAGGCCCTGGCGTGGTGTAGGTGGCCTAACCTGGCTGCACAGGTCCACAACCAGAAGCACAGGACCTGGTGTGATGTAGACGGCTTCAGCCAGAGCCACAGGCCCTGGTGTGGTGTAGGTGGCCTAACCTGGCTGCACAGGTCCACAGCCAGAAGCACAGGCCCTGGTGTGGTGTAGGTGGCCTAAGCTGGCTGCACAGGTCCACAGCCAGAAGCACAGGCCCTGGTGTGGTGTCCATGGCCTCAGCCAGAAGCACTGGCCCTGGTGTGGTGTAGATGGCCTCAGACAGAGCCACAGGCCCTTGTTTGGTGTAGTTGGCCTCAGCCAGCACCACAGGCCCTGGTGTGGTGTCCATAGCCTCAGCCAGCCGCACAGGCCCTGGTGTGATGAACATTGCCTCATCCAGCAGCACAGTCCTTGGTGTGTTGTAGACGAACTCATCCAGAGCCACAGGCCCTGGTGTGCTGTACATGGCCTCAGACAAAGCCACAGGCCCTGAAGAGGTGTCCATGGCCTCAGACAAAGCCACAGGCCCTGAAGAGGTGTCCATGGCCTCAGCCAGTAGCACAGGTCCTGGTGTGGTGTAGACGGCCTCAGACAGAGCCACAGGCCTTGGTGTGGTGTAGGTGTCCTAAGCTGGCTGCACAGGTCCACATCCGGAAGCACTGGCCATGTTGTGTTGTAGATTGCCTCAGCCAGAGCCACAGACCTTGGTGTGGTGTTCATGGCCTAAGCCAGAGCTACAGGCCCACAGCAAGCAGCACAGGCCCTGGTGTGGTGTCCATAGCTCAGCCAGCAGCACAGCTCCTGGTGTGGTGTAGTTGGCCTCAGCCAGCAGCACAGGTCCTGGTGTGGTGTCCATCGCCTCAGCCAGAAACACTGGCCCTGGTGTGATGTAGATGGCCTCAGCCAGAGCCACAGGACCTGGTGTGGTGTTCATGACCTCAGCCAGCATCAAAGGCCCGGGGGTGGTGTACATGGCCTCAGCCAGAGCCACAGGCACTGGTGTGGTGTCCATAGCCTCAGCCAGTAGCACAGGCCCTGGTGTGGTGTAGGTGGCCTAAGCTGGCCGCACAGGTCCACAGCCAGCAGCACAAGCCCTGGTGTGGTGTACATGGCCTCAGCTAGAGGCACAGGCCCTGGTGTGGTGTAGATGATCTCAGCCAGAGACACAGGCCCTTGTGTGGTGTAGTTGGCCTCAGCCAGCAGCACAGGCCCTGGGGTGATAAACATGGCCTCATCCAGTAGTACAGCCCTTGGTGTGTTGTAGACGGCCTCATCCAGAGCCACAGGCCGTGTGTGGTGTACATGGCCTCAGCCAGATCCAAAGGCTCTGGGGTGGTGTCCATAGCCTCAGCCAGCAGCACAGGTCCTGGTGTGGTGTCCATGGCCTCAGCCAGTAGCACAGGCCCTGGTGTGGTGTAGGTGGCCTAAGCTGGCTGCACAGGTCCACAGCCAGCAGCACAGGCCCTGGTGTGGTGTACATGGCCTCAGCTAGAGGCACAGGCCCTGGTGTGGTGTAGATGGTCTCAGCCAGAGACACAGGCCCTTGGTGTGTTGTAGATGGCCTCATCAGGAGCCACAGGCCCTGTTGTGGTGTAGGTTGCCTCAGTCAGCACCACAGGCCCTTTGTGGTGTGCATGGTCTCAGCCAGTAGCACAGGCCCTGGTGTGATGTAGACTGCTTCAGCCAGAGCCACAGGCCATGGTGTGGTGTAGGTGGCCTAAGCTGGCTGCACAGGTCCACAGCCAGCACTACAGGCCCTGGTGTGGTGTCCATAGCCTCAGCCAGATGCACTGGCCGTGGTGTGGTGTAGCTGGCCTCAGCCAGAGCCACAGGCCCTGGTGTGGTGTTCATGGCCTCAGCCAGAGCCAAATGCCCTGGTGTGGTGTCCATAGCTTCAGCCAGCAGCACAGGTCTTGGTGTGGTGTCCATGGCCTCAGCCAGTAGCACAGGCCCTGGTGTGATGTAGACGGCCTCAGCCAGAGCCACAGGCCCTGGTGTGGTGTAGGTGGCCTAAGCTGGCTGCACAGGTCCACAGCCAGAAGCACAGGCCCTGGCGTGGTGTAGGTGGCCTAAGCTGGCTGCACAGGTCCACAACCAGAAGCACAGGACCTGGTGTGATGTAGACGGCTTCAGCCAGAGCTACAGGCCCTGGTGTGGTGTAGGTGGCCTAACCTGGCTGCAGAGGTCCACAGCCAGAAGCACAGGCCCTGGTGTGGTGAAGGTGGCCTAAGCTGGCTGCACAGGTCCACAGCCAGAAGCACAGGCCCTGTGTGGTGTAAATGGCCTCAGCCAGAGCCACAGGCCCTGGGGTGGTGTCCAAAGCCTCAGCCAGCAGCACAGGTCCTGGTGTGGTGTCCATGGTCTCAGCCAGAAGCACAGGCCCTGGTGTAATGTAGACGGCGTCAGCGCAGGCCACAGGCCCTGGTGTAATTTAGATGACCTATGTTAGCAGAATAGGCCTCGGTGTGGTGCGGATGGCCTCACCCGGCAGCACAAGACATTGCTGAAAACAGCCAAAAGGAATGTCGTTAATGTGGCCTCATTAATGGACACCAACACCCTCCTTCTCTGGATCAAAATCAGCTCAGTGACATGAAAAGCAAATTCTTACAGCACCTGGTATTCCCAGGCAGTCTCCCATCCAAGTACTAACCAAGCCCAACCTTGCATAGCTTCCGAGATCAGACGAGATCAGGCTTTAGCAAGGCGGTATGGCCGTAAGCTGCTGGCGTCAGCACAAAGCGTCAATTTATGGTATCAAGTAGTGAGGTGGCCAATACTCGCAGTTACGAACACAAGCCTCCAATTTAACTACAGTGTTAATGGTAACTGCATGCTTGCCTAATACCCTAACCAAAGGACTCATTTTAGCCTTTGATCAGCAACACAGGCCCTGGTGTGGTGTAAATGGCCTCAGCCAGAGCCACAGGACCTGGTGTGGTGTAGTTGGCCTCAGCCAGCATCAAAGGCCCGGGGGTGGTGTACATGGCCTCAGCCAGAGCCACAGGCACTGGTGTGGTGTCCATAGCCTCAGCCAACAGCACAGGCCCTGTTGTGGTGTCCATGGCCTCAGCCAGAAGCACTGGCCCTGGTGTGGTGTAGATGGCCTCAGACAGAGCCACATGCCCTGGTGGGGTGTAGTTGGCCTCAGCCAGCAGCACAGGTCCTGGTGTGGTGTCCATGGCCTCAGCCAGCAGCACAGGCCCTGGTGTGGTGTCCATGGCCTCAGCCAGAAGCACTGGCCCTGGTGTGGTGTAGATGGCCTCAGACAGAGCCACAGGCCCTTGTTTGGTGTAGTTGGCCTCAGCCAGCACCACAGGCCCTGGTGTGGTGTCCATAGCCTCAGCCAGCCGCACAGGCCCTGGTGTGATGAACATTGCCTCATCCAGCAGCACAGTCCTTGGTGTGTTGTAGACGACCTCATCCAGAGCCACAGGCCCTGGTGTGGTGTACATGGCCTCAGACAAAGCCACAGGCCCTGAAGAGGTGTCCATGGCCTCAGCCAGTAGCACAGGTCCTGGTGTGGTGTAGACGGCCTCAGACAGAGCCACAGGCCTTGGTGTGGTGTAGGTGGCCTAAGCTGGCTGCACAGGTCCACATCCGGAAGCACAGGCCCTGTTGTGTTGTAGATTGCCTCAGCCAGAGCCACAGACCTTGGTGTGGTGTTCATGGCCTAAGCCAGAGCTACAGGCCCACAGCAAGCAGCACAGGCCCTGGTGTGGTGTCCATAGCTCAGCCAGCAGCACAGCTCCTGTTGTGGTGTAGTTGGCCTCAGCCAGCAGCACAGGTCCTGGTGTGGTGTCCATCGCCTCAGCCAGAAACACTGGCCCTGGTGTGATGTAGATGGCCTCAGCCAGAGCCACAGGACCTGGTGTGGTGTTCATGACCTCAGCCAGCATCAAAGGCCCGGGGGTGGTGTAAATGGCCTCAGCCAGAGCCACAGGCACTGGTGTGGTGTCCCTAGCCTCAGCCAGCAGCACAGGCCTTGGTGTGGTGTCCCTGGCCTCAGCCAGTAGCACAGGCCCTGGTGTGGTGTAGGTGGCCTAAGCTGGCTGCACATGTCCACAGCCAGCAGCACAAGCCCTGGTGTGGTGTACATGGCCTCAGCTAGAGGCACAGGCCCTGGTGTGGTGTAGATGATCTCAGCCAGAGACAAAGGCCCTTGTGTGGTGTAGTTGGCCTCAGCCAGCAGCACAGGCCCTGGGGTGATAAACATGGCCTCATCCAGTAGTACAGCCCTTGGTGTGTTGTAGACGGCCTCATCCAGAGCCACAGGCCGTGTGTGGTATACATGGCCTCAGCCAGATCCAAAGGCTCTGGGGTGGTGTCCATAGCCTCAGCCAGCAGCACAGGTCCTGGTGTGGTGTCCATGGCCTCAGCCAGTAGCACAGGCCCTGGTGTGGTGTAGGTGGCCTAAGCTGGCTGCACAGGTCCACAGCCAGCAGCACAGGCCCTGGTGTGGTGTACATGGCCTCAGCTAGAGGCACAGGCCCTTGGTGTGTTGTAGATGGCCTCATCAGGAGCCACAGGCCCTGTTGTGGTGTAGGTTGCCTCAGTCAGCAGCACAGGCCCTGTGTGGTGTGCATGGCCTCAGCCAGTAGCACAGGCCCTGGTGTGATGTAGACTGCTTCAGCCAGAGCCACAGGCCATGGTGTGGTGTAGGTGGCCTAAGCTGGCTGCACAGGTCCACAGCCAGCAGTACAGGCCCTGGTGTGGTGTCCATGGCCTCAGCCAGATGCACTGGCCGTGGTGTGGTGTAGCTGGCCTCAGCCAGAGCCACAGGCCCTGGTGTGGTGTTCATGGCCTCAGCCAGAGCCAAATGCCCTGGTGTGGTGTCCATAGCTTCAGCCAGCAGCACAGGTCTTCGTGTGGTGTCCATGGCCTCAGCCAGTAGCACAGGCCCTGGTGTGATGTAGACGGCCTCAGCCAGAGCCACAGGCCCTGGTGTGGTGTAGGTGGCCTAAGCTGGCTGCACAGGTCCACAGCCAGAAGCACAGGCCCTGGCGTGGTGTAGGTGGCCTAACCTGGCTGCACAGGTCCACAACCAGAAGCACAGGACCTGGTGTGATGTAGACGGCTTCAGCCAGAGCCACAGGCCCTGGTGTGGTGTAGGTGGCCTAACCTGGCTGCACAGGTCCACAGCCAGAAGCACAGGCCCTGGTGTGGTGTAGGTGGCCTAAGCTGGCTGCACAGGTCCACAGCCAGAAGCACAGGCCCTGGTGTGGTGTCCATGGCCTCAGCCAGAAGCACTGGCCCTGGTGTGGTGTAGATGGCCTCAGACAGAGCCACAGGCCCTTGTTTGGTGTAGTTGGCCTCAGCCAGCACCACAGGCCCTGGTGTGGTGTCCATAGCCTCAGCCAGCCGCACAGGCCCTGGTGTGATGAACATTGCCTCATCCAGCAGCACAGTCCTTGGTGTGTTGTAGACGAACTCATCCAGAGCCACAGGCCCTGGTGTGCTGTACATGGCCTCAGACAAAGCCACAGGCCCTGAAGAGGTGTCCATGGCCTCAGACAAAGCCACAGGCCCTGAAGAGGTGTCCATGGCCTCAGCCAGTAGCACAGGTCCTGGTGTGGTGTAGACGGCCTCAGACAGAGCCACAGGCCTTGGTGTGGTGTAGGTGTCCTAAGCTGGCTGCACAGGTCCACATCCGGAAGCACTGGCCATGTTGTGTTGTAGATTGCCTCAGCCAGAGCCACAGACCTTGGTGTGGTGTTCATGGCCTAAGCCAGAGCTACAGGCCCACAGCAAGCAGCACAGGCCCTGGTGTGGTGTCCATAGCTCAGCCAGCAGCACAGCTCCTGGTGTGGTGTAGTTGGCCTCAGCCAGCAGCACAGGTCCTGGTGTGGTGTCCATCGCCTCAGCCAGAAACACTGGCCCTGGTGTGATGTAGATGGCCTCAGCCAGAGCCACAGGACCTGGTGTGGTGTTCATGACCTCAGCCAGCATCAAAGGCCCGAGGGTGGTGTACATGGCCTCAGCCAGAGCCACAGGCACTGGTGTGGTGTCCATAGCCTCAGCCAGTAGCACAGGCCCTGGTGTGGTGTAGGTGGCCTAAGCTGGCCGCACAGGTCCACAGCCAGCAGCACAAGCCCTGGTGTGGTGTACATGGCCTCAGCTAGAGGCACAGGCCCTGGTGTGGTGTAGATGATCTCAGCCAGAGACACAGGCCCTTGTGTGGTGTAGTTGGCCTCAGCCAGCAGCACAGGCCCTGGGGTGATAAACATGGCCTCATCCAGTAGTACAGCCCTTGGTGTGTTGTAGACGGCCTCATCCAGAGCCACAGGCCGTGTGTGGTGTACATGGCCTCAGCCAGATCCAAAGGCTCTGGGGTGGTGTCCATAGCCTCAGCCAGCAGCACAGGTCCTGGTGTGGTGTCCATGGCCTCAGCCAGTAGCACAGGCCCTGGTGTGGTGTAGGTGGCCTAAGCTGGCTGCACAGGTCCACAGCCAGCAGCACAGGCCCTGGTGTGGTGTACATGGCCTCAGCTAGAGGCACAGGCCCTGGTGTGGTGTAGATGGTCTCAGCCAGAGACACAGGCCCTTGGTGTGTTGTAGATGGCCTCATCAGGAGCCACAGGCCCTGTTGTGGTGTAGGTTGCCTCAGTCAGCACCACAGGCCCTTTGTGGTGTGCATGGTCTCAGCCAGTAGCACAGGCCCTGGTGTGATGTAGACTGCTTCAGCCAGAGCCACAGGCCATGGTGTGGTGTAGGTGGCCTAAGCTGGCTGCACAGGTCCACAGCCAGCACTACAGGCCCTGGTGTGGTGTCCATAGCCTCAGCCAGATGCACTGGCCGTGGTGTGGTGTAGCTGGCCTCAGCCAGAGCCACAGGCCCTGGTGTGGTGTTCATGGCCTCAGCCAGAGCCAAATGCCCTGGTGTGGTGTCCATAGCTTCAGCCAGCAGCACAGGTCTTTGTGTGGTGTCCATGGCCTCAGCCAGTAGCACAGGCCCTGGTGTGATGTAGACGGCCTCAGCCAGAGCCACAGGCCCTGGTGTGGTGTAGGTGGCCTAAGCTGGCTGCACAGGTCCACAGCCAGAAGCACAGGCCCTGGCGTGGTGTAGGTGGCCTAAGCTGGCTGCACAGGTCCACAACCAGAAGCACAGGACCTGGTGTGATGTAGACGGCTTCAGCCAGAGCTACAGGCCCTGGTGTGGTGTAGGTGGCCTAACCTGGCTGCAGAGGTCCACAGCCAGAAGCACAGGCCCTGGTGTGGTGAAGGTGGCCTAAGCTGGCTGCACAGGTCCACAGCCAGAAGCACAGGCCCTGTGTGGTGTAAATGGCCTCAGCCAGAGCCACAGGCCCTGGGGTGGTGTCCAAAGCCTCAGCCAGCAGCACAGGTCCTGGTGTGGTGTCCATGGTCTCAGCCAGAAGCACAGGCCCTGGTGTAATGTAGACGGCGTCAGCGCAGGCCACAGGCCCTGGTGTAATTTAGATGACCTATGTTAGCAGAATAGGCCTCGGTGTGGTGCGGATGGCCTCACCCGGCAGCACAAGACATTGCTGAAAACAGCCAAAAGGAATGTCGTTAATGTGGCCTCATTAATGGACACCAACACCCTCCTTCTCTGGATCAAAATCAGCTCAGTGACATGAAAAGCAAATTCTTACAGCACCTGGTATTCCCAGGCAGTCTCCCATCCAAGTACTAACCAAGCCCAACCTTGCATAGCTTCCGAGATCAGACGAGATCAGGCTTTAGCAAGGCGGTATGGCCGTAAGCTGCTGGCGTCAGCACAAAGCGTCAATTTATGGTATCAAGTAGTGAGGTGGCCAATACTCGCAGTTAAGAACACAAGCCTCCAATTTAACTACAGTGTTAATGGTAACTGCATGCTTGCCTAATACCCTAACCAAAGGACTCATTTTAGCCTTTGATCAGCAACACAGGCCCTGGTGTGGTGTAAATGGCCTCAGCCAGAGCCACAGGACCTGGTGTGGTGTAGTTGGCCTCAGCCAGCATCAAAGGCCCGGGGGTGGTGTACATGGCCTCAGCCAGAGCCACAGGCACTGGTGTGGTGTCCATAGCCTCAGCCAACAGCACAGGCCCTGTTGTGGTGTCCATGGCCTCAGCCAGAAGCACTGGCCCTGGTGTGGTGTAGATGGCCTCAGACAGAGCCACATGCCCTGGTGGGGTGTAGTTGGCCTCAGCCAGCAGCACAGGTCCTGGTGTGGTGTCCATGGCCTCAGCCAGCAGCACAGGCCCTGGTGTGGTGTCCATGGCCTCAGCCAGAAGCACTGGCCCTGGTGTGGTGTAGATGGCCTCAGACAGAGCCACAGGCCCTTGTTTGGTGTAGTTGGCCTCGGCCAGCACCACAGGCCCTGGTGTGGTGTCCATAGCCTCAGCCAGCCGCACAGGCCCTGGTGTGATGAACATTGCCTCATCCAGCAGCACAGTCCTTGGTGTGTTGTAGACGAACTCATCCAGAGCCACAGGCCCTGGTGTGGTGTACATGGCCTCAGACAAAGCCACAGGCCCTGAAGAGGTGTCCATGGCCTCAGACAAAGCCACAGGCCCTGAAGAGGTGTCCATGGCCTCAGCCAGTAGCACAGGTCCTGGTGTGGTGTA
This sequence comes from Pelmatolapia mariae, assembly GCF_036321145.2. Classification (NCBI taxonomy): domain Eukaryota; kingdom Metazoa; phylum Chordata; class Actinopteri; order Cichliformes; family Cichlidae; genus Pelmatolapia; species Pelmatolapia mariae. The sequence continues at coordinate 1,638,198 of NC_086232.1, forward strand.
GACGGCCTCAGACAGAGCCACAGTCCTTGGTGTGGTGTAGGTGTCCTAAGCTGGTTGCACAGGTCCACATCCGGAAGCACAGGCCCTGTTGTGTTGTAGATTGCCTCAGCCAGAGCCACAGACCTTGGTGTGGTGTTCATGGCCTAAGCCAGAGCTACAGGCCCACAGCAAGCAGCACAGGCCCTGGTGTGGTGTCCATACCTCAGCCAGCAGCACAGCTCCTGTTGTGGTGTAGTTGGCCTCAGCCAGCAGCACAGGTCCTGGTGTGGTGTCCATCGCCTCAGCCAGAAACACTGGCCCTGGTGTGATGTAGATGGCCTCAGCCAGAGCCACAGGACCTGGTGTGGTGTTCATGACCTCAGCCAGCATCAAAGGCCCGGGGGTGGTGTACATGGCCTCAGCCAGAGCCACAGGCACTGGTGTGGTGTCCATAGCCTCAGCCAGCAGCACAGGCCTTGGTGTGGTGTCAATGGCCTCAGCCAGTAGCACAGGCCCTGGTGTGGTGTAGGTGGCCTAAGCTGGCTGCACAGGTCCACAGCCAGCAGCACAAGCCCTGGTGTGGTGTACATGGCCTCAGCCAGAAGCACTGGCCCTGGTGTGGTGTAGATGGCCTCAGACAGAGCCACATGCCCTGGTGGGGTGTAGTTGGCCTCAGCCAGCAGCACAGGTCCTGGTGTGGTGTCCATGGCCTCAGCCAGCAGCACAGGCCCTGGTGTGGTGTCCATGGCCTCAGCCAGAAGCACTGGCCCTGGTGTGGTGTAGCTGGCCTCAGACAGAGCCACAGGCCCTGGTGTGGTGTTCATGGCCTCAGCCAGAGCCAAATGCCCTGGTGTGGTGTCCATAGCTTCAGCCAGCAGCACAGGTCTTCGTGTGGTGTCCATGGCCTCAGCCAGTAGCACAGGCCCTGGTTTGATGTAGACGGCCTCAGCCAGAGCCACAGGCCCTGGTGTGGTGTAGGTGGCCTAAGCTGGCTGCACAGGTCCACAACCAGAAGCACAGGCCCTGGCGTGGTGTAGGTGGCCTAACCTGGCTGCACAGGTCCACAACCAGAAGCACAGGACCTGGTGTGATGTAGACGGCTTCAGCCAGAGCCACAGGCCCTGGTGTGGTGTAGGTGGCCTAACCTGGCTGCACAGGTCCACAGCCAGAAGCACAGGCCCTGGTGTGGTGTAGGTGGCCTAAGCTGGCTGCACAGGTCCACAGCAAGAAGCACAGGCCCTGGTGTGGTGTCCATGGCCTCAGCCAGAAGCACTGGCCCTGGTGTGGTGTAGATGGCCTCAGACAGAGCCACAGGCCCTTGTTTGGTGTAGTTGGCCTCAGCCAGCACCACAGGCCCTGGTGTGGTGTCCATAGCCTCAGCCAGCCGCACAGGCCCTGGTGTGATGAACATTGCCTAATCCAGCAGCACAGTCCTTGGTGTGTTGTAGACGAACTCATCCAGAGCCACAGGCCCTGGTGTGCTGTACATGGCCTCAGACAAAGCCACAGGCCCTGAAGAGGTGTCCATGGCCTCAGACAAAGCCACAGGCCCTGAAGAGGTGTCCATGGCCTCAGCCAGTAGCACAGGTCCTGGTGTGGTGTAGACGGCCTCAGACAGAGCCACAGGCCTTGGTGTGGTGTAGGTGTCCTAAGCTGGCTGCACAGGTCCACATCCGGAAGCACTGGCCATGTTGTGTTGTAGATTGCCTCAGCCAGAGCCACAGACTTTGGTGTGGTGTTCATGGCCTAAGCCAGAGCTACAGGCCCACAGCAAGCAGCACAGGCCCTGGTGTGGTGTCCATAGCTCAGCCAGCAGCACAGCTCCTGGTGTGGTGTAGTTGGCCTCAGCCAGCAGCACAGGTCCTGGTGTGGTGTCCATCGCCTCAGCCAGAAACACTGGCCCTGGTGTGATGTAGATGGCCTCAGCCAGAGCCACAGGACCTGGTGTGGTGTTCATGACCTCAGCCAGCATCAAAGGCTCGGGGGTGGTGTACATGGCCTCAGCCAGAGCCACAGGCACTGGTGTGGTGTCCATAGCCTCAGCCAGTAGCACAGGCCCTGGTGTGGTGTAGGTGGCCTAAGCTGGCCGCACAGGTCCACAGCCAGCAGCACAAGCCCTGGTGTGGTGTACATGGCCTCAGCTAGAGGCACAGGCCCTGGTGTGGTGTAGATGATCTCAGCCAGAGACACAGGCCCTTGTGTGGTGTAGTTGGCCTCAGCCAGCAGCACAGGCCCTGGGGTGATAAACATGGCCTCATCCAGTAGTACAGCCCTTGGTGTGTTGTAGACGGCCTCATCCAGAGCCACAGGCCGTGTGTGGTGTACATGGCCTCAGCCAGATCCAAAGGCTCTGGGGTGGTGTCCATAGCCTCAGCCAGCAGCACAGGTCCTGGTGTGGTGTCCATGGCCTCAGCCAGTAGCACAGGCCCTGGTGTGGTGTAGGTGGCCTAAGCTGGCTGCACAGGTCCACAGCCAGCAGCACAGGCCCTGGTGTGGTGTACATGGCCTCAGCTAGAGGCACAGGCCCTGGTGTGGTGTAGATGGTCTCAGCCAGAGACACAGGCCCTTGGTGTGTTGTAGATGGCCTCATCAGGAGCCACAGGCCCTGTTGTGGTGTAGGTTGCCTCAGTCAGCACCACAGGCCCTGTGTGGTGTGCATGGCCTCAGCCAGTAGCACAGGCCCTGGTGTGATGTAGACTGCTTCAGCCAGAGCCACAGGCCATGGTGTGGTGTAGGTGGCCTAAGCTGGCTGCACAGGTCCACAGCCAGCAGTACAGGCCCTGGTGTGGTGTCCATGGCCTCAACCAGATGCACTGGCCGTGGTGTGGTGTAGCTGGCCTCAGCCAGAGCCACAGGCCCTGGTGTGGTGTTCATGGCCTCAGCCAGAGCCAAATGCCCTGGTGTGGTGTCCATAGCTTCAGCCAGCAGCACAGGTCTTGGTGTGGTGTCCATGGCCTCAGCCAGTAGCACAGGCCCTGGTGTGATGTAGACGGCCTCAGCCAGAGCCACAGGACCCTGGTGTGGTGTAGGTGGCCTAAGCTGGCTGCACAGGTCCACAGCCAGAAGCACAGGCCCTGGCGTGGTGTAGGTGGCCTAACCTGGCTGCACAGGTCCACAACCAGAAGCACAGGACCTGGTGTGATGTAGACGGCTTCAGCCAGAGCCACAGGCCCTGGTGTGGTGTAGGTGGCCTAACCTGGCTGCACAGGTCCACAGCCAGAAGCACAGGCCCTGGTGTGGTGAAGGTGGCCTAAGCTGGCTGCACAGGTCCACAGCCAGAAGCACAGGCCCTGTGTGGTGTAAATGGCCTCAGCCAGAGCCACAGGCCATGGGGTGGTGTCCAAAGCCTCAGCCAGCAGCACAGGTCCTGGTGTGGTGTAAATGGCCTCAGCCAGAGCCACAGGCCATGGGGTGGTGTCCATGGCCTCAGCCAGATGCACTGGCCGTGGTGTGGTGTAGCTGGCCTCAGCCAGAGCCACAGGCCCTGGTGTGGTGTTCATGGCCTCAGCCAGAGCCAAATGCCCTGGTGTGGTGTCCATAGCTTCAGCCAGCAGCACAGGTCTTGGTGTGGTGTCCATGGCCTCAGCCAGTAGCACAGGCCCTGGTGTGATGTAGACGGCCTCAGCCAGAGCCACAGGCCCTGGTGTGGTGTAGGTGGCCTAAGCTGGCTGCACAGGTCCACAACCAGAAGCACAGGCCCTGGCGTGGTGTAGGTGGCCTAACCTGGCTGCACAGGTCCACAACCAGAAGCACAGGACCTGGTGTGATGTAGACGGCTTCAGCCAGAGCCACAGGCCCTGGTGTGGTGTAGGTGGCCTAAGCTGGCTGCACAGGTCCACAGCCAGAAGCACAGGCCCTGTGTGGTGTAAATGGCCTCAGCCAGAGCCACAGGCCCTGGGGTGGTGTCCAAAGCCTCAGCCAGCAGCACAGGTCCTGGTGTGGTGTCCATGGTCTCAGCCAGAAGCACAGGCCCTGGTGTAATGTAGACGGCGTCAGCGCAGGCCACAGGCCCTGGTGTAATTTAGATGACCTATGTTAGCAGAATAGGCTTCGGTGTGGTGCGGATGGCCTCACCCGGCAGCACAAGACATTGCTGAAAACAGCCAAAAGGAATGTCGTTAATGTGGCCTCATTAATGGACACCAACACCCTCCTTCTCTGGATCAAAATCAGCTCAGTGACATGAAAAGCAAATTCTTACAGCACCTGGTATTCCCAGGCAGTCTCCCATCCAAGTACTAACCAAGCCCAACCTTGCATAGCTTCCGAGATCAGACGAGATCAGGCTTTGGCAAGGCGGTATGGCCGTAAGCTGCTGGCGTCAGCACAAAGCGTCAATTTATGGTATCAAGTAGTGAGGTGGCCAATACTCGCAGTTACGAACACAAGCCTCCAATTTAACTACAGTGTTAATGGTAACTGCATGCTTGCCTAATACCCTAACCAAAGGACTCATTTTAGCCTTTGATCAGCAACACAGGCCCTGGTGTGGTGTAAATGGCCTCAGCCAGAGCCACAGGACCTGGTGTGGTGTAGTTGGCCTCAGCCAGCATCAAAGGCCCGGGGGTGGTGTACATGGCCTCAGCCAGAGCCACAGGCACTGGTGTGGTGTCCATAGCCTCAGCCAACAGCACAGGCCCTGTTGTGGTGTCCATGGCCTCAGCCAGAAGCACTGGCCCTGGTGTGGTGTAGATGGCCTCAGACAGAGCCACATGCCCTGGTGGGGTGTAGTTGGCCTCAGCCAGCAGCACAGGTCCTGGTGTGGTGTCCATGGCCTCAGCCAGCAGCACAGGCCCTGGTGTGGTGTCCATGGCCTCAGCCAGAAGCACTGGCCCTGGTGTGGTGTAGATGGCCTCAGACAGAGCCACAGGCCCTTGTTTGGTGTAGTTGGCCTCAGCCAGCACCACAGGCCCTGGTGTGGTGTCCATAGCCTCAGCCAGCCGCACAGGCCCTGGTGTGATGAACATTGCCTCATCCAGCAGCACAGTCCTTGGTGTGTTGTAGACGACCTCATCCAGAGCCACAGGCCCTGGTGTGGTGTACATGGCCTCAGACAAAGCCACAGGCCCTGAAGAGGTGTCCATGGCCTCAGCCAGTAGCACAGGTCCTGGTGTGGTGTAGACGGCCTCAGACAGAGCCACAGGCCTTGGTGTGGTGTAGGTGGCCTAAGCTGGCTGCACAGGTCCACATCCGGAAGCACAGGCCCTGTTGTGTTGTAGATTGCCTCAGCCAGAGCCACAGACCTTGGTGTGGTGTTCATGGCCTAAGCCAGAGCTACAGGCCCACAGCAAGCAGCACAGGACCTGGTGTGGTGTCCATAGCTCAGCCAGCAGCACAGCTCCTGTTGTGGTGTAGTTGGCCTCAGCCAGCAGCACAGGTCCTGGTGTGGTGTCCATCGCCTCAGCCAGAAACACTGGCCCTGGTGTGATGTAGATGGCCTCAGCCAGAGCCACAGGACCTGGTGTGGTGTTCATGACCTCAGCCAGCATCAAAGGCCCGGGGGTGGTGTAAATGGCCTCAGCCAGAGCCACAGGCACTGGTGTGGTGTCCCTAGCCTCAGCCAGCAGCACAGGCCTTGGTGTGGTGTCCCTGGACTCAGCCAGTAGCACAAGCCCTGGTGTGGTGTAGGTGGCCTAAGCTGGCTGCACATGTCCACAGCCAGCAGCACAAGCCCTGGTGTGGTGTACATGGCCTCAGCTAGAGGCACAGGCCCTGGTGTGGTGTAGATGATCTCAGCCAGAGACAAAGGCCCTTGTGTGGTGTAGTTGGCCTCAGCCAGCAGCACAGGCCCTGGGGTGATAAACATGGCCTCATCCAGTAGTACAGCCCTTGGTGTGTTGTAGACGGCCTCATCCAGAGCCACAGGCCGTGTGTGGTGTAAATGGCCTCAGCCAGAGCCACAGGCCATGGGGTGGTGTCCAAAGCCTCAGCCAGCAGCACAGGTCCTGGTGTGGTGTCCATGGTCTCAGCCAGAAGCACAGGCCCTGGTGTAATGTAGACGGCGTCAGCGCAGGCCACAGGCCCTGGTGTAATTTAGATGACCTATGTTAGCAGAATAGGCCTCGGTGTGGTGCGGATGGCCTCACCCGGCAGCACAAGACATTGCTGAAAACAGCCAAAAGGAATGTCGTTAATGTGGCCTCATTAATGGACACCAACACCCTCCTTCTCTGGATCAAAATCAGCTCAGTGACATGAAAAGCAAATTCTTACAGCACCTGGTATTCCCAGGCAGTCTCCCATCCAAGTACTAACCAAGCCCAACCTTGCATAGCTTCCGAGATCAGACGAGATCAGGCTTTAGCAAGGCGGTATGGCCGTAAGCTGCTGGCGTCAGCACAAAGCGTCAATTTATGGTATCAAGTAGTGAGGTGGCCAATACTCGCAGTTAAGAACACAAGCCTCCAATTTAACTACAGTGTTAATGGTAACTGCATGCTTGCCTAATACCCTAACCAAAGGACTCATTTTAGCCTTTGATCAGCAACACAGGCCCTGGTGTGGTGTAAATGGCCTCAGCCAGAGCCACAGGACCTGGTGTGGTGTAGTTGGCCTCAGCCAGCATCAAAGGCCCGGGGGTGGTGTACATGGCCTCAGCCAGAGCCACAGGCACTGGTGTGGTGTCCATAGCCTCAGCCAACAGCACAGGCCCTGTTGTGGTGTCCATGGCCTCAGCCAGAAGCACTGGCCCTGGTGTGGTGTAGATGGCCTCAGACAGAGCCACATGCCCTGGTGGGGTGTAGTTGGCCTCAGCCAGCAGCACAGGTCCTGGTGTGGTGTCCATGGCCTCAGCCAGCAGCACAGGCCCTGGTGTGGTGTCCATGGCCTCAGCCAGAAGCACTGGCCCTGGTGTGGTGTAGATGGCCTCAGACAGAGCCACAGGCCCTTGTTTGGTGTAGTTGGCCTCGGCCAGCACCACAGGCCCTGGTGTGGTGTCCATAGCCTCAGCCAGCCGCACAGGCCCTGGTGTGATGAACATTGCCTCATCCAGCAGCACAGTCCTTGGTGTGTTGTAGACGAACTCATCCAGAGCCACAGGCCCTGGTGTGGTGTACATGGCCTCAGACAAAGCCACAGGCCCTGAAGAGGTGTCCATGGCCTCAGACAAAGCCACAGGCCCTGAAGAGGTGTCCATGGCCTCAGCCAGTAGCACAGGTCCTGGTGTGGTGTAGACGGCCTCAGACAGAGCCACAGTCCTTGGTGTGGTGTAGGTGTCCTAAGCTGGTTGCACAGGTCCACATCCGGAAGCACAGGCCCTGTTGTGTTGTAGATTGCCTCAGCCAGAGCCACAGACCTTGGTGTGGTGTTCATGGCCTAAGCCAGAGCTACAGGCCCACAGCAAGCAGCACAGGCCCTGGTGTGGTGTCCATACCTCAGCCAGCAGCACAGCTCCTGTTGTGGTGTAGTTGGCCTCAGCCAGCAGCACAGGTCCTGGTGTGGTGTCCATCGCCTCAGCCAGAAACACTGGCCCTGGTGTGATGTAGATGGCCTCAGCCAGAGCCACAGGACCTGGTGTGGTGTTCATGACCTCAGCCAGCATCAAAGGCCCGGGGGTGGTGTACATGGCCTCAGCCAGAGCCACAGGCACTGGTGTGGTGTCCATAGCCTCAGCCAGCAGCACAGGCCTTGGTGTGGTGTCAATGGCCTCAGCCAGTAGCACAGGCCCTGGTGTGGTGTAGGTGGCCTAAGCTGGCTGCACAGGTCCACAGCCAGCAGCACAAGCCCTGGTGTGGTGTACATGGCCTCAGCCAGAAGCACTGGCCCTGGTGTGGTGTAGATGGCCTCAGACAGAGCCACATGCCCTGGTGGGGTGTAGTTGGCCTCAGCCAGCAGCACAGGTCCTGGTGTGGTGTCCATGGCCTCAGCCAGCAGCACAGGCCCTGGTGTGGTGTCCATGGCCTCAGCCAGAAGCACTGGCCCTGGTGTGGTGTAGCTGGCCTCAGACAGAGCCACAGGCCCTGGTGTGGTGTTCATGGCCTCAGCCAGAGCCAAATGCCCTGGTGTGGTGTCCATAGCTTCAGCCAGCAGCACAGGTCTTCGTGTGGTGTCCATGGCCTCAGCCAGTAGCACAGGCCCTGGTTTGATGTAGACGGCCTCAGCCAGAGCCACAGGCCCTGGTGTGGTGTAGGTGGCCTAAGCTGGCTGCACAGGTCCACAACCAGAAGCACAGGCCCTGGCGTGGTGTAGGTGGCCTAACCTGGCTGCACAGGTCCACAACCAGAAGCACAGGACCTGGTGTGATGTAGACGGCTTCAGCCAGAGCCACAGGCCCTGGTGTGGTGTAGGTGGCCTAACCTGGCTGCACAGGTCCACAGCCAGAAGCACAGGCCCTGGTGTGGTGTAGGTGGCCTAAGCTGGCTGCACAGGTCCACAGCAAGAAGCACAGGCCCTGGTGTGGTGTCCATGGCCTCAGCCAGAAGCACTGGCCCTGGTGTGGTGTAGATGGCCTCAGACAGAGCCACAGGCCCTTGTTTGGTGTAGTTGGCCTCAGCCAGCACCACAGGCCCTGGTGTGGTGTCCATAGCCTCAGCCAGCCGCACAGGCCCTGGTGTGATGAACATTGCCTAATCCAGCAGCACAGTCCTTGGTGTGTTGTAGACGAACTCATCCAGAGCCACAGGCCCTGGTGTGCTGTACATGGCCTCAGACAAAGCCACAGGCCCTGAAGAGGTGTCCATGGCCTCAGACAAAGCCACAGGCCCTGAAGAGGTGTCCATGGCCTCAGCCAGTAGCACAGGTCCTGGTGTGGTGTAGACGGCCTCAGACAGAGCCACAGGCCTTGGTGTGGTGTAGGTGTCCTAAGCTGGCTGCACAGGTCCACATCCGGAAGCACTGGCCATGTTGTGTTGTAGATTGCCTCAGCCAGAGCCACAGACTTTGGTGTGGTGTTCATGGCCTAAGCCAGAGCTACAGGCCCACAGCAAGCAGCACAGGCCCTGGTGTGGTGTCCATAGCTCAGCCAGCAGCACAGCTCCTGGTGTGGTGTAGTTGGCCTCAGCCAGCAGCACAGGTCCTGGTGTGGTGTCCATCGCCTCAGCCAGAAACACTGGCCCTGGTGTGATGTAGATGGCCTCAGCCAGAGCCACAGGACCTGGTGTGGTGTTCATGACCTCAGCCAGCATCAAAGGCTCGGGGGTGGTGTACATGGCCTCAGCCAGAGCCACAGGCACTGGTGTGGTGTCCATAGCCTCAGCCAGTAGCACAGGCCCTGGTGTGGTGTAGGTGGCCTAAGCTGGCCGCACAGGTCCACAGCCAGCAGCACAAGCCCTGGTGTGGTGTACATGGCCTCAGCTAGAGGCACAGGCCCTGGTGTGGTGTAGATGATCTCAGCCAGAGACACAGGCCCTTGTGTGGTGTAGTTGGCCTCAGCCAGCAGCACAGGCCCTGGGGTGATAAACATGGCCTCATCCAGTAGTACAGCCCTTGGTGTGTTGTAGACGGCCTCATCCAGAGCCACAGGCCGTGTGTGGTGTACATGGCCTCAGCCAGATCCAAAGGCTCTGGGGTGGTGTCCATAGCCTCAGCCAGCAGCACAGGTCCTGGTGTGGTGTCCATGGCCTCAGCCAGTAGCACAGGCCCTGGTGTGGTGTAGGTGGCCTAAGCTGGCTGCACAGGTCCACAGCCAGCAGCACAGGCCCTGGTGTGGTGTACATGGCCTCAGCTAGAGGCACAGGCCCTGGTGTGGTGTAGATGGTCTCAGCCAGAGACACAGGCCCTTGGTGTGTTGTAGATGGCCTCATCAGGAGCCACAGGCCCTGTTGTGGTGTAGGTTGCCTCAGTCAGCACCACAGGCCCTGTGTGGTGTGCATGGCCTCAGCCAGTAGCACAGGCCCTGGTGTGATGTAGACTGCTTCAGCCAGAGCCACAGGCCATGGTGTGGTGTAGGTGGCCTAAGCTGGCTGCACAGGTCCACAGCCAGCAGTACAGGCCCTGGTGTGGTGTCCATGGCCTCAACCAGATGCACTGGCCGTGGTGTGGTGTAGCTGGCCTCAGCCAGAGCCACAGGCCCTGGTGTGGTGTTCATGGCCTCAGCCAGAGCCAAATGCCCTGGTGTGGTGTCCATAGCTTCAGCCAGCAGCACAGGTCTTGGTGTGGTGTCCATGGCCTCAGCCAGTAGCACAGGCCCTGGTGTGATGTAGACGGCCTCAGCCAGAGCCACAGGACCCTGGTGTGGTGTAGGTGGCCTAAGCTGGCTGCACAGGTCCACAGCCAGAAGCACAGGCCCTGGCGTGGTGTAGGTGGCCTAACCTGGCTGCACAGGTCCACAACCAGAAGCACAGGACCTGGTGTGATGTAGACGGCTTCAGCCAGAGCCACAGGCCCTGGTGTGGTGTAGGTGGCCTAACCTGGCTGCACAGGTCCACAGCCAGAAGCACAGGCCCTGGTGTGGTGAAGGTGGCCTAAGCTGGCTGCACAGGTCCACAGCCAGAAGCACAGGCCCTGTGTGGTGTAAATGGCCTCAGCCAGAGCCACAGGCCATGGGGTGGTGTCCAAAGCCTCAGCCAGCAGCACAGGTCCTGGTGTGGTGTAAATGGCCTCAGCCAGAGCCACAGGCCATGGGGTGGTGTCCATGGCCTCAGCCAGATGCACTGGCCGTGGTGTGGTGTAGCTGGCCTCAGCCAGAGCCACAGGCCCTGGTGTGGTGTTCATGGCCTCAGCCAGAGCCAAATGCCCTGGTGTGGTGTCCATAGCTTCAGCCAGCAGCACAGGTCTTGGTGTGGTGTCCATGGCCTCAGCCAGTAGCACAGGCCCTGGTGTGATGTAGACGGCCTCAGCCAGAGCCACAGGCCCTGGTGTGGTGTAGGTGGCCTAAGCTGGCTGCACAGGTCCACAACCAGAAGCACAGGCCCTGGCGTGGTGTAGGTGGCCTAACCTGGCTGCACAGGTCCACAACCAGAAGCACAGGACCTGGTGTGATGTAGACGGCTTCAGCCAGAGCCACAGGCCCTGGTGTGGTGTAGGTGGCCTAAGCTGGCTGCACAGGTCCACAGCCAGAAGCACAGGCCCTGTGTGGTGTAAATGGCCTCAGCCAGAGCCACAGGCCCTGGGGTGGTGTCCAAAGCCTCAGCCAGCAGCACAGGTCCTGGTGTGGTGTCCATGGTCTCAGCCAGAAGCACAGGCCCTGGTGTAATGTAGACGGCGTCAGCGCAGGCCACAGGCCCTGGTGTAATTTAGATGACCTATGTTAGCAGAATAGGCTTCGGTGTGGTGCGGATGGCCTCACCCGGCAGCACAAGACATTGCTGAAAACAGCCAAAAGGAATGTCGTTAATGTGGCCTCATTAATGGACACCAACACCCTCCTTCTCTGGATCAAAATCAGCTCAGTGACATGAAAAGCAAATTCTTACAGCACCTGGTATTCCCAGGCAGTCTCCCATCCAAGTACTAACCAAGCCCAACCTTGCATAGCTTCCGAGATCAGACGAGATCAGGCTTTGGCAAGGCGGTATGGCCGTAAGCTGCTGGCGTCAGCACAAAGCGTCAATTTATGGTATCAAGTAGTGAGGTGGCCAATACTCGCAGTTACGAACACAAGCCTCCAATTTAACTACAGTGTTAATGGTAACTGCATGCTTGCCTAATACCCTAACCAAAGGACTCATTTTAGCCTTTGATCAGCAACACAGGCCCTGGTGTGGTGTAAATGGCCTCAGCCAGAGCCACAGGACCTGGTGTGGTGTAGTTGGCCTCAGCCAGCATCAAAGGCCCGGGGGTGGTGTACATGGCCTCAGCCAGAGCCACAGGCACTGGTGTGGTGTCCATAGCCTCAGCCAACAGCACAGGCCCTGTTGTGGTGTCCATGGCCTCAGCCAGAAGCACTGGCCCTGGTGTGGTGTAGATGGCCTCAGACAGAGCCACATGCCCTGGTGGGGTGTAGTTGGCCTCAGCCAGCAGCACAGGTCCTGGTGTGGTGTCCATGGCCTCAGCCAGCAGCACAGGCCCTGGTGTGGTGTCCATGGCCTCAGCCAGAAGCACTGGCCCTGGTGTGGTGTAGATGGCCTCAGACAGAGCCACAGGCCCTTGTTTGGTGTAGTTGGCCTCAGCCAGCACCACAGGCCCTGGTGTGGTGTCCATAGCCTCAGCCAGCCGCACAGGCCCTGGTGTGATGAACATTGCCTCATCCAGCAGCACAGTCCTTGGTGTGTTGTAGACGACCTCATCCAGAGCCACAGGCCCTGGTGTGGTGTACATGGCCTCAGACAAAGCCACAGGCCCTGAAGAGGTGTCCATGGCCTCAGCCAGTAGCACAGGTCCTGGTGTGGTGTAGACGGCCTCAGACAGAGCCACAGGCCTTGGTGTGGTGTAGGTGGCCTAAGCTGGCTGCACAGGTCCACATCCGGAAGCACAGGCCCTGTTGTGTTGTAGATTGCCTCAGCCAGAGCCACAGACCTTGGTGTGGTGTTCATGGCCTAAGCCAGAGCTACAGGCCCACAGCAAGCAGCACAGGACCTGGTGTGGTGTCCATAGCTCAGCCAGCAGCACAGCTCCTGTTGTGGTGTAGTTGGCCTCAGCCAGCAGCACAGGTCCTGGTGTGGTGTCCATCGCCTCAGCCAGAAACACTGGCCCTGGTGTGATGTAGATGGCCTCAGCCAGAGCCACAGGACCTGGTGTGGTGTTCATGACCTCAGCCAGCATCAAAGGCCCGGGGGTGGTGTAAATGGCCTCAGCCAGAGCCACAGGCACTGGTGTGGTGTCCCTAGCCTCAGCCAGCAGCACAGGCCTTGGTGTGGTGTCCCTGGACTCAGCCAGTAGCACAAGCCCTGGTGTGGTGTAGGTGGCCTAAGCTGGCTGCACATGTCCACAGCCAGCAGCACAAGCCCTGGTGTGGTGTACATGGCCTCAGCTAGAGGCACAGGCCCTGGTGTGGTGTAGATGATCTCAGCCAGAGACAAAGGCCCTTGTGTGGTGTAGTTGGCCTCAGCCAGCAGCACAGGCCCTGGGGTGATAAACATGGCCTCATCCAGTAGTACAGCCCTTGGTGTGTTGTAGACGGCCTCATCCAGAGCCACAGGCCGTGTGTGGTGTAAATGGCCTCAGCCAGAGCCACAGGCCATGGGGTGGTGTCCAAAGCCTCAGCCAGCAGCACAGGTCCTGGTGTGGTGTCCATGGTCTCAGCCAGAAGCACAGGCCCTGGTGTAATGTAGACGGCGTCAGCGCAGGCCACAGGCCCTGGTGTAATTTAGATGACCTATGTTAGCAGAATAGGCCTCGGTGTGGTGCGGATGGCCTCACCCGGCAGCACAAGACATTGCTGAAAACAGCCAAAAGGAATGTCGTTAATGTGGCCTCATTAATGGACACCAACACCCTCCTTCTCTGGATCAAAATCAGCTCAGTGACATGAAAAGCAAATTCTTACAGCACCTGGTATTCCCAGGCAGTCTCCCATCCAAGTACTAACCAAGCCCAACCTTGCATAGCTTCCGAGATCAGACGAGATCAGGCTTTAGCAAGGCGGTATGGCCGTAAGCTGCTGGCGTCAGCACAAAGCGTCAATTTATGGTATCAAGTAGTGAGGTGGCCAATACTCGCAGTTACGAACACAAGCCTCCAATTTAACTACAGTGTTAATGGTAACTGCATGCTTGCCTAATACCCTAACCAAAGGACTCATTTTAGCCTTTGATCAGCAACACAGGCCCTGGTGTGGTGTAAATGGCCTCAGCCAGAGCCACAGGACCTGGTGTGGTGTAGTTGGCCTCAGCCAGCATCAAAGGCCCGGGGGTGGTGTACATGGCCTCAGCCAGAGCCACAGGCACTGGTGTGGTGTCCATAGCCTCAGCCAACAGCACAGGCCCTGTTGTGGTGTCCATGGCCTCAGCCAGAAGCACTGGCCCTGGTGTGGTGTAGATGGCCTCAGACAGAGCCACATGCCCTGGTGGGGTGTAGTTGGCCTCAGCCAGCAGCACAGGTCCTGGTGTGGTGTCCATGGCCTCAGCCAGCAGCACAGGCCCTGGTGTGGTGTCCATGGCCTCAGCCAGAAGCACTGGCCCTGGTGTGGTGTAGATGGCCTCAGACAGAGCCACAGGCCCTTGTTTGGTGTAGTTGGCCTCGGCCAGCACCACAGGCCCTGGTGTGGTGTCCATAGCCTCAGCCAGCCGCACAGGCCCTGGTGTGATGAACATTGCCTCATCCAGCAGCACAGTCCTTGGTGTGTTGTAGACGAACTCATCCAGAGCCACAGGCCCTGGTGTGGTGTACATGGCCTCAGACAAAGCCACAGGCCCTGAAGAGGTGTCCATGGCCTCAGACAAAGCCACAGGCCCTGAAGAGGTGTCCATGGCCTCAGCCAGTAGCACAGGTCCTGGTGTGGTGTAGACGGCCTCAGACAGAGCCACAGTCCTTGGTGTGGTGTAGGTGTCCTAAGCTGGTTGCACAGGTCCACATCCGGAAGCACAGGCCCTGTTGTGTTGTAGATTGCCTCAGCCAGAGCCACAGACCTTGGTGTGGTGTTCATGGCCTAAGCCAGAGCTACAGGCCCACAGCAAGCAGCACAGGCCCTGGTGTGGTGTCCATACCTCAGCCAGCAGCACAGCTCCTGTTGTGGTGTAGTTGGCCTCAGCCAGCAGCACAGGTCCTGGTGTGGTGTCCATCGCCTCAGCCAGAAACACTGGCCCTGGTGTGATGTAGATGGCCTCAGCCAGAGCCACAGGACCTGGTGTGGTGTTCATGACCTCAGCCAGCATCAAAGGCCCGGGGGTGGTGTACATGGCCTCAGCCAGAGCCACAGGCACTGGTGTGGTGTCCATAGCCTCAGCCAGCAGCACAGGCCTTGGTGTGGTGTCAATGGCCTCAGCCAGTAGCACAGGCCCTGGTGTGGTGTAGGTGGCCTAAGCTGGCTGCACAGGTCCACAGCCAGCAGCACAAGCCCTGGTGTGGTGTACATGGCCTCAGCTAGAGGCACAGGCCCTGGTGTGGTGTAGATGATCTCAGCCAGAGACACAGGCCCTTGTGTGGTGTAGTTGGCCTCAGCCAGCAGCACAGGCCCTGGGGTGATAAACATGGCCTCATCCAGTAGTACAGCCCTTGGTGTGTTGTAGACGGCCTCATCCAGAGCCACAGGCCGTGTGTGGTGTACATGGCCTCAGCCAGATCCAAAGGCTCTGGGGTGGTGTCCATAGCCTCAGCCAGCAGCACAGGTCCTGGTGTGGTGTCCATGGCCTCAGCCAGTAGCACAGGCCCTGGTGTGGTGTAGGTGGCCTAAGCTGGCTGCACAGGTCCACAGCCAGCAGCACAGGCCCTGGTGTGGTGTACATGGCCTCAGCTAGAGGCACAGGCCCTGGTGTGGTGTAGATGGTCTCAGCCAGAGACACAGGCCCTTGGTGTGTTGTAGATGGCCTCATCAGGAGCCACAGGCCCTGTTGTGGTGTAGGTTGCCTCAGTCAGCACCACAGGCCCTGTGTGGTGTGCATGGCCTCAGCCAGTAGCACAGGCCCTGGTGTGATGTAGACTGCTTCAGCCAGAGCCACAGGCCATGGTGTGGTGTAGGTGGCCTAAGCTGGCTGCACAGGTCCACAGCCAGCAGTACAGGCCCTGGTGTGGTGTCCATGGCCTCAGCCAGATGCACTGGCCGTGGTGTGGTGTAGCTGGCCTCAGCCAGAGCCACAGGCCCTGGTGTGGTGTTCATGGCCTCAGCCAGAGCCAAATGCCCTGGTGTGGTGTCCATAGCTTCAGCCAGCAGCACAGGTCTTGGTGTGGTGTCCATGGCCCCAGCCAGTAGCACAGGCCCTGGTGTGATGTAGACGGCCTCAGCCAGAGCCACAGGCCCTGGTGTGGTGTAGGTGGCCTAAGCTGGCTGCACAGGTCCACAGCCAGAAGCACAGGCCCTGGCGTGGTGTAGGTGGCCTAACCTGGCTGCACAGGTCCACAACCAGAAGCACAGGACCTGGTGTGATGTAGACGGCTTCAGCCAGAGCCACAGGCCCTGGTGTGGTGTAGGTGGCCTAACCTGGCTGCACAGGTCCACAGCCAGAAGCACAGGCCCTGGTGTGGTGAAGGTGGCCTAAGCTGGCTGCACAGGTCCACAGCCAGAAGCACAGGCCCTGTGTGGTGTAAATGGCCTCAGCCAGAGCCACAGGCCATGGGGTGGTGTCCAAAGCCTCAGCCAGCAGCACAGGTCCTGGTGTGGTGTCCATGGTCTCAGCCAGAAGCACAGGCCCTGGTGTAATGTAGACGGCGTCAGCGCAGGCCACAGGCCCTGGTGTAATTTAGATGACCTATGTTAGCAGAATAGGCCTCGGTGTGGTGCGGATGGCCTCACCCGGCAGCACAAGACATTGCTGAAAACAGCCAAAAGGAATGTCGTTAATGTGGCCTCATTAATGGACACCAACACCCTCCTTCTCTGGATCAAAACCAGCTCAGTGACATGAAAAGCAAATTCTTACAGCACCTGGTATTCCCAGGCAGTCTCCCATCCAAGTACTAACCAAGCCCAACCTTGCATAGCTTCCGAGATCAGACGAGATCGGGCTTTGGCAAGGCGGTATGGCCGTAAGCTGCTGGCGTAAGCACAAAGCGTCAATTTATGATATCAAGTAGTGAGGTGGCCAATACTCGCAGTTACGAACACAAGCCTCCAATTTAACTACAGTGTTAATGGTAACTGCATGCTTGCCTAATACCCTAACCAAAGGACTCATTTTAGCCTTTGATCAGCAACACAGGCCCTGGTGTGGTGTAAATGGCCTCAGCCAGAGCCACAGGACCTGGTGTGGTGTAGTTGGCCTCAGCCAGCATCAAAGGCCCGGGGGTGGTGTACATGGCCTCAGCCAGAGCCACAGGCACTGGTGTGGTGTCCATAGCCTCAGCCAACAGCACAGGCCCTGTTGTGGTGTCCATGGCCTCAGCCAGAAGCACTGGCCCTGGTGTGGTGTAGATGGCCTCAGACAGAGCCACATGCCCGGGTGGGGTGTAGTTGGCCTCAGCCAGCAGCACAGGTCCTGGTGTGGTGTCCATGGCCTCAGCCAGCAGCACAGGCCCTGGTGTGGTGTCCATGGCCTCAGCCAGAAGCACTGGCCCTGGTGTGGTGTAGATGGCCTCAGACAGAGCCACAGGCCCTTGTTTGGTGTAGTTGGCCTCAGCCAGCACCACAGGCCCTGGTGTGGTGTCCATAGCCTCAGCCAGCCGCACAGGCCCTGGTGTGATGAACATTGCCTCATCCAGCAGCACAGTCCTTGGTGTGTTGTAGACGACCTCATCCAGAGCCACAGGCCCTGGTGTGGTGTACATGGCCTCAGACAAAGCCACAGGCCCTGAAGAGGTGTCCATGGCCTCAGCCAGTAGCACAGGTCCTGGTGTGGTGTAGACGGCCTCAGACAGAGCCACAGGCCTTGGTGTGGTGTAGGTGGCCTAAGCTGGCTGCACAGGTCCACATCCGGAAGCACAGGCCCTGTTGTGTTGTAGATTGCCTCAGCCAGAGCCACAGACCTTGGTGTGGTGTAGATGGCCTCAGACAGAGCCACAGGCCCTTGTTTGGTGTAGTTGGCCTCGGCCAGCACCACAGGCCCTGGTGTGGTGTCCATAGTCTCAGCCAGCCGCACAGGCCCTGGTGTGATGAACATTGCCTCATCCAGCAGCACAGTCCTTGGTGTGTTGTAGACGAACTCATCCAGAGCCACAGGCCCTGGTGTGGTGTACATGGCCTCAGACAAAGCCACAGGCCCTGAAGAGGTGTCCATGGCCTCAGACAAAGCCACAGGCCCTGAAGAGGTGTCCATGGCCTCAGCCAGTAGCACAGGTCCTGGTGTGGTGTAGACGGCCTCAGACAGAGCCACAGTCCTTGGTGTGGTGTAGATGTCCTAAGCTAGCTGCACAGGTCCACATCCGGAAGAACTGGCCCTGTTGTGTTGTAGATTGCCTCAGCCAGAGCCACAGACCTTGGTGTGGTGTTCATGGCCTAAGCCAGAGCTACAGGCCCACAGCAAGCAGCACAGGCCCTGGTGTGGTGTTCATAGCTCAGCCAGCAGCACAGCTCCTGTTGTGGTGTAGTTGGCCTCAGCCAGCAGCACAGGTCCTGGTGTGGTGTCCATGGCCTCAGCCAGCAGCACAGGTCCTGGTGTGGTGTCCATCGCCTCAGCCAGAAACACTGGCCCTGGTGTGATGTAGATGGCCTCAGCCAGAGCCACAGGACCTGGTGTGGTGTTCATGACCTCAGCCAGCATCAAAGGCCCGGGGGTGGTGTACATGGCCTCAGCCAGAGCCACAGGCACTGGTGTGGTGTCCATAGCCTCAGCCAGCAGCACAGGCCTTGGTGTGGTGTCAATGGCCTCAGCCAGTAGCACAGGCCCTGGTGTGGTGTAGGTGGCCTAAGCTGGCTGCACAGGTCCACAGCCAGCAGCACAAGCCCTGGTGTGGTGTACATGGCCTCAGCTAGAGGCACAGGCCCTGGTGTGGTGTAGATGATCTCAGCCAGAGACACAGGCCCTTGTGTGGTGTAGTTGGCCTCAGCCAGCAGCACAGGCCCTGGGGTGATAAACATGGCCTCATCCAGTAGTACAGCCCTTGGTGTGTTGTAGACGGCCTCATCCAGAGCCACAGGCCGTGTGTGGTGTACATGGCCTCAGCCAGATCCAAAGGCTCTGGGGTGGTGTCCATAGCCTCAGCCAGCAGCACAGGTCCTGGTGTGGTGTCCATGGCCTCAGCCAGTAGCACAGGCCCTGGTGTGGTGTAGGTGGCCTAAGCTGGCTGCACAGGTCCACAGCCAGCAGCACAGGCCCTGTTGCGGTGTACATGGCCTCAGCTAGAGGCACAGGCCCTGGTGTGGTGTAGATGGTCTCAGCTAGAGGCACAGGCCCTTGGTGTGTTGTAGATGGCCTCATCAGGAGCCACAGGCCCTGTTGTGGTGTAGGTTGCCTCAGTCAGCACCACAGGCCCTGTGTGGTGTGCATGGCCTCAGCCAGTAGCACAGGACCTGGTGTGATGTAGACTGCTTCAGCCAGAGCCACAGGCCATGGTGTGGTGTAGGTGGCCTAAGCTGGCTGCACAGGTCCACAGCCAGCAGTACAGGCCCTGGTGTGGTGTCCATGGCCTCAGCCAGATGCACTGGCCGTGGTGTGGTGTAGCTGGCCTCAGCCAGAGCCACAGGCCCTGGTGTGGTGTTCATGGCCTCAGCCAGAGCCAAATGCCCTGGTGTGGTGTCCATAGCTTCAGCCAGCAGCACAGGTCTTGGTGTGGTGTCCATGGCCTCAGCCAGTAGCACAGGCCCTGGTGTGATGTAGACGGCCTCAGCCAGAGCCACAGGCCCTGGTGTGGTGTAGGTGGCCTAAGCTGGCTGCACAGGTCCACAACCAGAAGCACAGGCCCTGGCGTGGTGTAGGTGGCCTAACCTGGCTGCACAGGTCCACAACCAGAAGCACAGGACCTGGTGTGATGTAGACGGCCTCAGCCAGAGCCACAGGCCCTGGTGTGGTGTAGGTGGCCTAACCTGGCTGCACAGGTCCACAGCCAGAAGCACAGGCCCTGTGTGGTGTAAATGGCCTCAGCCAGAGCCACAGGCCCTGGGGTGGTGTCCAAAGCCTCAGCCAGCAGCACAGGTCCTGGTGTGGTGTCCATGGTCTCAGCCAGAAGCACAGGCCCTGGTGTAATGTAGACGGCGTCAGCGCAGGCCACAGGCCCTGGTGTAATTTAGATGACCTATGTTAGCAGAATAGGCCTCGGTGTGGTGCGGATGGTCTCACCCGGCAGCACAAGACATTGCTGAAAACAGCCAAAAGGAATGTCGTTAATGTGGCCTCATTAATGGACACCAACACCCTCCTTCTCTGGATCAAAACCAGCTCAGTGACATGAAAAGCAAATGCTTACAGCACCTGGTATTCCCAGGCAGTCTCCCATCCAAGTACTAACCAAGCCCAACCTTGCATAGCTTCCGAGATCAGACGAGATCGGGCTTTGGCAAGGCGGTATGGCCGTAAGCTGCTGGCGTCAGCACAAAGCGTCAATTTATGGTATCAAGTAGTGAGGTGGCCAATACTCGCAGTTACGAACACAAGCCTCCAATTTAACTACAGTGTTAATGGTAACTGCATGCTTGCCTAATACCCTAACCAAAGGACTCATTTTAGCCTTTGATCAGCAACACAGGCCCTGGTGTGGTGTAAATGGCCTCAGCCAGAGCCACAGGACCTGGTGTGGTGTAGTTGGCCTCAGCCAGCATCAAAGGCCCGGGGGTGGTGTACATGGCCTCAGCCAGAGCCACAGGCACTGGTGTGGTGTCCATAGCCTCAGCCAACAGCACAGGCCCTGTTGTGGTGTCCATGGCCTCAGCCAGAAGCACTGGCCCCGGTGTGGTGTAGATGGCCTCAGACAGAGCCACATGCCCTGGTGGGGTGTAGTTGGCCTCAGCCAGCAGCACAGGTCCTGGTGTGGTGTAGTTGGCCTCAGCCAGCATCAAAGGCCCGGGGGTGGTGTACATGGCCTCAGCCAGAGCCACAGGCACTGGTGTGGTGTCCATAGCCTCAGCCAGAAGCACTGGCCCTGGTGTGGTGTAGATGGCCTAAGCTGGCTGCACAGGTCCACAGCCAGCAGCACAGGCCCTGGTGTGGTGTACATGGCCTCAGCTAGAGGCACAGGCCCTGGTGTGGTGTAGATGGTCTCAGCCAGAGACACAGGCCCTTGGTGTGTTGTAGATGGCCTCATCAGGAGCCACAGGCCCTGTTGTGGTGTAGGTTGCCTCAGTCAGCAGCACAGGCCCTGTGTGGTGTCCATAGCCTCAGCCAGCCGCACAGGCCCTGGTGTGATGAACACTGCCTCATCCAGCAGCACAGTCCTTGGTGTGTTGTAGACGACCTCATCCAGAGCCACAGGCCCTGGTGTGGTGTACATGGCCTCAGACAAAGCCACAGGCCCTGAAGAGGTGTCCATGGCCTCAGCCAGTAGCACAGGTCCTGGTGTGGTGTAGACGGCCTCAGACAGAGCCACAGGCCTTGAAGAGGTGTCCATGGCCTCAGCCAGTAGCACAGGTCCTGGTGTGGTGTAGACGGCCTCAGACAGAGCCACAGGCCTTGGTGTGGTGTAGGTGGCCTAAGCTGGCTGCACAGGTCCACATCCGGAAGCTCAGGCCCTGTTGTGTTGTAGATTGCCTCAGCCAGAGCCACAGACCTTGGTGTGGTGTTCATGGCCTAAGCCAGAGCTACAGGCCCACAGCAAGCAGCACAGGCCCTGGTGTGGTGTCCATAGCTCAGCCAGCAGCACAGCTCCTGTTGTGGTGTAGTTGGCCTCAGCCAGCAGCACAGGTCCTGGTGTGGTGTCCATCGCCTCAGCCAGAAACACTGGCCCTGGTGTGATGTAGATGGCCTCAGCCAGAGCCACAGGACCTGGTGTGGTGTTCATGACCTCAGCCAGCATCAAAGGCCCGGGGGTGGTGTACATGGCCTAAGCCAGAGCCACAGGCACTGGTGTGGTGTCCATAGCCTCAGCCAGCAGCACAGGCCTTGGTGTGGTGTCCATGGCCTCAGCCAGTAGCACAGGCCCTGGTGTGGTGTAGGTGGCCTAAGCTGGCTGCACAGGTCCACAGCCAGCAGCACAAGCCCTGGTGTGGTGTACATGGCCTCAGCTAGAGGCACAGGCCCTGGTGTGGTGTAGATGATCTCAGCCAGAGACACAGGCCCTTGTGTGGTGTAGTTGGCCTCAGCCAGCAGCACAGGCCCTGGGGTGATAAACATGGCCTCATCCAGTAGTACAGCCCTTGGTGTGTTGTAGACGGCCTCATCCAGAGCCACAGGCCGTGTGTGGTGTACATGGCCTCAGCCAGATCCAAAGGCTCTGGGGTGGTGTCCATAGCCTCAGCCAGCAGCACAGGTCCTGGTGTGGTGTCCATGGCCTCAGCCAGTAGCACAGGCCCTGGTGTGGTGTAGGTGGCCTAAGCTGGCTGCACAGGTCCACAGCCAGCAGCACAGGCCCTGGTGTGGTGTACATGGCCTCAGCTAGAGGCACAGGCCCTGGTGTGGTGTAGATGGTCTCAGCCAGAGACACAGGCCCTTGGTGTGTTGTAGATGGCCTCATCAGGAGCCACAGGCCCTGTTGTGGTGTAGGTTGCCTCAGTCAGCAGCACAGGCCCTGTGTGGTGTCCATGGCCTCAGCCAGTAGCACAGGCCCTGGTGTGATGTAGACTGCTTCAGCCAGAGCCACAGGCCATGGTGTGGTGTAGGTGGCCTAAGCTGGCTGCACAGGTCCACAGCCAGCAGCACAGGCCCTGGTGTGGTGTCCATGGCCTCAGCCAGATGCACTGGCCGTGGTGTGGTGTAGCTGGCCTCAGCCAGAGCCACAGGCCCTGGTGTGGTGTTCATGGCCTCAGCCAGAGCCAAATGCCCTGGTGTGGTGTCCATAGCTTCAGCCAGCAGCACAGGTCTTGGTGTGGTGTCCATGGCCTCAGCCAGTAGCACAGGCCCTGGTGTGATGTAGATGGCCTCAGCCAGAGCCACAGGCCCTGGTGTGGTGTAGGTGGCCTAAGCTGGCTGCACAGGTCCACAGCCAGAAGCACAGGCCCTGGCGTGGTGTAGGTGGCCTAACCTGGCTGCACAGGTCCACAACCAGAAGCACAGGACCTGGTGTGATGTAGACGGCTTCTGCCAGAGCCACAGGCCCTGGTGTGGTGTAGGTGGCCTAAGCTGGCTGCACAGGTCCACAGCCAGAAGCCACAGGCCCTGTGTGGTGTAAATGGCCTCAGCCAGAGCCACAGGCCCTGGGGTGGTGTCCAAAGCCTCAGCCAGCAGCACAGGTCCTGGTGTGGTGTCCATGGTCTCAGCCAGAAGCACAGGCCCTGGTGTAATGTAGACGGCGTCAGCGCAGGCCACAGGCCCTGGTGTAATTTAGATGACCTATGTTAGCAGAATAGGTCTCGGTGTGGTGCGGATGGCCTCACCCGGCAGCACAAGACATTGCTGAAAACAGCCAAAAGGAATGTCGTTAATGTGGCCTCATTAATTGACACCAACACCCTCCTTCTCTGGATCAAAACCAGCTAAGTGACATGAAAAGCAAATGCTTACAGCACCTGGTATTCCCAGGCAGTCTCCCATCCAAGTACTAACCAAGCCCAACCTTGCATAGCTTCCGAGATCAGACGAGATCGGGCTTTGGCAAGGCGGTATGGCCGTAAGCTGCTGGCGTCAGCACAAAGCGTCAATTTATGGTATCAAGTAGTGAGGTGGCCAATACTCGCAGTTACGAACACAAGCCTCCAATTTAACTACAGTGTTAATGGTAACTGCATGCTTGCCTAATACCCTAACCAAAGGACTCATTTTAGCCTTTGATCAGCAACACAGGCCCTGGTGTGGTGTAAATGGCCTCAGCCAGAGCCACAGGACCTGGTGTGGTGTAGTTGGCCTCAGCCAGCATCAAAGGCCCGGGGGTGGTGTACATGGCCTCAGCCAGAGCCACAGGCACTGGTGTGGTGTCCATAGCCTCAGCCAACAGCACAGGCCCTGTTGTGGTGTCCATGGCCTCAGCCAGAAGCACTGGCCCTGGTGTGGTGTAGATGGCCTCAGACAGAGCCACATGCCCTGGTGGGGTGTAGTTGGCCTCAGCCAGCAGCACAGGTCCTGGTGTGGTGTCCATGGCCTCAGCCAGCAGCACAGGCCCTGGTGTGGTGTCCATGGCCTCAGCCAGAAGCACTGGCCCTGGTGTGGTGTAGCTGGCCTCAGACAGAGCCACAGGCCCTGGTGTGGTGTTCATGGCCTCAGCCAGAGCCAAATGCCCTGGTGTGGTGTCCATAGCTTCAGCCAGCAGCACAGGTCTTCGTGTGGTGTCCATGGCCTCAGCCAGTAGCACAGGCCCTGGTTTGATGTAGACGGCCTCAGCCAGAGCCACAGGCCCTGGTGTGGTGTAGGTGGCCTAAGCTGGCTGCACAGGTCCACAACCAGAAGCACAGGCCCTGGCGTGGTGTAGGTGGCCTAACCTGGCTGCACAGGTCCACAACCAGAAGCACAGGACCTGGTGTGATGTAGACGGCTTCAGCCAGAGCCACAGGCCCTGGTGTGGTGTAGGTGGCCTAACCTGGCTGCACAGGTCCACAGCCAGAAGCACAGGCCCTGGTGTGGTGTAGGTGGCCTAAGCTGGCTGCACAGGTCCACAGCAAGAAGCACAGGCCCTGGTGTGGTGTCCATGGCCTCAGCCAGAAGCACTGGCCCTGGTGTGGTGTAGATGGCCTCAGACAGAGCCACAGGCCCTTGTTTGGTGTAGTTGGCCTCAGCCAGCACCACAGGCCCTGGTGTGGTGTCCATAGCCTCAGCCAGCCGCACAGGCCCTGGTGTGATGAACATTGCCTAATCCAGCAGCACAGTCCTTGGTGTGTTGTAGACGAACTCATCCAGAGCCACAGGCCCTGGTGTGCTGTACATGGCCTCAGACAAAGCCACAGGCCCTGAAGAGGTGTCCATGGCCTCAGACAAAGCCACAGGCCCTGAAGAGGTGTCCATGGCCTCAGCCAGTAGCACAGGTCCTGGTGTGGTGTAGACGGCCTCAGACAGAGCCACAGGCCTTGGTGTGGTGTAGGTGTCCTAAGCTGGCTGCACAGGTCCACATCCGGAAGCACTGGCCATGTTGTGTTGTAGATTGCCTCAGCCAGAGCCACAGACTTTGGTGTGGTGTTCATGGCCTAAGCCAGAGCTACAGGCCCACAGCAAGCAGCACAGGCCCTGGTGTGGTGTCCATAGCTCAGCCAGCAGCACAGCTCCTGGTGTGGTGTAGTTGGCCTCAGCCAGCAGCACAGGTCCTGGTGTGGTGTCCATCGCCTCAGCCAGAAACACTGGCCCTGGTGTGATGTAGATGGCCTCAGCCAGAGCCACAGGACCTGGTGTGGTGTTCATGACCTCAGCCAGCATCAAAGGCTCGGGGGTGGTGTACATGGCCTCAGCCAGAGCCACAGGCACTGGTGTGGTGTCCATAGCCTCAGCCAGTAGCACAGGCCCTGGTGTGGTGTAGGTGGCCTAAGCTGGCCGCACAGGTCCACAGCCAGCAGCACAAGCCCTGGTGTGGTGTACATGGCCTCAGCTAGAGGCACAGGCCCTGGTGTGGTGTAGATGATCTCAGCCAGAGACACAGGCCCTTGTGTGGTGTAGTTGGCCTCAGCCAGCAGCACAGGCCCTGGGGTGATAAACATGGCCTCATCCAGTAGTACAGCCCTTGGTGTGTTGTAGACGGCCTCATCCAGAGCCACAGGCCGTGTGTGGTGTACATGGCCTCAGCCAGATCCAAAGGCTCTGGGGTGGTGTCCATAGCCTCAGCCAGCAGCACAGGTCCTGGTGTGGTGTCCATGGCCTCAGCCAGTAGCACAGGCCCTGGTGTGGTGTAGGTGGCCTAAGCTGGCTGCACAGGTCCACAGCCAGCAGCACATGCCCTGGTGTGGTGTACATGGCCTCAGCTAGAGGCACAGGCCCTGGTGTGGTGTAGATGGTCTCAGCCAGAGACACAGGCCCTTGGTGTGTTGTAGATGGCCTCATCAGGAGCCACAGGCCCTGTTGTGGTGTAGGTTGCCTCAGTCAGCACCACAGGCCCTGTGTGGTGTGCATGGCCTCAGCCAGTAGCACAGGCCCTGGTGTGATGTAGACTGCTTCAGCCAGAGCCACAGGCCATGGTGTGGTGTAGGTGGCCTAAGCTGGCTGCACAGGTCCACAGCCAGCAGTACAGGCCCTGGTGTGGTGTCCATGGCCTCAACCAGATGCACTGGCCGTGGTGTGGTGTAGCTGGCCTCAGCCAGAGCCACAGGCCCTGGTGTGGTGTTCATGGCCTCAGCCAGAGCCAAATGCCCTGGTGTGGTGTCCATAGCTTCAGCCAGCAGCACAGGTCTTGGTGTGGTGTCCATGGCCTCAGCCAGTAGCACAGGCCCTGGTGTGATGTAGACGGCCTCAGCCAGAGCCACAGGACCCTGGTGTGGTGTAGGTGGCCTAAGCTGGCTGCACAGGTCCACAGCCAGAAGCACAGGCCCTGGCGTGGTGTAGGTGGCCTAACCTGGCTGCACAGGTCCACAACCAGAAGCACAGGACCTGGTGTGATGTAGACGGCTTCAGCCAGAGCCACAGGCCCTGGTGTGGTGTAGGTGGCCTAACCTGGCTGCACAGGTCCACAGCCAGAAGCACAGGCCCTGGTGTGGTGAAGGTGGCCTAAGCTGGCTGCACAGGTCCACAGCCAGAAGCACAGGCCCTGTGTGGTGTAAATGGCCTCAGCCAGAGCCACAGGCCATGGGGTGGTGTCCAAAGCCTCAGCCAGCAGCACAGGTCCTGGTGTGGTGTAAATGGCCTCAGCCAGAGCCACAGGCCATGGGGTGGTGTCCATGGCCTCAGCCAGATGCACTGGCCGTGGTGTGGTGTAGCTGGCCTCAGCCAGAGCCACAGGCCCTGGTGTGGTGTTCATGGCCTCAGCCAGAGCCAAATGCCCTGGTGTGGTGTCCATAGCTTCAGCCAGCAGCACAGGTCTTGGTGTGGTGTCCATGGCCTCAGCCAGTAGCACAGGCCCTGGTGTGATGTAGACGGCCTCAGCCAGAGCCACAGGCCCTGGTGTGGTGTAGGTGGCCTAAGCTGGCTGCACAGGTCCACAACCAGAAGCACAGGCCCTGGCGTGGTGTAGGTGGCCTAACCTGGCTGCACAGGTCCACAACCAGAAGCACAGGACCTGGTGTGATGTAGACGGCTTCAGCCAGAGCCACAGGCCCTGGTGTGGTGTAGGTGGCCTAAGCTGGCTGCACAGGTCCACAGCCAGAAGCACAGGCCCTGTGTGGTGTAAATGGCCTCAGCCAGAGCCACAGGCCCTGGGGTGGTGTCCAAAGCCTCAGCCAGCAGCACAGGTCCTGGTGTGGTGTCCATGGTCTCAGCCAGAAGCACAGGCCCTGGTGTAATGTAGACGGCGTCAGCGCAGGCCACAGGCCCTGGTGTAATTTAGATGACCTATGTTAGCAGAATAGGCTTCGGTGTGGTGCGGATGGCCTCACCCGGCAGCACAAGACATTGCTGAAAACAGCCAAAAGGAATGTCGTTAATGTGGCCTCATTAATGGACACCAACACCCTCCTTCTCTGGATCAAAATCAGCTCAGTGACATGAAAAGCAAATTCTTACAGCACCTGGTATTCCCAGGCAGTCTCCCATCCAAGTACTAACCAAGCCCAACCTTGCATAGCTTCCGAGATCAGACGAGATCAGGCTTTGGCAAGGCGGTATGGCCGTAAGCTGCTGGCGTCAGCACAAAGCGTCAATTTATGGTATCAAGTAGTGAGGTGGCCAATACTCGCAGTTACGAACACAAGCCTCCAATTTAACTACAGTGTTAATGGTAACTGCATGCTTGCCTAATACCCTAACCAAAGGACTCATTTTAGCCTTTGATCAGCAACACAGGCCCTGGTGTGGTGTAAATGGCCTCAGCCAGAGCCACAGGACCTGGTGTGGTGTAGTTGGCCTCAGCCAGCATCAAAGGCCCGGGGGTGGTGTACATGGCCTCAGCCAGAGCCACAGGCACTGGTGTGGTGTCCATAGCCTCAGCCAACAGCACAGGCCCTGTTGTGGTGTCCATGGCCTCAGCCAGAAGCACTGGCCCTGGTGTGGTGTAGATGGCCTCAGACAGAGCCACATGCCCTGGTGGGGTGTAGTTGGCCTCAGCCAGCAGCACAGGTCCTGGTGTGGTGTCCATGGCCTCAGCCAGCAGCACAGGCCCTGGTGTGGTGTCCATGGCCTCAGCCAGAAGCACTGGCCCTGGTGTGGTGTAGATGGCCTCAGACAGAGCCACAGGCCCTTGTTTGGTGTAGTTGGCCTCAGCCAGCACCACAGGCCCTGGTGTGGTGTCCATAGCCTCAGCCAGCCGCACAGGCCCTGGTGTGATGAACATTGCCTCATCCAGCAGCACAGTCCTTGGTGTGTTGTAGACGACCTCATCCAGAGCCACAGGCCCTGGTGTGGTGTACATGGCCTCAGACAAAGCCACAGGCCCTGAAGAGGTGTCCATGGCCTCAGCCAGTAGCACAGGTCCTGGTGTGGTGTAGACGGCCTCAGACAGAGCCACAGGCCTTGGTGTGGTGTAGGTGGCCTAAGCTGGCTGCACAGGTCCACATCCGGAAGCACAGGCCCTGTTGTGTTGTAGATTGCCTCAGCCAGAGCCACAGACCTTGGTGTGGTGTTCATGGCCTAAGCCAGAGCTACAGGCCCACAGCAAGCAGCACAGGACCTGGTGTGGTGTCCATAGCTCAGCCAGCAGCACAGCTCCTGTTGTGGTGTAGTTGGCCTCAGCCAGCAGCACAGGTCCTGGTGTGGTGTCCATCGCCTCAGCCAGAAACACTGGCCCTGGTGTGATGTAGATGGCCTCAGCCAGAGCCACAGGACCTGGTGTGGTGTTCATGACCTCAGCCAGCATCAAAGGCCCGGGGGTGGTGTAAATGGCCTCAGCCAGAGCCACAGGCACTGGTGTGGTGTCCCTAGCCTCAGCCAGCAGCACAGGCCTTGGTGTGGTGTCCCTGGACTCAGCCAGTAGCACAAGCCCTGGTGTGGTGTAGGTGGCCTAAGCTGGCTGCACATGTCCACAGCCAGCAGCACAAGCCCTGGTGTGGTGTACATGGCCTCAGCTAGAGGCACAGGCCCTGGTGTGGTGTAGATGATCTCAGCCAGAGACAAAGGCCCTTGTGTGGTGTAGTTGGCCTCAGCCAGCAGCACAGGCCCTGGGGTGATAAACATGGCCTCATCCAGTAGTACAGCCCTTGGTGTGTTGTAGACGGCCTCATCCAGAGCCACAGGCCGTGTGTGGTGTAAATGGCCTCAGCCAGAGCCACAGGCCATGGGGTGGTGTCCAAAGCCTCAGCCAGCAGCACAGGTCCTGGTGTGGTGTCCATGGTCTCAGCCAGAAGCACAGGCCCTGGTGTAATGTAGACGGCGTCAGCGCAGGCCACAGGCCCTGGTGTAATTTAGATGACCTATGTTAGCAGAATAGGCCTCGGTGTGGTGCGGATGGCCTCACCCGGCAGCACAAGACATTGCTGAAAACAGCCAAAAGGAATGTCGTTAATGTGGCCTCATTAATGGACACCAACACCCTCCTTCTCTGGATCAAAATCAGCTCAGTGACATGAAAAGCAAATTCTTACAGCACCTGGTATTCCCAGGCAGTCTCCCATCCAAGTACTAACCAAGCCCAACCTTGCATAGCTTCCGAGATCAGACGAGATCAGGCTTTGGCAAGGCGGTATGGCCGTAAGCTGCTGGCGTCAGCACAAAGCGTCAATTTATGGTATCAAG
Organism: Pelmatolapia mariae; assembly: GCF_036321145.2. Lineage (NCBI taxonomy): Eukaryota > Metazoa > Chordata > Actinopteri > Cichliformes > Cichlidae > Pelmatolapia > Pelmatolapia mariae. Next base: position 1,667,399 of record NC_086232.1, read on the forward strand.
TAGTGAGGTGGCCAATACTCGCAGTTACGAACACAAGCCTCCAATTTAACTACAGTGTTAATGGTAACTGCATGCTTGCCTAATACCCTAACCAAAGGACTCATTTTAGCCTTTGATCAGCAACACAGGCCCTGGTGTGGTGTAAATGGCCTCAGCCAGAGCCACAGGACCTGGTGTGGTGTAGTTGGCCTCAGCCAGCATCAAAGGCCCGGGGGTGGTGTACATGGCCTCAGCCAGAGCCACAGGCACTGGTGTGGTGTCCATAGCCTCAGCCAACAGCACAGGCCCTGTTGTGGTGTCCATGGCCTCAGCCAGAAGCACTGGCCCTGGTGTGGTGTAGATGGCCTCAGACAGAGCCACATGCCCTGGTGGGGTGTAGTTGGCCTCAGCCAGCAGCACAGGTCCTGGTGTGGTGTCCATGGCCTCAGCCAGCAGCACAGGCCCTGGTGTGGTGTCCATGGCCTCAGCCAGAAGCACTGGCCCTGGTGTGGTGTAGATGGCCTCAGACAGAGCCACAGGCCCTTGTTTGGTGTAGTTGGCCTCAGCCAGCACCACAGGCCCTGGTGTGGTGTCCATAGCCTCAGCCAGCCGCACAGGCCCTGGTGTGATGAACATTGCCTCATCCAGCAGCACAGTCCTTGGTGTGTTGTAGACGACCTCATCCAGAGCCACAGGCCCTGGTGTGGTGTACATGGCCTCAGACAAAGCCACAGGCCCTGAAGAGGTGTCCATGGCCTCAGCCAGTAGCACAGGTCCTGGTGTGGTGTAGACGGCCTCAGACAGAGCCACAGGCCTTGGTGTGGTGTAGGTGGCCTAAGCTGGCTGCACAGGTCCACATCCGGAAGCACAGGCCCTGTTGTGTTGTAGATTGCCTCAGCCAGAGCCACAGACCTTGGTGTGGTGTTCATGGCCTAAGCCAGAGCTACAGGCCCACAGCAAGCAGCACAGGCCCTGGTGTGGTGTCCATAGCTCAGCCAGCAGCACAGCTCCTGTTGTGGTGTAGTTGGCCTCAGCCAGCAGCACAGGTCCTGGTGTGGTGTCCATCGCCTCAGCCAGAAACACTGGCCCTGGTGTGATGTAGATGGCCTCAGCCAGAGCCACAGGACCTGGTGTGGTGTTCATGACCTCAGCCAGCATCAAAGGCCCGGGGGTGGTGTAAATGGCCTCAGCCAGAGCCACAGGCACTGGTGTGGTGTCCCTAGCCTCAGCCAGCAGCACAGGCCTTGGTGTGGTGTCCCTGGCCTCAGCCAGTAGCACAAGCCCTGGTGTGGTGTAGGTGGCCTAAGCTGGCTGCACATGTCCACAGCCAGCAGCACAAGCCCTGGTGTGGTGTACATGGCCTCAGCTAGAGGCACAGGCCCTGGTGTGGTGTAGATGATCTCAGCCAGAGACAAAGGCCCTTGTGTGGTGTAGTTGGCCTCAGCCAGCAGCACAGGCCCTGGGGTGATAAACATGGCCTCATCCAGTAGTACAGCCCTTGGTGTGTTGTAGACGGCCTCATCCAGAGCCACAGGCCGTGTGTGGTATACATGGCCTCAGCCAGATCCAAAGGCTCTGGGGTGGTGTCCATAGCCTCAGCCAGCAGCACAGGTCCTGGTGTGGTGTCCATGGCCTCAGCCAGTAGCACAGGCCCTGGTGTGGTGTAGGTGGCCTAAGCTGGCTGCACAGGTCCACAGCCAGCAGCACAGGCCCTGGTGTGGTGTACATGGCCTCAGCTAGAGGCACAGGCCCTTGGTGTGTTGTAGATGGCCTCATCAGGAGCCACAGGCCCTGTTGTGGTGTAGGTTGCCTCAGTCAGCAGCACAGGCCCTGTGTGGTGTGCATGGCCTCAGCCAGTAGCACAGGCCCTGGTGTGATGTAGACTGCTTCAGCCAGAGCCACAGGCCATGGTGTGGTGTAGGTGGCCTAAGCTGGCTGCACAGGTCCACAGCCAGCAGTACAGGCCCTGGTGTGGTGTCCATGGCCTCAGCCAGATGCACTGGCCGTGGTGTGGTGTAGCTGGCCTCAGCCAGAGCCACAGGCCCTGGTGTGGTGTTCATGGCCTCAGCCAGAGCCAAATGCCCTGGTGTGGTGTCCATAGCTTCAGCCAGCAGCACAGGTCTTGGTGTGGTGTCCATGGCCTCAGCCAGTAGCACAGGCCCTGGTGTGATGTAGACGGCCTCAGCCAGAGCCACAGGCCCTGGTGTGGTGTAGGTGGCCTAAGCTGGCTGCACAGGTCCACAGCCAGAAGCACAGGCCCTGGCGTGGTGTAGGTGGCCTAACCTGGCTGCACAGGTCCACAACCAGAAGCATAGGACCTGGTGTGATGTAGACGGCTTCAGCCAGAGCCACAGGCCCTGGTGTGGTGTAGGTGGCCTAACCTGGCTGCACAGGTCCACAGCCAGAAGCACAGGCCCTGGTGTGGTGAAGGTGGCCTAAGCTGGCTGCACAGGTCCACAGCCAGAAGCACAGGCCCTGGTGTGGTGTCCATGGCCTCAGCCAGAAGCACTGGCCCTGGTGTGGTGTAGATGGCCTCAGACAGAGCCACAGGCCCTTGTTTGGTGTAGTTGGCCTCAGCCAGCAGCACAGGCCCTGGGGTGATAAACATGGCCTCATCCAGTAGTACAGCACTTGGTGTGTTGTAGACGGCCTCATCCAGAGCCACAGGCCGTGTGTGGTATACATGGCCTCAGCCAGATCCAAAGGCTCTGGGGTGGTGTCCATAGCCTCAGCCAGCAGCACAGGTCCTGGTGTGGTGTCCATGGCCTCAGCCAGTAGCACAGGCCCTGGTGTGGTGTAGGTGGCCTAAGCTGGCTGCACAGGTCCACAGCCAGCAGCACAGGCCCTGGTGTGGTGTACATGGCCTCAGCTAGAGGCACAGGCCCTTGGTGTGTTGTAGATGGCCTCATCAGGAGCCACAGGCCCTGTTGTGGTGTAGGTTGCCTCAGTCAGCAGCACAGGCCCTGTGTGGTGTGCATGGCCTCAGCCAGTAGCACAGGCCCTGGTGTGATGTAGACTGCTTCAGCCAGAGCCACAGGCCATGGTGTGGTGTAGGTGGCCTAAGCTGGCTGCACAGGTCCACAGCCAGCAGTACAGGCCCTGGTGTGGTGTCCATGGCCTCAGCCAGATGCACTGGCCGTGGTGTGGTGTAGCTGGCCTCAGCCAGAGCCACAGGCCCTGGTGTGGTGTTCATGGCCTCAGCCAGAGCCAAATGCCCTGGTGTGGTGTCCATAGCTTCAGCCAGCAGCACAGGTCTTGGTGTGGTGTCCATGGCCTCAGCCAGTAGCACAGGCCCTGGTGTGATGTAGACGGCCTCAGCCAGAGCCACAGGCCCTGGTGTGGTGTAGGTGGCCTAAGCTGGCTGCACAGGTCCACAGCCAGAAGCACAGGCCCTGGCGTGGTGTAGGTGGCCTAACCTGGCTGCACAGGTCCACAACCAGAAGCACAGGACCTGGTGTGATGTAGACGGCTTCAGCCAGAGCCACAGGCCCTGGTGTGGTGTAGGTGGCCTAACCTGGCTGCACAGGTCCACAGCCAGAAGCACAGGCCCTGGTGTGGTGTAGGTGGCCTAAGCTGGCTGCACAGGTCCACAGCCAGAAGCACAGGCCCTGGTGTGGTGTCCATGGCCTCAGCCAGAAGCACTGGCCCTGGTGTGGTGTAGATGGCCTCAGACAGAGCCACAGGCCCTTGTTTGGTGTAGTTGGCCTCAGCCAGCACCACAGGCCCTGGTGTGGTGTCCATAGCCTCAGCCAGCCGCACAGGCCCTGGTGTGATGAACATTGCCTCATCCAGCAGCACAGTCCTTGGTGTGTTGTAGACGAACTCATCCAGAGCCACAGGCCCTGGTGTGCTGTACATGGCCTCAGACAAAGCCACAGGCCCTGAAGAGGTGTCCATGGCCTCAGACAAAGCCACAGGCCCTGAAGAGGTGTCCATGGCCTCAGCCAGTAGCACAGGTCCTGGTGTGGTGTAGACGGCCTCAGACAGAGCCACAGGCCTTGGTGTGGTGTAGGTGTCCTAAGCTGGCTGCACAGGTCCACATCCGGAAGCACTGGCCATGTTGTGTTGTAGATTGCCTCAGCCAGAGCCACAGACCTTGGTGTGGTGTTCATGGCCTAAGCCAGAGCTACAGGCCCACAGCAAGCAGCACAGGCCCTGGTGTGGTGTCCATAGCTCAGCCAGCAGCACAGCTCCTGGTGTGGTGTAGTTGGCCTCAGCCAGCAGCACAGGTCCTGGTGTGGTGTCCATCGCCTCAGCCAGAAACACTGGCCCTGGTGTGATGTAGATGGCCTCAGCCAGAGCCACAGGACCTGGTGTGGTGTTCATGACCTCAGCCAGCATCAAAGGCCCGGGGGTGGTGTACATGGCCTCAGCCAGAGCCACAGGCACTGGTGTGGTGTCCATAGCCTCAGCCAGTAGCACAGGCCCTGGTGTGGTGTAGGTGGCCTAAGCTGGCCGCACAGGTCCACAGCCAGCAGCACAAGCCCTGGTGTGGTGTACATGGCCTCAGCTAGAGGCACAGGCCCTGGTGTGGTGTAGATGATCTCAGCCAGAGACACAGGCCCTTGTGTGGTGTAGTTGGCCTCAGCCAGCAGCACAGGCCCTGGGGTGATAAACATGGCCTCATCCAGTAGTACAGCCCTTGGTGTGTTGTAGACGGCCTCATCCAGAGCCACAGGCCGTGTGTGGTGTACATGGCCTCAGCCAGATCCAAAGGCTCTGGGGTGGTGTCCATAGCCTCAGCCAGCAGCACAGGTCCTGGTGTGGTGTCCATGGCCTCAGCCAGTAGCACAGGCCCTGGTGTGGTGTAGGTGGCCTAAGCTGGCTGCACAGGTCCACAGCCAGCAGCACAGGCCCTGGTGTGGTGTACATGGCCTCAGCTAGAGGCACAGGCCCTGGTGTGGTGTAGATGGTCTCAGCCAGAGACACAGGCCCTTGGTGTGTTGTAGATGGCCTCATCAGGAGCCACAGGCCCTGTTGTGGTGTAGGTGGCCTAAGCTGGCTGCACAGGTCCACAGCCAGCACTACAGGCCCTGGTGTGGTGTCCATAGCCTCAGCCAGATGCACTGGCCGTGGTGTGGTGTAGCTGGCCTCAGCCAGAGCCACAGGCCCTGGTGTGGTGTTCATGGCCTCAGCCAGAGCCAAATGCCCTGGTGTGGTGTCCATAGCTTCAGCCAGCAGCACAGGTCTTGGTGTGGTGTCCATGGCCTCAGCCAGTAGCACAGGCCCTGGTGTGATGTAGACGGCCTCAGCCAGAGCCACAGGCCCTGGTGTGGTGTAGGTGGCCTAAGCTGGCTGCACAGGTCCACAGCCAGAAGCACAGGCCCTGGCGTGGTGTAGGTGGCCTAAGCTGGCTGCACAGGTCCACAACCAGAAGCACAGGACCTGGTGTGATGTAGACGGCTTCAGCCAGAGCTACAGGCCCTGGTGTGGTGTAGGTGGCCTAACCTGGCTGCAGAGGTCCACAGCCAGAAGCACAGGCCCTGGTGTGGTGAAGGTGGCCTAAGCTGGCTGCACAGGTCCACAGCCAGAAGCACAGGCCCTGTGTGGTGTAAATGGCCTCAGCCAGAGCCACAGGCCCTGGGGTGGTGTCCAAAGCCTCAGCCAGCAGCACAGGTCCTGGTGTGGTGTCCATGGTCTCAGCCAGAAGCACAGGCCCTGGTGTAATGTAGACGGCGTCAGCGCAGGCCACAGGCCCTGGTGTAATTTAGATGACCTATGTTAGCAGAATAGGCCTCGGTGTGGTGCGGATGGCCTCACCCGGCAGCACAAGACATTGCTGAAAACAGCCAAAAGGAATGTCGTTAATGTGGCCTCATTAATGGACACCAACACCCTCCTTCTCTGGATCAAAATCAGCTCAGTGACATGAAAAGCAAATTCTTACAGCACCTGGTATTCCCAGGCAGTCTCCCATCCAAGTACTAACCAAGCCCAACCTTGCATAGCTTCCGAGATCAGACGAGATCAGGCTTTAGCAAGGCGGTATGGCCGTAAGCTGCTGGCGTCAGCACAAAGCGTCAATTTATGGTATCAAGTAGTGAGGTGGCCAATACTCGCAGTTACGAACACAAGCCTCCAATTTAACTACAGTGTTAATGGTAACTGCATGCTTGCCTAATACCCTAACCAAAGGACTCATTTTAGCCTTTGATCAGCAACACAGGCCCTGGTGTGGTGTAAATGGCCTCAGCCAGAGCCACAGGACCTGGTGTGGTGTAGTTGGCCTCAGCCAGCATCAAAGGCCCGGGGGTGGTGTACATGGCCTCAGCCAGAGCCACAGGCACTGGTGTGGTGTCCATAGCCTCAGCCAACAGCACAGGCCCTGTTGTGGTGTCCATGGCCTCAGCCAGAAGCACTGGCCCTGGTGTGGTGTAGATGGCCTCAGACAGAGCCACATGCCCTGGTGGGGTGTAGTTGGCCTCAGCCAGCAGCACAGGTCCTGGTGTGGTGTCCATGGCCTCAGCCAGCAGCACAGGCCCTGGTGTGGTGTCCATGGCCTCAGCCAGAAGCACTGGCCCTGGTGTGGTGTAGATGGCCTCAGACAGAGCCACAGGCCCTTGTTTGGTGTAGTTGGCCTCAGCCAGCACCACAGGCCCTGGTGTGGTGTCCATAGCCTCAGCCAGCCGCACAGGCCCTGGTGTGATGAACATTGCCTCATCCAGCAGCACAGTCCTTGGTGTGTTGTAGACGACCTCATCCAGAGCCACAGGCCCTGGTGTGGTGTACATGGCCTCAGACAAAGCCACAGGCCCTGAAGAGGTGTCCATGGCCTCAGCCAGTAGCACAGGTCCTGGTGTGGTGTAGACGGCCTCAGACAGAGCCACAGGCCTTGGTGTGGTGTAGGTGGCCTAAGCTGGCTGCACAGGTCCACATCCGGAAGCACAGGCCCTGTTGTGTTGTAGATTGCCTCAGCCAGAGCCACAGACCTTGGTGTGGTGTTCATGGCCTAAGCCAGAGCTACAGGCCCACAGCAAGCAGCACAGGCCCTGGTGTGGTGTCCATAGCTCAGCCAGCAGCACAGCTCCTGTTGTGGTGTAGTTGGCCTCAGCCAGCAGCACAGGTCCTGGTGTGGTGTCCATCGCCTCAGCCAGAAACACTGGCCCTGGTGTGATGTAGATGGCCTCAGCCAGAGCCACAGGACCTGGTGTGGTGTTCATGACCTCAGCCAGCATCAAAGGCCCGGGGGTGGTGTAAATGGCCTCAGCCAGAGCCACAGGCACTGGTGTGGTGTCCCTAGCCTCAGCCAGCAGCACAGGCCTTGGTGTGGTGTCCCTGGCCTCAGCCAGTAGCACAGGCCCTGGTGTGGTGTAGGTGGCCTAAGCTGGCTGCACATGTCCACAGCCAGCAGCACAAGCCCTGGTGTGGTGTACATGGCCTCAGCTAGAGGCACAGGCCCTGGTGTGGTGTAGATGATCTCAGCCAGAGACAAAGGCCCTTGTGTGGTGTAGTTGGCCTCAGCCAGCAGCACAGGCCCTGGGGTGATAAACATGGCCTCATCCAGTAGTACAGCCCTTGGTGTGTTGTAGACGGCCTCATCCAGAGCCACAGGCCGTGTGTGGTATACATGGCCTCAGCCAGATCCAAAGGCTCTGGGGTGGTGTCCATAGCCTCAGCCAGCAGCACAGGTCCTGGTGTGGTGTCCATGGCCTCAGCCAGTAGCACAGGCCCTGGTGTGGTGTAGGTGGCCTAAGCTGGCTGCACAGGTCCACAGCCAGCAGCACAGGCCCTGGTGTGGTGTACATGGCCTCAGCTAGAGGCACAGGCCCTTGGTGTGTTGTAGATGGCCTCATCAGGAGCCACAGGCCCTGTTGTGGTGTAGGTTGCCTCAGTCAGCAGCACAGGCCCTGTGTGGTGTGCATGGCCTCAGCCAGTAGCACAGGCCCTGGTGTGATGTAGACTGCTTCAGCCAGAGCCACAGGCCATGGTGTGGTGTAGGTGGCCTAAGCTGGCTGCACAGGTCCACAGCCAGCAGTACAGGCCCTGGTGTGGTGTCCATGGCCTCAGCCAGATGCACTGGCCGTGGTGTGGTGTAGCTGGCCTCAGCCAGAGCCACAGGCCCTGGTGTGGTGTTCATGGCCTCAGCCAGAGCCAAATGCCCTGGTGTGGTGTCCATAGCTTCAGCCAGCAGCACAGGTCTTCGTGTGGTGTCCATGGCCTCAGCCAGTAGCACAGGCCCTGGTGTGATGTAGACGGCCTCAGCCAGAGCCACAGGCCCTGGTGTGGTGTAGGTGGCCTAAGCTGGCTGCACAGGTCCACAGCCAGAAGCACAGGCCCTGGCGTGGTGTAGGTGGCCTAACCTGGCTGCACAGGTCCACAACCAGAAGCACAGGACCTGGTGTGATGTAGACGGCTTCAGCCAGAGCCACAGGCCCTGGTGTGGTGTAGGTGGCCTAACCTGGCTGCACAGGTCCACAGCCAGAAGCACAGGCCCTGGTGTGGTGTAGGTGGCCTAAGCTGGCTGCACAGGTCCACAGCCAGAAGCACAGGCCCTGGTGTGGTGTCCATGGCCTCAGCCAGAAGCACTGGCCCTGGTGTGGTGTAGATGGCCTCAGACAGAGCCACAGGCCCTTGTTTGGTGTAGTTGGCCTCAGCCAGCACCACAGGCCCTGGTGTGGTGTCCATAGCCTCAGCCAGCCGCACAGGCCCTGGTGTGATGAACATTGCCTCATCCAGCAGCACAGTCCTTGGTGTGTTGTAGACGAACTCATCCAGAGCCACAGGCCCTGGTGTGCTGTACATGGCCTCAGACAAAGCCACAGGCCCTGAAGAGGTGTCCATGGCCTCAGACAAAGCCACAGGCCCTGAAGAGGTGTCCATGGCCTCAGCCAGTAGCACAGGTCCTGGTGTGGTGTAGACGGCCTCAGACAGAGCCACAGGCCTTGGTGTGGTGTAGGTGTCCTAAGCTGGCTGCACAGGTCCACATCCGGAAGCACTGGCCATGTTGTGTTGTAGATTGCCTCAGCCAGAGCCACAGACCTTGGTGTGGTGTTCATGGCCTAAGCCAGAGCTACAGGCCCACAGCAAGCAGCACAGGCCCTGGTGTGGTGTCCATAGCTCAGCCAGCAGCACAGCTCCTGGTGTGGTGTAGTTGGCCTCAGCCAGCAGCACAGGTCCTGGTGTGGTGTCCATCGCCTCAGCCAGAAACACTGGCCCTGGTGTGATGTAGATGGCCTCAGCCAGAGCCACAGGACCTGGTGTGGTGTTCATGACCTCAGCCAGCATCAAAGGCCCGAGGGTGGTGTACATGGCCTCAGCCAGAGCCACAGGCACTGGTGTGGTGTCCATAGCCTCAGCCAGTAGCACAGGCCCTGGTGTGGTGTAGGTGGCCTAAGCTGGCCGCACAGGTCCACAGCCAGCAGCACAAGCCCTGGTGTGGTGTACATGGCCTCAGCTAGAGGCACAGGCCCTGGTGTGGTGTAGATGATCTCAGCCAGAGACACAGGCCCTTGTGTGGTGTAGTTGGCCTCAGCCAGCAGCACAGGCCCTGGGGTGATAAACATGGCCTCATCCAGTAGTACAGCCCTTGGTGTGTTGTAGACGGCCTCATCCAGAGCCACAGGCCGTGTGTGGTGTACATGGCCTCAGCCAGATCCAAAGGCTCTGGGGTGGTGTCCATAGCCTCAGCCAGCAGCACAGGTCCTGGTGTGGTGTCCATGGCCTCAGCCAGTAGCACAGGCCCTGGTGTGGTGTAGGTGGCCTAAGCTGGCTGCACAGGTCCACAGCCAGCAGCACAGGCCCTGGTGTGGTGTACATGGCCTCAGCTAGAGGCACAGGCCCTGGTGTGGTGTAGATGGTCTCAGCCAGAGACACAGGCCCTTGGTGTGTTGTAGATGGCCTCATCAGGAGCCACAGGCCCTGTTGTGGTGTAGGTTGCCTCAGTCAGCACCACAGGCCCTTTGTGGTGTGCATGGTCTCAGCCAGTAGCACAGGCCCTGGTGTGATGTAGACTGCTTCAGCCAGAGCCACAGGCCATGGTGTGGTGTAGGTGGCCTAAGCTGGCTGCACAGGTCCACAGCCAGCACTACAGGCCCTGGTGTGGTGTCCATAGCCTCAGCCAGATGCACTGGCCGTGGTGTGGTGTAGCTGGCCTCAGCCAGAGCCACAGGCCCTGGTGTGGTGTTCATGGCCTCAGCCAGAGCCAAATGCCCTGGTGTGGTGTCCATAGCTTCAGCCAGCAGCACAGGTCTTTGTGTGGTGTCCATGGCCTCAGCCAGTAGCACAGGCCCTGGTGTGATGTAGACGGCCTCAGCCAGAGCCACAGGCCCTGGTGTGGTGTAGGTGGCCTAAGCTGGCTGCACAGGTCCACAGCCAGAAGCACAGGCCCTGGCGTGGTGTAGGTGGCCTAAGCTGGCTGCACAGGTCCACAACCAGAAGCACAGGACCTGGTGTGATGTAGACGGCTTCAGCCAGAGCTACAGGCCCTGGTGTGGTGTAGGTGGCCTAACCTGGCTGCAGAGGTCCACAGCCAGAAGCACAGGCCCTGGTGTGGTGAAGGTGGCCTAAGCTGGCTGCACAGGTCCACAGCCAGAAGCACAGGCCCTGTGTGGTGTAAATGGCCTCAGCCAGAGCCACAGGCCCTGGGGTGGTGTCCAAAGCCTCAGCCAGCAGCACAGGTCCTGGTGTGGTGTCCATGGTCTCAGCCAGAAGCACAGGCCCTGGTGTAATGTAGACGGCGTCAGCGCAGGCCACAGGCCCTGGTGTAATTTAGATGACCTATGTTAGCAGAATAGGCCTCGGTGTGGTGCGGATGGCCTCACCCGGCAGCACAAGACATTGCTGAAAACAGCCAAAAGGAATGTCGTTAATGTGGCCTCATTAATGGACACCAACACCCTCCTTCTCTGGATCAAAATCAGCTCAGTGACATGAAAAGCAAATTCTTACAGCACCTGGTATTCCCAGGCAGTCTCCCATCCAAGTACTAACCAAGCCCAACCTTGCATAGCTTCCGAGATCAGACGAGATCAGGCTTTAGCAAGGCGGTATGGCCGTAAGCTGCTGGCGTCAGCACAAAGCGTCAATTTATGGTATCAAGTAGTGAGGTGGCCAATACTCGCAGTTACGAACACAAGCCTCCAATTTAACTACAGTGTTAATGGTAACTGCATGCTTGCCTAATACCCTAACCAAAGGACTCATTTTAGCCTTTGATCAGCAACACAGGCCCTGGTGTGGTGTAAATGGCCTCAGCCAGAGCCACAGGACCTGGTGTGGTGTAGTTGGCCTCAGCCAGCATCAAAGGCCCGGGGGTGGTGTACATGGCCTCAGCCAGAGCCACAGGCACTGGTGTGGTGTCCATAGCCTCAGCCAACAGCACAGGCCCTGTTGTGGTGTCCATGGCCTCAGCCAGAAGCACTGGCCCTGGTGTGGTGTAGATGGCCTCAGACAGAGCCACATGCCCTGGTGGGGTGTAGTTGGCCTCAGCCAGCAGCACAGGTCCTGGTGTGGTGTCCATGGCCTCAGCCAGCAGCACAGGCCCTGGTGTGGTGTCCATGGCCTCAGCCAGAAGCACTGGCCCTGGTGTGGTGTAGATGGCCTCAGACAGAGCCACAGGCCCTTGTTTGGTGTAGTTGGCCTCGGCCAGCACCACAGGCCCTGGTGTGGTGTCCATAGCCTCAGCCAGCCGCACAGGCCCTGGTGTGATGAACATTGCCTCATCCAGCAGCACAGTCCTTGGTGTGTTGTAGACGAACTCATCCAGAGCCACAGGCCCTGGTGTGGTGTACATGGCCTCAGACAAAGCCACAGGCCCTGAAGAGGTGTCCATGGCCTCAGACAAAGCCACAGGCCCTGAAGAGGTGTCCATGGCCTCAGCCAGTAGCACAGGTCCTGGTGTGGTGTAGACGGCCTCAGACAGAGCCACAGTCCTTGGTGTGGTGTAGGTGTCCTAAGCTGGTTGCACAGGTCCACATCCGGAAGCACAGGCCCTGTTGTGTTGTAGATTGCCTCAGCCAGAGCCACAGACCTTGGTGTGGTGTTCATGGCCTAAGCCAGAGCTACAGGCCCACAGCAAGCAGCACAGGCCCTGGTGTGGTGTCCATACCTCAGCCAGCAGCACAGCTCCTGTTGTGGTGTAGTTGGCCTCAGCCAGCAGCACAGGTCCTGGTGTGGTGTCCATCGCCTCAGCCAGAAACACTGGCCCTGGTGTGATGTAGATGGCCTCAGCCAGAGCCACAGGACCTGGTGTGGTGTTCATGACCTCAGCCAGCATCAAAGGCCCGGGGGTGGTGTACATGGCCTCAGCCAGAGCCACAGGCACTGGTGTGGTGTCCATAGCCTCAGCCAGCAGCACAGGCCTTGGTGTGGTGTCAATGGCCTCAGCCAGTAGCACAGGCCCTGGTGTGGTGTAGGTGGCCTAAGCTGGCTGCACAGGTCCACAGCCAGCAGCACAAGCCCTGGTGTGGTGTACATGGCCTCAGCCAGAAGCACTGGCCCTGGTGTGGTGTAGATGGCCTCAGACAGAGCCACATGCCCTGGTGGGGTGTAGTTGGCCTCAGCCAGCAGCACAGGTCCTGGTGTGGTGTCCATGGCCTCAGCCAGCAGCACAGGCCCTGGTGTGGTGTCCATGGCCTCAGCCAGAAGCACTGGCCCTGGTGTGGTGTAGCTGGCCTCAGACAGAGCCACAGGCCCTGGTGTGGTGTTCATGGCCTCAGCCAGAGCCAAATGCCCTGGTGTGGTGTCCATAGCTTCAGCCAGCAGCACAGGTCTTCGTGTGGTGTCCATGGCCTCAGCCAGTAGCACAGGCCCTGGTTTGATGTAGACGGCCTCAGCCAGAGCCACAGGCCCTGGTGTGGTGTAGGTGGCCTAAGCTGGCTGCACAGGTCCACAACCAGAAGCACAGGCCCTGGCGTGGTGTAGGTGGCCTAACCTGGCTGCACAGGTCCACAACCAGAAGCACAGGACCTGGTGTGATGTAGACGGCTTCAGCCAGAGCCACAGGCCCTGGTGTGGTGTAGGTGGCCTAACCTGGCTGCACAGGTCCACAGCCAGAAGCACAGGCCCTGGTGTGGTGTAGGTGGCCTAAGCTGGCTGCACAGGTCCACAGCAAGAAGCACAGGCCCTGGTGTGGTGTCCATGGCCTCAGCCAGAAGCACTGGCCCTGGTGTGGTGTAGATGGCCTCAGACAGAGCCACAGGCCCTTGTTTGGTGTAGTTGGCCTCAGCCAGCACCACAGGCCCTGGTGTGGTGTCCATAGCCTCAGCCAGCCGCACAGGCCCTGGTGTGATGAACATTGCCTAATCCAGCAGCACAGTCCTTGGTGTGTTGTAGACGAACTCATCCAGAGCCACAGGCCCTGGTGTGCTGTACATGGCCTCAGACAAAGCCACAGGCCCTGAAGAGGTGTCCATGGCCTCAGACAAAGCCACAGGCCCTGAAGAGGTGTCCATGGCCTCAGCCAGTAGCACAGGTCCTGGTGTGGTGTAGACGGCCTCAGACAGAGCCACAGGCCTTGGTGTGGTGTAGGTGTCCTAAGCTGGCTGCACAGGTCCACATCCGGAAGCACTGGCCATGTTGTGTTGTAGATTGCCTCAGCCAGAGCCACAGACTTTGGTGTGGTGTTCATGGCCTAAGCCAGAGCTACAGGCCCACAGCAAGCAGCACAGGCCCTGGTGTGGTGTCCATAGCTCAGCCAGCAGCACAGCTCCTGGTGTGGTGTAGTTGGCCTCAGCCAGCAGCACAGGTCCTGGTGTGGTGTCCATCGCCTCAGCCAGAAACACTGGCCCTGGTGTGATGTAGATGGCCTCAGCCAGAGCCACAGGACCTGGTGTGGTGTTCATGACCTCAGCCAGCATCAAAGGCTCGGGGGTGGTGTACATGGCCTCAGCCAGAGCCACAGGCACTGGTGTGGTGTCCATAGCCTCAGCCAGTAGCACAGGCCCTGGTGTGGTGTAGGTGGCCTAAGCTGGCCGCACAGGTCCACAGCCAGCAGCACAAGCCCTGGTGTGGTGTACATGGCCTCAGCTAGAGGCACAGGCCCTGGTGTGGTGTAGATGATCTCAGCCAGAGACACAGGCCCTTGTGTGGTGTAGTTGGCCTCAGCCAGCAGCACAGGCCCTGGGGTGATAAACATGGCCTCATCCAGTAGTACAGCCCTTGGTGTGTTGTAGACGGCCTCATCCAGAGCCACAGGCCGTGTGTGGTGTACATGGCCTCAGCCAGATCCAAAGGCTCTGGGGTGGTGTCCATAGCCTCAGCCAGCAGCACAGGTCCTGGTGTGGTGTCCATGGCCTCAGCCAGTAGCACAGGCCCTGGTGTGGTGTAGGTGGCCTAAGCTGGCTGCACAGGTCCACAGCCAGCAGCACAGGCCCTGGTGTGGTGTACATGGCCTCAGCTAGAGGCACAGGCCCTGGTGTGGTGTAGATGGTCTCAGCCAGAGACACAGGCCCTTGGTGTGTTGTAGATGGCCTCATCAGGAGCCACAGGCCCTGTTGTGGTGTAGGTTGCCTCAGTCAGCACCACAGGCCCTGTGTGGTGTGCATGGCCTCAGCCAGTAGCACAGGCCCTGGTGTGATGTAGACTGCTTCAGCCAGAGCCACAGGCCATGGTGTGGTGTAGGTGGCCTAAGCTGGGTGCACAGGTCCACAGCCAGCAGTACAGGCCCTGGTGTGGTGTCCATGGCCTCAACCAGATGCACTGGCCGTGGTGTGGTGTAGCTGGCCTCAGCCAGAGCCACAGGCCCTGGTGTGGTGTTCATGGCCTCAGCCAGAGCCAAATGCCCTGGTGTGGTGTCCATAGCTTCAGCCAGCAGCACAGGTCTTGGTGTGGTGTCCACGGCCTCAGCCAGTAGCACAGGCCCTGGTGTGATGTAGACGGCCTCAGCCAGAACCACAGGACCCTGGTGTGGTGTAGGTGGCCTAAGCTGGCTGCACAGGTCCACAGCCAGAAGCACAGGCCCTGGCGTGGTGTAGGTGGCCTAACCTGGCTGCACAGGTCCACAACCAGAAGCACAGGACCTGGTGTGATGTAGACGGCTTCAGCCAGAGCCACAGGCCCTGGTGTGGTGTAGGTGGCCTAACCTGGCTGCACAGGTCCACAGCCAGAAGCACAGGCCCTGGTGTGGTGAAGGTGGCCTAAGCTGGCTGCACAGGTCCACAGCCAGAAGCACAGGCCCTGTGTGGTGTAAATGGCCTCAGCCAGAGCCACAGGCCATGGGGTGGTGTCCAAAGCCTCAGCCAGCAGCACAGGTCCTGGTGTGGTGTAAATGGCCTCAGCCAGAGCCACAGGCCATGGGGTGGTGTCCATGGCCTCAGCCAGATGCACTGGCCGTGGTGTGGTGTAGCTGGCCTCAGCCAGAGCCACAGGCCCTGGTGTGGTGTTCATGGCCTCAGCCAGAGCCAAATGCCCTGGTGTGGTGTCCATAGCTTCAGCCAGCAGCACAGGTCTTGGTGTGGTGTCCATGGCCTCAGCCAGTAGCACAGGCCCTGGTGTGATGTAGACGGCCTCAGCCAGAGCCACAGGCCCTGGTGTGGTGTAGGTGGCCTAAGCTGGCTGCACAGGTCCACAACCAGAAGCACAGGCCCTGGCGTGGTGTAGGTGGCCTAACCTGGCTGCACAGGTCCACAACCAGAAGCACAGGACCTGGTGTGATGTAGACGGCTTCAGCCAGAGCCACAGGCCCTGGTGTGGTGTAGGTGGCCTAAGCTGGCTGCACAGGTCCACAGCCAGAAGCACAGGCCCTGTGTGGTGTAAATGGCCTCAGCCAGAGCCACAGGCCCTGGGGTGGTGTCCAAAGCCTCAGCCAGCAGCACAGGTCCTGGTGTGGTGTCCATGGTCTCAGCCAGAAGCACAGGCCCTGGTGTAATGTAGACGGCGTCAGCGCAGGCCACAGGCCCTGGTGTAATTTAGATGACCTATGTTAGCAGAATAGGCTTCGGTGTGGTGCGGATGGCCTCACCCGGCAGCACAAGACATTGCTGAAAACAGCCAAAAGGAATGTCGTTAATGTGGCCTCATTAATGGACACCAACACCCTCCTTCTCTGGATCAAAATCAGCTCAGTGACATGAAAAGCAAATTCTTACAGCACCTGGTATTCCCAGGCAGTCTCCCATCCAAGTACTAACCAAGCCCAACCTTGCATAGCTTCCGAGATCAGACGAGATCAGGCTTTGGCAAGGCGGTATGGCCGTAAGCTGCTGGCGTCAGCACAAAGCGTCAATTTATGGTATCAAGTAGTGAGGTGGCCAATACTCGCAGTTACGAACACAAGCCTCCAATTTAACTACAGTGTTAATGGTAACTGCATGCTTGCCTAATACCCTAACCAAAGGACTCATTTTAGCCTTTGATCAGCAACACAGGCCCTGGTGTGGTGTAAATGGCCTCAGCCAGAGCCACAGGACCTGGTGTGGTGTAGTTGGCCTCAGCCAGCATCAAAGGCCCGGGGGTGGTGTACATGGCCTCAGCCAGAGCCACAGGCACTGGTGTGGTGTCCATAGCCTCAGCCAACAGCACAGGCCCTGTTGTGGTGTCCATGGCCTCAGCCAGAAGCACTGGCCCTGGTGTGGTGTAGATGGCCTCAGACAGAGCCACATGCCCTGGTGGGGTGTAGTTGGCCTCAGCCAGCAGCACAGGTCCTGGTGTGGTGTCCATGGCCTCAGCCAGCAGCACAGGCCCTGGTGTGGTGTCCATGGCCTCAGCCAGAAGCACTGGCCCTGGTGTGGTGTAGATGGCCTCAGACAGAGCCACAGGCCCTTGTTTGGTGTAGTTGGCCTCAGCCAGCACCACAGGCCCTGGTGTGGTGTCCATAGCCTCAGCCAGCCGCACAGGCCCTGGTGTGATGAACATTGCCTCATCCAGCAGCACAGTCCTTGGTGTGTTGTAGACGACCTCATCCAGAGCCACAGGCCCTGGTGTGGTGTACATGGCCTCAGACAAAGCCACAGGCCCTGAAGAGGTGTCCATGGCCTCAGCCAGTAGCACAGGTCCTGGTGTGGTGTAGACGGCCTCAGACAGAGCCACAGGCCTTGGTGTGGTGTAGGTGGCCTAAGCTGGCTGCACAGGTCCACATCCGGAAGCACAGGCCCTGTTGTGTTGTAGATTGCCTCAGCCAGAGCCACAGACCTTGGTGTGGTGTTCATGGCCTAAGCCAGAGCTACAGGCCCACAGCAAGCAGCACAGGACCTGGTGTGGTGTCCATAGCTCAGCCAGCAGCACAGCTCCTGTTGTGGTGTAGTTGGCCTCAGCCAGCAGCACAGGTCCTGGTGTGGTGTCCATCGCCTCAGCCAGAAACACTGGCCCTGGTGTGATGTAGATGGCCTCAGCCAGAGCCACAGGACCTGGTGTGGTGTTCATGACCTCAGCCAGCATCAAAGGCCCGGGGGTGGTGTAAATGGCCTCAGCCAGAGCCACAGGCACTGGTGTGGTGTCCCTAGCCTCAGCCAGCAGCACAGGCCTTGGTGTGGTGTCCCTGGACTCAGCCAGTAGCACAAGCCCTGGTGTGGTGTAGGTGGCCTAAGCTGGCTGCACATGTCCACAGCCAGCAGCACAAGCCCTGGTGTGGTGTACATGGCCTCAGCTAGAGGCACAGGCCCTGGTGTGGTGTAGATGATCTCAGCCAGAGACAAAGGCCCTTGTGTGGTGTAGTTGGCCTCAGCCAGCAGCACAGGCCCTGGGGTGATAAACATGGCCTCATCCAGTAGTACAGCCCTTGGTGTGTTGTAGACGGCCTCATCCAGAGCCACAGGCCGTGTGTGGTGTAAATGGCCTCAGCCAGAGCCACAGGCCATGGGGTGGTGTCCAAAGCCTCAGCCAGCAGCACAGGTCCTGGTGTGGTGTCCATGGTCTCAGCCAGAAGCACAGGCCCTGGTGTAATGTAGACGGCGTCAGCGCAGGCCACAGGCCCTGGTGTAATTTAGATGACCTATGTTAGCAGAATAGGCCTCGGTGTGGTGCGGATGGCCTCACCCGGCAGCACAAGACATTGCTGAAAA
Source organism: Pelmatolapia mariae (assembly GCF_036321145.2). Classification (NCBI taxonomy): domain Eukaryota; kingdom Metazoa; phylum Chordata; class Actinopteri; order Cichliformes; family Cichlidae; genus Pelmatolapia; species Pelmatolapia mariae. Next base: position 1,685,314 of record NC_086232.1, read on the forward strand.
CAGCCAAAAGGAATGTCGTTAATGTGGCCTCATTAATGGACACCAACACCCTCCTTCTCTGGATCAAAATCAGCTCAGTGACATGAAAAGCAAATTCTTACAGCACCTGGTATTCCCAGGCAGTCTCCCATCCAAGTACTAACCAAGCCCAACCTTGCATAGCTTCCGAGATCAGACGAGATCAGGCTTTGGCAAGGCGGTATGGCCGTAAGCTGCTGGCGTCAGCACAAAGCGTCAATTTATGGTATCAAGTAGTGAGGTGGCCAATACTCGCAGTTACGAACACAAGCCTCCAATTTAACTACAGTGTTAATGGTAACTGCATGCTTGCCTAATACCCTAACCAAAGGACTCATTTTAGCCTTTGATCAGCAACACAGGCCCTGGTGTGGTGTAAATGGCCTCAGCCAGAGCCACAGGACCTGGTGTGGTGTAGTTGGCCTCAGCCAGCATCAAAGGCCCGGGGGTGGTGTACATGGCCTCAGCCAGAGCCACAGGCACTGGTGTGGTGTCCATAGCCTCAGCCAACAGCACAGGCCCTGTTGTGGTGTCCATGGCCTCAGCCAGAAGCACTGGCCCTGGTGTGGTGTAGATGGCCTCAGACAGAGCCACATGCCCTGGTGGGGTGTAGTTGGCCTCAGCCAGCAGCACAGGTCCTGGTGTGGTGTCCATGGCCTCAGCCAGCAGCACAGGCCCTGGTGTGGTGTCCATGGCCTCAGCCAGAAGCACTGGCCCTGGTGTGGTGTAGATGGCCTCAGACAGAGCCACAGGCCCTTGTTTGGTGTAGTTGGCCTCAGCCAGCACCACAGGCCCTGGTGTGGTGTCCATAGCCTCAGCCAGCCGCACAGGCCCTGGTGTGATGAACATTGCCTCATCCAGCAGCACAGTCCTTGGTGTGTTGTAGACGACCTCATCCAGAGCCACAGGCCCTGGTGTGGTGTACATGGCCTCAGACAAAGCCACAGGCCCTGAAGAGGTGTCCATGGCCTCAGCCAGTAGCACAGGTCCTGGTGTGGTGTAGACGGCCTCAGACAGAGCCACAGGCCTTGGTGTGGTGTAGGTGGCCTAAGCTGGCTGCACAGGTCCACATCCGGAAGCACAGGCCCTGTTGTGTTGTAGATTGCCTCAGCCAGAGCCACAGACCTTGGTGTGGTGTTCATGGCCTAAGCCAGAGCTACAGGCCCACAGCAAGCAGCACAGGCCCTGGTGTGGTGTCCATAGCTCAGCCAGCAGCACAGCTCCTGTTGTGGTGTAGTTGGCCTCAGCCAGCAGCACAGGTCCTGGTGTGGTGTCCATCGCCTCAGCCAGAAACACTGGCCCTGGTGTGATGTAGATGGCCTCAGCCAGAGCCACAGGACCTGGTGTGGTGTTCATGACCTCAGCCAGCATCAAAGGCCCGGGGGTGGTGTAAATGGCCTCAGCCAGAGCCACAGGCACTGGTGTGGTGTCCCTAGCCTCAGCCAGCAGCACAGGCCTTGGTGTGGTGTCCCTGGCCTCAGCCAGTAGCACAAGCCCTGGTGTGGTGTAGGTGGCCTAAGCTGGCTGCACATGTCCACAGCCAGCAGCACAAGCCCTGGTGTGGTGTACATGGCCTCAGCTAGAGGCACAGGCCCTGGTGTGGTGTAGATGATCTCAGCCAGAGACAAAGGCCCTTGTGTGGTGTAGTTGGCCTCAGCCAGCAGCACAGGCCCTGGGGTGATAAACATGGCCTCATCCAGTAGTACAGCCCTTGGTGTGTTGTAGACGGCCTCATCCAGAGCCACAGGCCGTGTGTGGTATACATGGCCTCAGCCAGATCCAAAGGCTCTGGGGTGGTGTCCATAGCCTCAGCCAGCAGCACAGGTCCTGGTGTGGTGTCCATGGCCTCAGCCAGTAGCACAGGCCCTGGTGTGGTGTAGGTGGCCTAAGCTGGCTGCACAGGTCCACAGCCAGCAGCACAGGCCCTGGTGTGGTGTACATGGCCTCAGCTAGAGGCACAGGCCCTTGGTGTGTTGTAGATGGCCTCATCAGGAGCCACAGGCCCTGTTGTGGTGTAGGTTGCCTCAGTCAGCAGCACAGGCCCTGTGTGGTGTGCATGGCCTCAGCCAGTAGCACAGGCCCTGGTGTGATGTAGACTGCTTCAGCCAGAGCCACAGGCCATGGTGTGGTGTAGGTGGCCTAAGCTGGCTGCACAGGTCCACAGCCAGCAGTACAGGCCCTGGTGTGGTGTCCATGGCCTCAGCCAGATGCACTGGCCGTGGTGTGGTGTAGCTGGCCTCAGCCAGAGCCACAGGCCCTGGTGTGGTGTTCATGGCCTCAGCCAGAGCCAAATGCCCTGGTGTGGTGTCCATAGCTTCAGCCAGCAGCACAGGTCTTGGTGTGGTGTCCATGGCCTCAGCCAGTAGCACAGGCCCTGGTGTGATGTAGACGGCCTCAGCCAGAGCCACAGGCCCTGGTGTGGTGTAGGTGGCCTAAGCTGGCTGCACAGGTCCACAGCCAGAAGCACAGGCCCTGGCGTGGTGTAGGTGGCCTAACCTGGCTGCACAGGTCCACAACCAGAAGCACAGGACCTGGTGTGATGTAGACGGCTTCAGCCAGAGCCACAGGCCCTGGTGTGGTGTAGGTGGCCTAACCTGGCTGCACAGGTCCACAGCCAGAAGCACAGGCCCTGGTGTGGTGTAGGTGGCCTAAGCTGGCTGCACAGGTCCACAGCCAGAAGCACAGGCCCTGGTGTGGTGTCCATGGCCTCAGCCAGAAGCACTGGCCCTGGTGTGGTGTAGATGGCCTCAGACAGAGCCACAGGCCCTTGTTTGGTGTAGTTGGCCTCAGCCAGCACCACAGGCCCTGGTGTGGTGTCCATAGCCTCAGCCAGCGGCACAGGCCCTGGTGTGATGAACATTGCCTCATCCAGCAGCACAGTCCTTGGTGTGTTGTAGACGAACTCATCCAGAGCCACAGGCCCTGGTGTGCTGTACATGGCCTCAGACAAAGCCACAGGCCCTGAAGAGGTGTCCATGGCCTCAGACAAAGCCACAGGCCCTGAAGAGGTGTCCATGGCCTCAGCCAGTAGCACAGGTCCTGGTGTGGTGTAGACGGCCTCAGACAGAGCCACAGGCCTTGGTGTGGTGTAGGTGTCCTAAGCTGGCTGCACAGGTCCACATCCGGAAGCACTGGCCATGTTGTGTTGTAGATTGCCTCAGCCAGAGCCACAGACCTTGGTGTGGTGTTCATGGCCTAAGCCAGAGCTACAGGCCCACAGCAAGCAGCACAGGCCCTGGTGTGGTGTCCATAGCTCAGCCAGCAGCACAGCTCCTGGTGTGGTGTAGTTGGCCTCAGCCAGCAGCACAGGTCCTGGTGTGGTGTCCATCGCCTCAGCCAGAAACACTGGCCCTGGTGTGATGTAGATGGCCTCAGCCAGAGCCACAGGACCTGATGTGGTGTTCATGACCTCAGCCAGCATCAAAGGCCCGGGGGTGGTGTACATGGCCTCAGCCAGAGCCACAGGCCCTGGTGTGGTGTAGGTGGCCTAAGCTGGCCGCACAGGTCCACAGCCAGCAGCACAAGCCCTGGTGTGGTGTACATGGCCTCAGCTAGAGGCACAGGCCCTGGTGTGGTGTAGATGATCTCAGCCAGAGACACAGGCCCTTGTGTGGTGTAGTTGGCCTCAGCCAGCAGCACAGGCCCTGGGGTGATAAACATGGCCTCATCCAGTAGTACAGCCCTTGGTGTGTTGTAGACGGCCTCATCCAGAGCCACAGGCCGTGTGTGGTGTACATGGCCTCAGCCAGATCCAAAGGCTCTGGGGTGGTGTCCATAGCCTCAGCCAGCAGCACAGGTCCTGGTGTGGTGTCCATGGCCTCAGCCAGTAGCACAGGCCCTGGTGTGGTGTAGGTGGCCTAAGCTGGCTGCACAGGTCCACAGCCAGCAGCACAGGCCCTGGTGTGGTGTACATGGCCTCAGCTAGAGGCACAGGCCCTGGTGTGGTGTAGATGGTCTCAGCCAGAGACACAGGCCCTTGGTGTGTTGTAGATGGCCTCATCAGGAGCCACAGGCCCTGTTGTGGTGTAGGTTGCCTCAGTCAGCACCACAGGCCCTTTGTGGTGTGCATGGTCTCAGCCAGTAGCACAGGCCCTGGTGTGATGTAGACTGCTTCAGCCAGAGCCACAGGCCATGGTGTGGTGTAGGTGGCCTAAGCTGGCTGCACAGGTCCACAGCCAGCACTACAGGCCCTGGTGTGGTGTCCATAGCCTCAGCCAGATGCACTGGCCGTGGTGTGGTGTAGCTGGCCTCAGCCAGAGCCACAGGCCCTGGTGTGGTGTTCATGGCCTCAGCCAGAGCCAAATGCCCTGGTGTGGTGTCCATAGCTTCAGCCAGCAGCACAGGTCTTGGTGTGGTGTCCATGGCCTCAGCCAGTAGCACAGGCCCTGGTGTGATGTAGACGGCCTCAGCCAGAGCCACAGGCCCTGGTGTGGTGTAGGTGGCCTAAGCTGGCTGCACAGGTCCACAGCCAGAAGCACAGGCCCTGGCGTGGTGTAGGTGGCCTAAGCTGGCTGCACAGGTCCACAACCAGAAGCACAGGACCTGGTGTGATGTAGACGGCTTCAGCCAGAGCTACAGGCCCTGGTGTGGTGTAGGTGGCCTAACCTGGCTGCAGAGGTCCACAGCCAGAAGCACAGGCCCTGGTGTGGTGAAGGTGGCCTAAGCTGGCTGCACAGGTCCACAGCCAGAAGCACAGGCCCTGTGTGGTGTAAATGGCCTCAGCCAGAGCCACAGGCCCTGGGGTGGTGTCCAAAGCCTCAGCCAGCAGCACAGGTCCTGGTGTGGTGTCCATGGTCTCAGCCAGAAGCACAGGCCCTGGTGTAATGTAGACGGCGTCAGCGCAGGCCACAGGCCCTGGTGTAATTTAGATGACCTATGTTAGCAGAATAGGCCTCGGTGTGGTGCGGATGGCCTCACCCGGCAGCACAAGACATTGCTGAAAACAGCCAAAAGGAATGTCGTTAATGTGGCCTCATTAATGGACACCAACACCCTCCTTCTCTGGATCAAAATCAGCTCAGTGACATGAAAAGCAAATTCTTACAGCACCTGGTATTCCCAGGCAGTCTCCCATCCAAGTACTAACCAAGCCCAACCTTGCATAGCTTCCGAGATCAGACGAGATCAGGCTTTAGCAAGGCGGTATGGCCGTAAGCTGCTGGCGTCAGCACAAAGCGTCAATTTATGGTATCAAGTAGTGAGGTGGCCAATACTCGCAGTTACGAACACAAGCCTCCAATTTAACTACAGTGTTAATGGTAACTGCATGCTTGCCTAATACCCTAACCAAAGGACTCATTTTAGCCTTTGATCAGCAACACAGGCCCTGGTGTGGTGTAAATGGCCTCAGCCAGAGCCACAGGACCTGGTGTGGTGTAGTTGGCCTCAGCCAGCATCAAAGGCCCGGGGGTGGTGTACATGGCCTCAGCCAGAGCCACAGGCACTGGTGTGGTGTCCATAGCCTCAGCCAACAGCACAGGCCCTGTTGTGGTGTCCATGGCCTCAGCCAGAAGCACTGGCCCTGGTGTGGTGTAGATGGCCTCAGACAGAGCCACATGCCCTGGTGGGGTGTAGTTGGCCTCAGCCAGCAGCACAGGTCCTGGTGTGGTGTCCATGGCCTCAGCCAGCAGCACAGGCCCTGGTGTGGTGTCCATGGCCTCAGCCAGAAGCACTGGCCCTGGTGTGGTGTAGATGGCCTCAGACAAAGCCACAGGCCCTTGTTTGGTGTAGTTGGCCTCGGCCAGCACCACAGGCCCTGGTGTGGTGTCCATAGCCTCAGCCAGCCGCACAGGCCCTGGTGTGATGAACATTGCCTCATCCAGCAGCACAGTCCTTGGTGTGTTGTAGACGAACTCATCCAGAGCCACAGGCCCTGGTGTGGTGTACATGGCCTCAGACAAAGCCACAGGCCCTGAAGAGGTGTCCATGGCCTCAGACAAAGCCACAGGCCCTGAAGAGGTGTCCATGGCCTCAGCCAGTAGCACAGGTCCTGGTGTGGTGTAGACGGCCTCAGACAGAGCCACAGTCCTTGGTGTGGTGTAGGTGTCCTAAGCTGGTTGCACAGGTCCACATCCGGAAGCACAGGCCCTGTTGTGTTGTAGATTGCCTCAGCCAGAGCCACAGACCTTGGTGTGGTGTTCATGGCCTAAGCCAGAGCTACAGGCCCACAGCAAGCAGCACAGGCCCTGGTGTGGTGTCCATACCTCAGCCAGCAGCACAGCTCCTGTTGTGGTGTAGTTGGCCTCAGCCAGCAGCACAGGTCCTGGTGTGGTGTCCATCGCCTCAGCCAGAAACACTGGCCCTGGTGTGATGTAGATGGCCTCAGCCAGAGCCACAGGACCTGGTGTGGTGTTCATGACCTCAGCCAGCATCAAAGGCCCGGGGGTGGTGTACATGGCCTCAGCCAGAGCCACAGGCACTGGTGTGGTGTCCATAGCCTCAGCCAGCAGCACAGGCCTTGGTGTGGTGTCAATGGCCTCAGCCAGTAGCACAGGCCCTGGTGTGGTGTAGGTGGCCTAAGCTGGCTGCACAGGTCCACAGCCAGCAGCACAAGCCCTGGTGTGGTGTACATGGCCTCAGCTAGAGGCACAGGCCCTGGTGTGGTGTAGATGATCTCAGCCAGAGACACAGGCCCTTGTGTGGTGTAGTTGGCCTCAGCCAGCAGCACAGGCCCTGGGGTGATAAACATGGCCTCATCCAGTAGTACAGCCCTTGGTGTGTTGTAGACGGCCTCATCCAGAGCCACAGGCCGTGGTGTGGTGTAGCTGGCCTCAGCCAGAGCCACAGGACCTGGTGTGGTGTTCATGACCTCAGCCAGCATCAAAGGCTCGGGGGTGGTGTACATGGCCTCAGCCAGAGCCACAGGCACTGGTGTGGTGTCCATAGCCTCAGCCAGTAGCACAGGCCCTGGTGTGGTGTAGGTGGCCTAAGCTGGCCGCACAGGTCCACAGCCAGCAGCACAAGCCCTGGTGTGGTGTACATGGCCTCAGCTAGAGGCACAGGCCCTGGTGTGGTGTAGATGATCTCAGCCAGAGACACAGGCCCTTGTGTGGTGTAGTTGGCCTCAGCCAGCAGCACAGGCCCTGGGGTGATAAACATGGCCTCATCCAGTAGTACAGCCCTTGGTGTGTTGTAGACGGCCTCATCCAGAGCCACAGGCCGTGTGTGGTGTACATGGCCTCAGCCAGATCCAAAGGCTCTGGGGTGGTGTCCATAGCCTCAGCCAGCAGCACAGGTCCTGGTGTGGTGTCCATGGCCTCAGCCAGTAGCACAGGCCCTGGTGTGGTGTAGGTGGCCTAAGCTGGCTGCACAGGTCCACAGCCAGCAGCACAGGCCCTGGTGTGGTGTACATGGCCTCAGCTAGAGGCACAGGCCCTGGTGTGGTGTAGATGGTCTCAGCCAGAGACACAGGCCCTTGGTGTGTTGTAGATGGCCTCATCAGGAGCCACAGGCCCTGTTGTGGTGTAGGTTGCCTCAGTCAGCACCACAGGCCCTGTGTGGTGTGCATGGCCTCAGCCAGTAGCACAGGCCCTGGTGTGATGTAGACTGCTTCAGCCAGAGCCACAGGCCATGGTGTGGTGTAGGTGGCCTAAGCTGGCTGCACAGGTCCACAGCCAGCAGTACAGGCCCTGGTGTGGTGTCCATGGCCTCAACCAGATGCACTGGCCGTGGTGTGGTGTAGCTGGCCTCAGCCAGAGCCACAGGCCCTGGTGTGGTGTTCATGGCCTCAGCCAGAGCCAAATGCCCTGGTGTGGTGTCCATAGCTTCAGCCAGCAGCACAGGCCCTGGTGTGGTGTAGGTGGCCTCAGCCAGTAGCACAGGCCCTGGTGTGATGTAGACGGCCTCAGCCAGAGCCACAGGCCCTGGTGTGGTGTAGGTGGCCTAAGCTGGCTGCACAGGTCCACAGCCAGAAGCACAGGCCCTGGCGTGGTGTAGGTGGCCTAACCTGGCTGCACAGGTCCACAACCAGAAGCACAGGACCTGGTGTGATGTAGACGGCTTCAGCCAGAGCCACAGGCCCTGGTGTGGTGTAGGTGGCCTAACCTGGCTGCACAGGTCCACAGCCAGAAGCACAGGCCCTGGTGTGGTGAAGGTGGCCTAAGCTGGCTGCACAGGTCCACAGCCAGAAGCACAGGCCCTGTGTGGTGTAAATGGCCTCAGCCAGAGCCACAGGCCATGGGGTGGTGTCCAAAGCCTCAGCCAGCAGCACAGGTCCTGGTGTGGTGTAAATGGCCTCAGCCAGAGCCACAGGCCATGGGGTGGTGTCCATGGCCTCAGCCAGATGCACTGGCCGTGGTGTGGTGTAGCTGGCCTCAGCCAGAGCCACAGGCCCTGGTGTGGTGTTCATGGCCTCAGCCAGAGCCAAATGCCCTGGTGTGGTGTCCATAGCTTCAGCCAGCAGCACAGGTCTTGGTGTGGTGTCCATGGCCTCAGCCAGTAGCACAGGCCCTGGTGTGATGTAGACGGCCTCAGCCAGAGCCACAGGCCCTGGTGTGGTGTAGGTGGCCTAAGCTGGCTGCACAGGTCCACAACCAGAAGCACAGGCCCTGGCGTGGTGTAGGTGGCCTAACCTGGCTGCACAGGTCCACAACCAGAAGCACAGGACCTGGTGTGATGTAGACGGCTTCAGCCAGAGCCACAGGCCCTGGTGTGGTGTAGGTGGCCTAAGCTGGCTGCACAGGTCCACAGCCAGAAGCACAGGCCCTGGTGTGGTGTAAATGGCCTCGGCCAGAGCCACAGGCCCTGGGGTGGTGTCCAAAGCCTCAGCCAGCAGCACAGGTCCTGGTGTGGTGTCCATGGTCTCAGCCAGAAGCACAGGCCCTGGTGTAATGTAGACGGCGTCAGCGCAGGCCACAGGCCCTGGTGTAATTTAGATGACCTATGTTAGCAGAATAGGCCTCGGTGTGGTGCGGATGGCCTCACCCGGCAGCACAAGACATTGCTGAAAACAGCCAAAAGGAATGTCGTTAATGTGGCCTCATTAATGGACACCAACACCCTCCTTCTCTGGATCAAAATCAGCTCAGTGACATGAAAAGCAAATTCTTACAGCACCTGGTATTCCCAGGCAGTCTCCCATCCAAGTACTAACCAAGCCCAACCTTGCATAGCTTCCGAGATCAGACGAGATCAGGCTTTGGCAAGGCGGTATGGCCGTAAGCTGCTGGCGTCAGCACAAAGCGTCAATTTATGGTATCAAGTAGTGAGGTGGCCAATACTCGCAGTTACGAACACAAGCCTCCAATTTAACTACAGTGTTAATGGTAACTGCATGCTTGCCTAATACCCTAACCAAAGGACTCATTTTAGCCTTTGATCAGCAACACAGGCCCTGGTGTGGTGTAAATGGCCTCAGCCAGAGCCACAGGACCTGGTGTGGTGTAGTTGGCCTCAGCCAGCATCAAAGGCCCGGGGGTGGTGTACATGGCCTCAGCCAGAGCCACAGGCACTGGTGTGGTGTCCATAGCCTCAGCCAACAGCACAGGCCCTGTTGTGGTGTCCATGGCCTCAGCCAGAAGCACTGGCCCTGGTGTGGTGTAGATGGCCTCAGACAGAGCCACATGCCCTGGTGGGGTGTAGTTGGCCTCAGCCAGCAGCACAGGTCCTGGTGTGGTGTCCATGGCCTCAGCCAGCAGCACAGGCCCTGGTGTGGTGTCCATGGCCTCAGCCAGAAGCACTGGCCCTGGTGTGGTGTAGCTGGCCTCAGACAGAGCCACAGGCCCTGGTGTGGTGTTCATGGCCTCAGCCAGAGCCAAATGCCCTGGTGTGGTGTCCATAGCTTCAGCCAGCAGCACAGGTCTTCGTGTGGTGTCCATGGCCTCAGCCAGTAGCACAGGCCCTGGTTTGATGTAGACGGCCTCAGCCAGAGCCACAGGCCCTGGTGTGGTGTAGGTGGCCTAAGCTGGCTGCACAGGTCCACAACCAGAAGCACAGGCCCTGGCGTGGTGTAGGTGGCCTAACCTGGCTGCACAGGTCCACAACCAGAAGCACAGGACCTGGTGTGATGTAGACGGCTTCAGCCAGAGCCACAGGCCCTGGTGTGGTGTAGGTGGCCTAACCTGGCTGCACAGGTCCACAGCCAGAAGCACAGGCCCTGGTGTGGTGTAGGTGGCCTAAGCTGGCTGCACAGGTCCACAGCCAGAAGCACAGGCCCTGGTGTGGTGTCCATGGCCTCAGCCAGAAGCACTGGCCCTGGTGTGGTGTAGATGGCCTCAGACAGAGCCACAGGCCCTTGTTTGGTGTAGTTGGCCTCAGCCAGCACCACAGGCCCTGGTGTGGTGTCCATAGCCTCAGCCAGCCGCACAGGCCCTGGTGTGATGAACATTGCCTAATCCAGCAGCACAGTCCTTGGTGTGTTGTAGACGAACTCATCCAGAGCCACAGGCCCTGGTGTGCTGTACATGGCCTCAGACAAAGCCACAGGCCCTGAAGAGGTGTCCATGGCCTCAGACAAAGCCACAGGCCCTGAAGAGGTGTCCATGGCCTCAGCCAGTAGCACAGGTCCTGGTGTGGTGTAGACGGCCTCAGACAGAGCCACAGGCCTTGGTGTGGTGTAGGTGTCCTAAGCTGGCTGCACAGGTCCACATCCGGAAGCACTGGCCATGTTGTGTTGTAGATTGCCTCAGCCAGAGCCACAGACTTTGGTGTGGTGTTCATGGCCTAAGCCAGAGCTACAGGCCCACAGCAAGCAGCACAGGCCCTGGTGTGGTGTCCATAGCTCAGCCAGCAGCACAGCTCCTGGTGTGGTGTAGTTGGCCTCAGCCAGCAGCACAGGTCCTGGTGTGGTGTCCATCGCCTCAGCCAGAAACACTGGCCCTGGTGTGATGTAGATGGCCTCAGCCAGAGCCACAGGACCTGGTGTGGTGTTCATGACCTCAGCCAGCATCAAAGGCTCGGGGGTGGTGTACATGGCCTCAGCCAGAGCCACAGGCACTGGTGTGGTGTCCATAGCCTCAGCCAGTAGCACAGGCCCTGGTGTGGTGTAGGTGGCCTAAGCTGGCCGCACAGGTCCACAGCCAGCAGCACAAGCCCTGGTGTGGTGTACATGGCCTCAGCTAGAGGCACAGGCCCTGGTGTGGTGTAGATGATCTCAGCCAGAGACACAGGCCCTTGTGTGGTGTAGTTGGCCTCAGCCAGCAGCACAGGCCCTGGGGTGATAAACATGGCCTCATCCAGTAGTACAGCCCTTGGTGTGTTGTAGACGGCCTCATCCAGAGCCACAGGCCGTGTGTGGTGTACATGGCCTCAGCCAGATCCAAAGGCTCTGGGGTGGTGTCCATAGCCTCAGCCAGCAGCACAGGTCCTGGTGTGGTGTCCATGGCCTCAGCCAGTAGCACAGGCCCTGGTGTGGTGTAGGTGGCCTAAGCTGGCTGCACAGGTCCACAGCCAGCAGCACAGGCCCTGGTGTGGTGTACATGGCCTCAGCTAGAGGCACAGGCCCTGGTGTGGTGTAGATGGTCTCAGCCAGAGACACAGGCCCTTGGTGTGTTGTAGATGGCCTCATCAGGAGCCACAGGCCCTGTTGTGGTGTAGGTTGCCTCAGTCAGCACCACAGGCCCTGTGTGGTGTGCATGGCCTCAGCCAGTAGCACAGGCCCTGGTGTGATGTAGACTGCTTCAGCCAGAGCCACAGGCCATGGTGTGGTGTAGGTGGCCTAAGCTGGCTGCACAGGTCCACAGCCAGCAGTACAGGCCCTGGTGTGGTGTCCATGGCCTCAACCAGATGCACTGGCCGTGGTGTGGTGTAGCTGGCCTCAGCCAGAGCCACAGGCCCTGGTGTGGTGTTCATGGCCTCAGCCAGAGCCAAATGCCCTGGTGTGGTGTCCATAGCTTCAGCCAGCAGCACAGGTCTTGGTGTGGTGTCCATGGCCTCAGCCAGTAGCACAGGCCCTGGTGTGATGTAGACGGCCTCAGCCAGAGCCACAGGCCCTGGTGTGGTGTAGGTGGCCTAAGCTGGCTGCACAGGTCCACAGCCAGAAGCACAGGCCCTGGCGTGGTGTAGGTGGCCTAACCTGGCTGCACAGGTCCACAACCAGAAGCACAGGACCTGGTGTGATGTAGACGGCTTCAGCCAGAGCCACAGGCCCTGGTGTGGTGTAGGTGGCCTAACCTGGCTGCACAGGTCCACAGCCAGAAGCACAGGCCCTGGTGTGGTGAAGGTGGCCTAAGCTGGCTGCACAGGTCCACAGCCAGAAGCACAGGCCCTGTGTGGTGTAAATGGCCTCAGCCAGAGCCACAGGCCATGGGGTGGTGTCCAAAGCCTCAGCCAGCAGCACAGGTCCTGGTGTGGTGTAAATGGCCTCAGCCAGAGCCACAGGCCATGGGGTGGTGTCCATGGCCTCAGCCAGATGCACTGGCCGTGGTGTGGTGTAGCTGGCCTCAGCCAGAGCCACAGGCCCTGGTGTGGTGTTCATGGCCTCAGCCAGAGCCAAATGCCCTGGTGTGGTGTCCATAGCTTCAGCCAGCAGCACAGGTCTTGGTGTGGTGTCCATGGCCTCAGCCAGTAGCACAGGCCCTGGTGTGATGTAGACGGCCTCAGCCAGAGCCACAGGCCCTGGTGTGGTGTAGGTGGCCTAAGCTGGCTGCACAGGTCCACAACCAGAAGCACAGGCCCTGGCGTGGTGTAGGTGGCCTAACCTGGCTGCACAGGTCCACAACCAGAAGCACAGGACCTGGTGTGATGTAGACGGCTTCAGCCAGAGCCACAGGCCCTGGTGTGGTGTAGGTGGCCTAAGCTGGCTGCACAGGTCCACAGCCAGAAGCACAGGCCCTGTGTGGTGTAAATGGCCTCAGCCAGAGCCACAGGCCCTGGGGTGGTGTCCAAAGCCTCAGCCAGCAGCACAGGTCCTGGTGTGGTGTCCATGGTCTCAGCCAGAAGCACAGGCCCTGGTGTAATGTAGACGGCGTCAGCGCAGGCCACAGGCCCTGGTGTAATTTAGATGACCTATGTTAGCAGAATAGGCTTCGGTGTGGTGCGGATGGCCTCACCCGGCAGCACAAGACATTGCTGAAAACAGCCAAAAGGAATGTCGTTAATGTGGCCTCATTAATGGACACCAACACCCTCCTTCTCTGGATCAAAATCAGCTCAGTGACATGAAAAGCAAATTCTTACAGCACCTGGTATTCCCAGGCAGTCTCCCATCCAAGTACTAACCAAGCCCAACCTTGCATAGCTTCCGAGATCAGACGAGATCAGGCTTTGGCAAGGCGGTATGGCCGTAAGCTGCTGGCGTCAGCACAAAGCGTCAATTTATGGTATCAAGTAGTGAGGTGGCCAATACTCGCAGTTACGAACACAAGCCTCCAATTTAACTACAGTGTTAATGGTAACTGCATGCTTGCCTAATACCCTAACCAAAGGACTCATTTTAGCCTTTGATCAGCAACACAGGCCCTGGTGTGGTGTAAATGGCCTCAGCCAGAGCCACAGGACCTGGTGTGGTGTAGTTGGCCTCAGCCAGCATCAAAGGCCCGGGGGTGGTGTACATGGCCTCAGCCAGAGCCACAGGCACTGGTGTGGTGTCCATAGCCTCAGCCAACAGCACAGGCCCTGTTGTGGTGTCCATGGCCTCAGCCAGAAGCACTGGCCCTGGTGTGGTGTAGATGGCCTCAGACAGAGCCACATGCCCTGGTGGGGTGTAGTTGGCCTCAGCCAGCAGCACAGGTCCTGGTGTGGTGTCCATGGCCTCAGCCAGCAGCACAGGCCCTGGTGTGGTGTCCATGGCCTCAGCCAGAAGCACTGGCCCTGGTGTGGTGTAGATGGCCTCAGACAGAGCCACAGGCCCTTGTTTGGTGTAGTTGGCCTCAGCCAGCACCACAGGCCCTGGTGTGGTGTCCATAGCCTCAGCCAGCCGCACAGGCCCTGGTGTGATGAACATTGCCTCATCCAGCAGCACAGTCCTTGGTGTGTTGTAGACGACCTCATCCAGAGCCACAGGCCCTGGTGTGGTGTACATGGCCTCAGACAAAGCCACAGGCCCTGAAGAGGTGTCCATGGCCTCAGCCAGTAGCACAGGTCCTGGTGTGGTGTAGACGGCCTCAGACAGAGCCACAGGCCTTGGTGTGGTGTAGGTGGCCTAAGCTGGCTGCACAGGTCCACATCCGGAAGCACAGGCCCTGTTGTGTTGTAGATTGCCTCAGCCAGAGCCACAGACCTTGGTGTGGTGTTCATGGCCTAAGCCAGAGCTACAGGCCCACAGCAAGCAGCACAGGACCTGGTGTGGTGTCCATAGCTCAGCCAGCAGCACAGCTCCTGTTGTGGTGTAGTTGGCCTCAGCCAGCAGCACAGGTCCTGGTGTGGTGTCCATCGCCTCAGCCAGAAACACTGGCCCTGGTGTGATGTAGATGGCCTCAGCCAGAGCCACAGGACCTGGTGTGGTGTTCATGACCTCAGCCAGCATCAAAGGCCCGGGGGTGGTGTAAATGGCCTCAGCCAGAGCCACAGGCACTGGTGTGGTGTCCCTAGCCTCAGCCAGCAGCACAGGCCTTGGTGTGGTGTCCCTGGACTCAGCCAGTAGCACAAGCCCTGGTGTGGTGTAGGTGGCCTAAGCTGGCTGCACATGTCCACAGCCAGCAGCACAAGCCCTGGTGTGGTGTACATGGCCTCAGCTAGAGGCACAGGCCCTGGTGTGGTGTAGATGATCTCAGCCAGAGACAAAGGCCCTTGTGTGGTGTAGTTGGCCTCAGCCAGCAGCACAGGCCCTGGGGTGATAAACATGGCCTCATCCAGTAGTACAGCCCTTGGTGTGTTGTAGACGGCCTCATCCAGAGCCACAGGCCGTGTGTGGTGTAAATGGCCTCAGCCAGAGCCACAGGCCATGGGGTGGTGTCCAAAGCCTCAGCCAGCAGCACAGGTCCTGGTGTGGTGTCCATGGTCTCAGCCAGAAGCACAGGCCCTGGTGTAATGTAGACGGCGTCAGCGCAGGCCACAGGCCCTGGTGTAATTTAGATGACCTATGTTAGCAGAATAGGCCTCGGTGTGGTGCGGATGGCCTCACCCGGCAGCACAAGACATTGCTGAAAACAGCCAAAAGGAATGTCGTTAATGTGGCCTCATTAATGGACACCAACACCCTCCTTCTCTGGATCAAAATCAGCTCAGTGACATGAAAAGCAAATTCTTACAGCACCTGGTATTCCCAGGCAGTCTCCCATCCAAGTACTAACCAAGCCCAACCTTGCATAGCTTCCGAGATCAGACGAGATCAGGCTTTGGCAAGGCGGTATGGCCGTAAGCTGCTGGCGTCAGCACAAAGCGTCAATTTATGGTATCAAGTAGTGAGGTGGCCAATACTCGCAGTTACGAACACAAGCCTCCAATTTAACTACAGTGTTAATGGTAACTGCATGCTTGCCTAATACCCTAACCAAAGGACTCATTTTAGCCTTTGATCAGCAACACAGGCCCTGGTGTGGTGTAAATGGCCTCAGCCAGAGCCACAGGACCTGGTGTGGTGTAGTTGGCCTCAGCCAGCATCAAAGGCCCGGGGGTGGTGTACATGGCCTCAGCCAGAGCCACAGGCACTGGTGTGGTGTCCATAGCCTCAGCCAACAGCACAGGCCCTGTTGTGGTGTCCATGGCCTCAGCCAGAAGCACTGGCCCTGGTGTGGTGTAGATGGCCTCAGACAGAGCCACATGCCCTGGTGGGGTGTAGTTGGCCTCAGCCAGCAGCACAGGTCCTGGTGTGGTGTCCATGGCCTCAGCCAGCAGCACAGGCCCTGGTGTGGTGTCCATGGCCTCAGCCAGAAGCACTGGCCCTGGTGTGGTGTAGATGGCCTCAGACAGAGCCACAGGCCCTTGTTTGGTGTAGTTGGCCTCAGCCAGCACCACAGGCCCTGGTGTGGTGTCCATAGCCTCAGCCAGCCGCACAGGCCCTGGTGTGATGAACATTGCCTCATCCAGCAGCACAGTCCTTGGTGTGTTGTAGACGACCTCATCCAGAGCCACAGGCCCTGGTGTGGTGTACATGGCCTCAGACAAAGCCACAGGCCCTGAAGAGGTGTCCATGGCCTCAGCCAGTAGCACAGGTCCTGGTGTGGTGTAGACGGCCTCAGACAGAGCCACAGGCCTTGGTGTGGTGTAGGTGGCCTAAGCTGGCTGCACAGGTCCACATCCGGAAGCACAGGCCCTGTTGTGTTGTAGATTGCCTCAGCCAGAGCCACAGACCTTGGTGTGGTGTTCATGGCCTAAGCCAGAGCTACAGGCCCACAGCAAGCAGCACAGGCCCTGGTGTGGTGTCCATAGCTCAGCCAGCAGCACAGCTCCTGTTGTGGTGTAGTTGGCCTCAGCCAGCAGCACAGGTCCTGGTGTGGTGTCCATCGCCTCAGCCAGAAACACTGGCCCTGGTGTGATGTAGATGGCCTCAGCCAGAGCCACAGGACCTGGTGTGGTGTTCATGACCTCAGCCAGCATCAAAGGCCCGGGGGTGGTGTAAATGGCCTCAGCCAGAGCCACAGGCACTGGTGTGGTGTCCCTAGCCTCAGCCAGCAGCACAGGCCTTGGTGTGGTGTCCCTGGCCTCAGCCAGTAGCACAAGCCCTGGTGTGGTGTAGGTGGCCTAAGCTGGCTGCACATGTCCACAGCCAGCAGCACAAGCCCTGGTGTGGTGTACATGGCCTCAGCTAGAGGCACAGGCCCTGGTGTGGTGTAGATGATCTCAGCCAGAGACAAAGGCCCTTGTGTGGTGTAGTTGGCCTCAGCCAGCAGCACAGGCCCTGGGGTGATAAACATGGCCTCATCCAGTAGTACAGCCCTTGGTGTGTTGTAGACGGCCTCATCCAGAGCCACAGGCCGTGTGTGGTATACATGGCCTCAGCCAGATCCAAAGGCTCTGGGGTGGTGTCCATAGCCTCAGCCAGCAGCACAGGTCCTGGTGTGGTGTCCATGGCCTCAGCCAGTAGCACAGGCCCTGGTGTGGTGTAGGTGGCCTAAGCTGGCTGCACAGGTCCACAGCCAGCAGCACAGGCCCTGGTGTGGTGTACATGGCCTCAGCTAGAGGCACAGGCCCTTGGTGTGTTGTAGATGGCCTCATCAGGAGCCACAGGCCCTGTTGTGGTGTAGGTTGCCTCAGTCAGCAGCACAGGCCCTGTGTGGTGTGCATGGCCTCAGCCAGTAGCACAGGCCCTGGTGTGATGTAGACTGCTTCAGCCAGAGCCACAGGCCATGGTGTGGTGTAGGTGGCCTAAGCTGGCTGCACAGGTCCACAGCCAGCAGTACAGGCCCTGGTGTGGTGTCCATGGCCTCAGCCAGATGCACTGGCCGTGGTGTGGTGTAGCTGGCCTCAGCCAGAGCCACAGGCCCTGGTGTGGTGTTCATGGCCTCAGCCAGAGCCAAATGCCCTGGTGTGGTGTCCATAGCTTCAGCCAGCAGCACAGGTCTTGGTGTGGTGTCCATGGCCTCAGCCAGTAGCACAGGCCCTGGTGTGATGTAGACGGCCTCAGCCAGAGCCACAGGCCCTGGTGTGGTGTAGGTGGCCTAAGCTGGCTGCACAGGTCCACAGCCAGAAGCACAGGCCCTGGCGTGGTGTAGGTGGCCTAACCTGGCTGCACAGGTCCACAACCAGAAGCACAGGACCTGGTGTGATGTAGACGGCTTCAGCCAGAGCCACAGGCCCTGGTGTGGTGTAGGTGGCCTAACCTGGCTGCACAGGTCCACAGCCAGAAGCACAGGCCCTGGTGTGGTGTAGGTGGCCTAAGCTGGCTGCACAGGTCCACAGCCAGAAGCACAGGCCCTGGTGTGGTGTCCATGGCCTCAGCCAGTAGCACAGGCCCTGGTGTGGTGTAGGTGGCCTAAGCTGGCTGCACAGGTCCACAGCCAGCAGCACAGGCCCTGGTGTGGTGTACATGGCCTCAGCTAGAGGCACAGGCCCTTGGTGTGTTGTAGATGGCCTCATCAGGAGCCACAGGCCCTGTTGTGGTGTAGGTTGCCTCAGTCAGCAGCACAGGCCCTGTGTGGTGTGCATGGCCTCAGCCAGTAGCACAGGCCCTGGTGTGATGTAGACTGCTTCAGCCAGAGCCACAGGCCATGGTGTGGTGTAGGTGGCCTAAGCTGGCTGCACAGGTCCACAGCCAGCAGTACAGGCCCTGGTGTGGTGTCCATGGCCTCAGCCAGATGCACTGGCCGTGGTGTGGTGTAGCTGGCCTCAGCCAGAGCCACAGGCCCTGGTGTGGTGTTCATGGCCTCAGCCAGAGCCAAATGCCCTGGTGTGGTGTCCATAGCTTCAGCCAGCAGCACAGGTCTTGGTGTGGTGTCCATGGCCTCAGCCAGTAGCACAGGCCCTGGTGTGATGTAGACGGCCTCAGCCAGAGCCACAGGCCCTGGTGTGGTGTAGGTGGCCTAAGCTGGCTGCACAGGTCCACAGCCAGAAGCACAGGCCCTGGCGTGGTGTAGGTGGCCTAACCTGGCTGCACAGGTCCACAACCAGAAGCACAGGACCTGGTGTGATGTAGACGGCTTCAGCCAGAGCCACAGGCCCTGGTGTGGTGTAGGTGGCCTAACCTGGCTGCACAGGTCCACAGCCAGAAGCACAGGCCCTGGTGTGGTGTAGGTGGCCTAAGCTGGCTGCACAGGTCCACAGCCAGAAGCACAGGCCCTGGTGTGGTGTCCATGGCCTCAGCCAGAAGCACTGGCCCTGGTGTGGTGTAGATGGCCTCAGACAGAGCCACAGGCCCTTGTTTGGTGTAGTTGGCCTCAGCCAGCAGCACAGGCCCTGGGGTGATAAACATGGCCTCATCCAGTAGTACAGCACTTGGTGTGTTGTAGACGGCCTCATCCAGAGCCACAGGCCGTGTGTGGTATACATGGCCTCAGCCAGATCCAAAGGCTCTGGGGTGGTGTCCATAGCCTCAGCCAGCAGCACAGGTCCTGGTGTGGTGTCCATGGCCTCAGCCAGTAGCACAGGCCCTGGTGTGGTGTAGGTGGCCTAAGCTGGCTGCACAGGTCCACAGCCAGCAGCACAGGCCCTGGTGTGGTGTACATGGCCTCAGCTAGAGGCACAGGCCCTTGGTGTGTTGTAGATGGCCTCATCAGGAGCCACAGGCCCTGTTGTGGTGTAGGTTGCCTCAGTCAGCAGCACAGGCCCTGTGTGGTGTGCATGGCCTCAGCCAGTAGCACAGGCCCTGGTGTGATGTAGACTGCTTCAGCCAGAGCCACAGGCCATGGTGTGGTGTAGGTGGCCTAAGCTGGCTGCACAGGTCCACAGCCAGCAGTACAGGCCCTGGTGTGGTGTCCATGGCCTCAGCCAGATGCACTGGCCGTGGTGTGGTGTAGCTGGCCTCAGCCAGAGCCACAGGCCCTGGTGTGGTGTTCATGGCCTCAGCCAGAGCCAAATGCCCTGGTGTGGTGTCCATAGCTTCAGCCAGCAGCACAGGTCTTGGTGTGGTGTCCATGGCCTCAGCCAGTAGCACAGGCCCTGGTGTGATGTAGACGGCCTCAGCCAGAGCCACAGGCCCTGGTGTGGTGTAGGTGGCCTAAGCTGGCTGCACAGGTCCACAGCCAGAAGCACAGGCCCTGGCGTGGTGTAGGTGGCCTAACCTGGCTGCACAGGTCCACAACCAGAAGCACAGGACCTGGTGTGATGTAGACGGCTTCAGCCAGAGCCACAGGCCCTGGTGTGGTGTAGGTGGCCTAACCTGGCTGCACAGGTCCACAGCCAGAAGCACAGGCCCTGGTGTGGTGTAGGTGGCCTAAGCTGGCTGCACAGGTCCACAGCCAGAAGCACAGGCCCTGGTGTGGTGTCCATGGCCTCAGCCAGAAGCACTGGCCCTGGTGTGGTGTAGATGGCCTCAGACAGAGCCACAGGCCCTTGTTTGGTGTAGTTGGCCTCAGCCAGCACCACAGGCCCTGGTGTGGTGTCCATAGCCTCAGCCAGCCGCACAGGCCCTGGTGTGATGAACATTGCCTCATCCAGCAGCACAGTCCTTGGTGTGTTGTAGACGAACTCATCCAGAGCCACAGGCCCTGGTGTGCTGTACATGGCCTCAGACAAAGCCACAGGCCCTGAAGAGGTGTCCATGGCCTCAGACAAAGCCACAGGCCCTGAAGAGGTGTCCATGGCCTCAGCCAGTAGCACAGGTCCTGGTGTGGTGTAGACGGCCTCAGACAGAGCCACAGGCCTTGGTGTGGTGTAGGTGTCCTAAGCTGGCTGCACAGGTCCACATCCGGAAGCACTGGCCATGTTGTGTTGTAGATTGCCTCAGCCAGAGCCACAGACCTTGGTGTGGTGTTCATGGCCTAAGCCAGAGCTACAGGCCCACAGCAAGCAGCACAGGCCCTGGTGTGGTGTCCATAGCTCAGCCAGCAGCACAGCTCCTGGTGTGGTGTAGTTGGCCTCAGCCAGCAGCACAGGTCCTGGTGTGGTGTCCATCGCCTCAGCCAGAAACACTGGCCCTGGTGTGATGTAGATGGCCTCAGCCAGAGCCACAGGACCTGGTGTGGTGTTCATGACCTCAGCCAGCATCAAAGGCCCGAGGGTGGTGTACATGGCCTCAGCCAGAGCCACAGGCACTGGTGTGGTGTCCATAGCCTCAGCCAGTAGCACAGGCCCTGGTGTGGTGTAGGTGGCCTAAGCTGGCCGCACAGGTCCACAGCCAGCAGCACAAGCCCTGGTGTGGTGTACATGGCCTCAGCTAGAGGCACAGGCCCTGGTGTGGTGTAGATGATCTCAGCCAGAGACACAGGCCCTTGTGTGGTGTAGTTGGCCTCAGCCAGCAGCACAGGCCCTGGGGTGATAAACATGGCCTCATCCAGTAGTACAGCCCTTGGTGTGTTGTAGACGGCCTCATCCAGAGCCACAGGCCGTGTGTGGTGTACATGGCCTCAGCCAGATCCAAAGGCTCTGGGGTGGTGTCCATAGCCTCAGCCAGCAGCACAGGTCCTGGTGTGGTGTCCATGGCCTCAGCCAGTAGCACAGGCCCTGGTGTGGTGTAGGTGGCCTAAGCTGGCTGCACAGGTCCACAGCCAGCAGCACAGGCCCTGGTGTGGTGTACATGGCCTCAGCTAGAGGCACAGGCCCTGGTGTGGTGTAGATGGTCTCAGCCAGAGACACAGGCCCTTGGTGTGTTGTAGATGGCCTCATCAGGAGCCACAGGCCCTGTTGTGGTGTAGGTTGCCTCAGTCAGCACCACAGGCCCTTTGTGGTGTGCATGGTCTCAGCCAGTAGCACAGGCCCTGGTGTGATGTAGACTGCTTCAGCCAGAGCCACAGGCCATGGTGTGGTGTAGGTGGCCTAAGCTGGCTGCACAGGTCCACAGCCAGCACTACAGGCCCTGGTGTGGTGTCCATAGCCTCAGCCAGATGCACTGGCCGTGGTGTGGTGTAGCTGGCCTCAGCCAGAGCCACAGGCCCTGGTGTGGTGTTCATGGCCTCAGCCAGAGCCAAATGCCCTGGTGTGGTGTCCATAGCTTCAGCCAGCAGCACAGGTCTTGGTGTGGTGTCCATGGCCTCAGCCAGTAGCACAGGCCCTGGTGTGATGTAGACGGCCTCAGCCAGAGCCACAGGCCCTGGTGTGGTGTAGGTGGCCTAAGCTGGCTGCACAGGTCCACAGCCAGAAGCACAGGCCCTGGCGTGGTGTAGGTGGCCTAAGCTGGCTGCACAGGTCCACAACCAGAAGCACAGGACCTGGTGTGATGTAGACGGCTTCAGCCAGAGCTACAGGCCCTGGTGTGGTGTAGGTGGCCTAACCTGGCTGCAGAGGTCCACAGCCAGAAGCACAGGCCCTGGTGTGGTGAAGGTGGCCTAAGCTGGCTGCACAGGTCCACAGCCAGAAGCACAGGCCCTGTGTGGTGTAAATGGCCTCAGCCAGAGCCACAGGCCCTGGGGTGGTGTCCAAAGCCTCAGCCAGCAGCACAGGTCCTGGTGTGGTGTCCATGGTCTCAGCCAGAAGCACAGGCCCTGGTGTAATGTAGACGGCGTCAGCGCAGGCCACAGGCCCTGGTGTAATTTAGATGACCTATGTTAGCAGAATAGGCCTCGGTGTGGTGCGGATGGCCTCACCCGGCAGCACAAGACATTGCTGAAAACAGCCAAAAGGAATGTCGTTAATGTGGCCTCATTAATGGACACCAACACCCTCCTTCTCTGGATCAAAATCAGCTCAGTGACATGAAAAGCAAATTCTTACAGCACCTGGTATTCCCAGGCAGTCTCCCATCCAAGTACTAACCAAGCCCAACCTTGCATAGCTTCCGAGATCAGACGAGATCAGGCTTTAGCAAGGCGGTATGGCCGTAAGCTGCTGGCGTCAGCACAAAGCGTCAATTTATGGTATCAAGTAGTGAGGTGGCCAATACTCGCAGTTACGAACACAAGCCTCCAATTTAACTACAGTGTTAATGGTAACTGCATGCTTGCCTAATACCCTAACCAAAGGACTCATTTTAGCCTTTGATCAGCAACACAGGCCCTGGTGTGGTGTAAATGGCCTCAGCCAGAGCCACAGGACCTGGTGTGGTGTAGTTGGCCTCAGCCAGCATCAAAGGCCCGGGGGTGGTGTACATGGCCTCAGCCAGAGCCACAGGCACTGGTGTGGTGTCCATAGCCTCAGCCAACAGCACAGGCCCTGTTGTGGTGTCCATGGCCTCAGCCAGAAGCACTGGCCCTGGTGTGGTGTAGATGGCCTCAGACAGAGCCACATGCCCTGGTGGGGTGTAGTTGGCCTCAGCCAGCAGCACAGGTCCTGGTGTGGTGTCCATGGCCTCAGCCAGCAGCACAGGCCCTGGTGTGGTGTCCATGGCCTCAGCCAGAAGCACTGGCCCTGGTGTGGTGTAGATGGCCTCAGACAGAGCCACAGGCCCTTGTTTGGTGTAGTTGGCCTCGGCCAGCACCACAGGCCCTGGTGTGGTGTCCATAGCCTCAGCCAGCCGCACAGGCCCTGGTGTGATGAACATTGCCTCATCCAGCAGCACAGTCCTTGGTGTGTTGTAGACGAACTCATCCAGAGCCACAGGCCCTGGTGTGGTGTACATGGCCTCAGACAAAGCCACAGGCCCTGAAGAGGTGTCCATGGCCTCAGCCAGTAGCACAGGTCCTGGTGTGGTGTAGACGGCCTCAGACAGAGCCACAGGCCTTGGTGTGGTGTAGGTGGCCTAAGCTGGCTGCACAGGTCCACATCCGGAAGCACAGGCCCTGTTGTGTTGTAGATTGCCTCAGCCAGAGCCACAGACCTTGGTGTGGTGTTCATGGCCTAAGCCAGAGCTACAGGCCCACAGCAAGCAGCACAGGCCCTGGTGTGGTGTCCATAGCTCAGCCAGCAGCACAGCTCCTGTTGTGGTGTAGTTGGCCTCAGCCAGCAGCACAGGTCCTGGTGTGGTGTCCATCGCCTCAGCCAGAAACACTGGCCCTGGTGTGATGTAGATGGCCTCAGCCAGAGCCACAGGACCTGGTGTGGTGTTCATGACCTCAGCCAGCATCAAAGGCCCGGGGGTGGTGTAAATGGCCTCAGCCAGAGCCACAGGCACTGGTGTGGTGTCCCTAGCCTCAGCCAGCAGCACAGGCCTTGGTGTGGTGTCCCTGGCCTCAGCCAGTAGCACAGGCCCTGGTGTGGTGTAGGTGGCCTAAGCTGGCTGCACATGTCCACAGCCAGCAGCACAAGCCCTGGTGTGGTGTACATGGCCTCAGCTAGAGGCACAGGCCCTGGTGTGGTGTAGATGATCTCAGCCAGAGACAAAGGCCCTTGTGTGGTGTAGTTGGCCTCAGCCAGCAGCACAGGCCCTGGGGTGATAAACATGGCCTCATCCAGTAGTACAGCCCTTGGTGTGTTGTAGACGGCCTCATCCAGAGCCACAGGCCGTGTGTGGTATACATGGCCTCAGCCAGATCCAAAGGCTCTGGGGTGGTGTCCATAGCCTCAGCCAGCAGCACAGGTCCTGGTGTGGTGTCCATGGCCTCAGCCAGTAGCACAGGCCCTGGTGTGGTGTAGGTGGCCTAAGCTGGCTGCACAGGTCCACAGCCAGCAGCACAGGCCCTGGTGTGGTGTACATGGCCTCAGCTAGAGGCACAGGCCCTTGGTGTGTTGTAGATGGCCTCATCAGGAGCCACAGGCCCTGTTGTGGTGTAGGTTGCCTCAGTCAGCAGCACAGGCCCTGTGTGGTGTGCATGGCCTCAGCCAGTAGCACAGGCCCTGGTGTGATGTAGACTGCTTCAGCCAGAGCCACAGGCCATGGTGTGGTGTAGGTGGCCTAAGCTGGCTGCACAGGTCCACAGCCAGCAGTACAGGCCCTGGTGTGGTGTCCATGGCCTCAGCCAGATGCACTGGCCGTGGTGTGGTGTAGCTGGCCTCAGCCAGAGCCACAGGCCCTGGTGTGGTGTTCATGGCCTCAGCCAGAGCCAAATGCCCTGGTGTGGTGTCCATAGCTTCAGCCAGCAGCACAGGTCTTGGTGTGGTGTCCATGGCCTCAGCCAGTAGCACAGGCCCTGGTGTGATGTAGACGGCCTCAGCCAGAGCCACAGGCCCTGGTGTGGTGTAGGTGGCCTAAGCTGGCTGCACAGGTCCACAGCCAGAAGCACAGGCCCTGGCGTGGTGTAGGTGGCCTAACCTGGCTGCACAGGTCCACAACCAGAAGCACAGGACCTGGTGTGATGTAGACGGCTTCAGCCAGAGCCACAGGCCCTGGTGTGGTGTAGGTGGCCTAACCTGGCTGCACAGGTCCACAGCCAGAAGCACAGGCCCTGGTGTGGTGTAGGTGGCCTAAGCTGGCTGCACAGGTCCACAGCCAGAAGCACAGGCCCTGGTGTGGTGTCCATGGCCTCAGCCAGAAGCACTGGCCCTGGTGTGGTGTAGATGGCCTCAGACAGAGCCACAGGCCCTTGTTTGGTGTAGTTGGCCTCAGCCAGCACCACAGGCCCTGGTGTGGTGTCCATAGCCTCAGCCAGCCGCACAGGCCCTGGTGTGATGAACATTGCCTCATCCAGCAGCACAGTCCTTGGTGTGTTGTAGACGACCTCATCCAGAGCCACAGGCCCTGGTGTGGTGTACATGGCCTCAGACAAAGCCACAGGCCCTGAAGAGGTGTCCATGGCCTCAGCCAGTAGCACAGGTCCTGGTGTGGTGTAGACTGCCTCAGACAGAGCCACAGGCCTTGGTGTGGTGTAGGTGGCCTAAGCTGGCTGCACAGGTCCACATCCGGAAGCACAGGCCCTGTTGTGTTGTAGATTGCCTCAGCCAGAGCCACAGACCTTGGTGTGGTGTTCATGGCCTAAGCCAGAGCTACAGGCCCACAGCAAGAGCCACAGGCCCTGGTGTGGTGTCCATAGCTCAGCCAGCAGCACAGCTCCTGTTGTGGTGTAGTTGGCCTCAGCCAGCAGCACAGGTCCTGGTGTGGTGTCCATCGCCTCAGCCAGAAACACTGGCCCTGGTGTGATGTAGATGGCCTCAGCCAGAGCCACAGGACCTGGTGTGGTGTTCATGACCTCAGCCAGCATCAAAGGCCCGGGGGTGGTGTAAATGGCCTCAGCCAGAGCCACAGGCACTGGTGTGGTGTCCCTAGCCTCAGCCAGCAGCACAGGCCTTGGTGTGGTGTCCCTGGCCTCAGCCAGTAGCACAGGCCCTGGTGTGGTGTAGGTGGCCTAAGCTGGCTGCACATGTCCACAGCCAGCAGCACAAGCCCTGGTGTGGTGTACATGGCCTCAGCTAGAGGCACAGGCCCTGGTGTGGTGTAGATGATCTCAGCCAGAGACAAAGGCCCTTGTGTGGTGTAGTTGGCCTCAGCCAGCAGCACAGGCCCTGGGGTGATAAACATGGCCTCATCCAGTAGTACAGCCCTTGGTGTGTTGTAGACGGCCTCATCCAGAGCCACAGGCCGTGTGTGGTATACATGGCCTCAGCCAGATCCAAAGGCTCTGGGGTGGTGTCCATAGCCTCAGCCAGCAGCACAGGTCCTGGTGTGGTGTCCATGGCCTCAGCCAGTAGCACAGGCCCTGGTGTGGTGTAGGTGGCCTAAGCTGGCTGCACAGGTCCACAGCCAGCAGCACAGGCCCTGGTGTGGTGTACATGGCCTCAGCTAGAGGCACAGGCCCTTGGTGTGTTGTAGATGGCCTCATCAGGAGCCACAGGCCCTGTTGTGGTGTAGGTTGCCTCAGTCAGCAGCACAGGCCCTGTGTGGTGTGCATGGCCTCAGCCAGTAGCACAGGCCCTGGTGTGATGTAGACTGCTTCAGCCAGAGCCACAGGCCATGGTGTGGTGTAGGTGGCCTAAGCTGGCTGCACAGGTCCACAGCCAGCAGTACAGGCCCTGGTGTGGTGTCCATGGCCTCAGCCAGATGCACTGGCCGTGGTGTGGTGTAGCTGGCCTCAGCCAGAGCCACAGGCCCTGGTGTGGTGTTCATGGCCTCAGCCAGAGCCAAATGCCCTGGTGTGGTGTCCATAGCTTCAGCCAGCAGCACAGGTCTTGGTGTGGTGTCCATGGCCTCAGCCAGTAGCACAGGCCCTGGTGTGATGTAGACGGCCTCAGCCAGAGCCACAGGCCCTGGTGTGGTGTAGGTGGCCTAAGCTGGCTGCACAGGTCCACAGCCAGAAGCACAGGCCCTGGCGTGGTGTAGGTGGCCTAACCTGGCTGCACAGGTCCACAACCAGAAGCACAGGACCTGGTGTGATGTAGACGGCTTCAGCCAGAGCCACAGGCCCTGGTGTGGTGTAGGTGGCCTAACCTGGCTGCACAGGTCCACAGCCAGAAGCACAGGCCCTGGTGTGGTGTAGGTGGCCTAAGCTGGCTGCACAGGTCCACAGCCAGAAGCACAGGCCCTGGTGTGGTGTCCATGGCCTCAGCCAGAAGCACTGGCCCTGGTGTGGTGTAGATGGCCTCAGACAGAGCCACAGGCCCTTGTTTGGTGTAGTTGGCCTCAGCCAGCACCACAGGCCCTGGTGTGGTGTCCATAGCCTCAGCCAGCCGCACAGGCCCTGGTGTGATGAACATTGCCTCATCCAGCAGCACAGTCCTTGGTGTGTTGTAGACGAACTCATCCAGAGCCACAGGCCCTGGTGTGCTGTACATGGCCTCAGACAAAGCCACAGGCCCTGAAGAGGTGTCCATGGCCTCAGACAAAGCCACAGGCCCTGAAGAGGTGTCCATGGCCTCAGCCAGTAGCACAGGTCCTGGTGTGGTGTAGACGGCCTCAGACAGAGCCACAGGCCTTGGTGTGGTGTAGGTGTCCTAAGCTGGCTGCACAGGTCCACATCCGGAAGCACTGGCCATGTTGTGTTGTAGATTGCCTCAGCCAGAGCCACAGACCTTGGTGTGGTGTTCATGGCCTAAGCCAGAGCTACAGGCCCACAGCAAGCAGCACAGGCCCTGGTGTGGTGTCCATAGCTCAGCCAGCAGCACAGCTCCTGGTGTGGTGTAGTTGGCCTCAGCCAGCAGCACAGGTCCTGGTGTGGTGTCCATCGCCTCAGCCAGAAACACTGGCCCTGGTGTGATGTAGATGGCCTCAGCCAGAGCCACAGGACCTGGTGTGGTGTTCATGACCTCAGCCAGCATCAAAGGCCCGAGGGTGGTGTACATGGCCTCAGCCAGAGCCACAGGCACTGGTGTGGTGTCCATAGCCTCAGCCAGTAGCACAGGCCCTGGTGTGGTGTAGGTGGCCTAAGCTGGCCGCACAGGTCCACAGCCAGCAGCACAAGCCCTGGTGTGGTGTACATGGCCTCAGCTAGAGGCACAGGCCCTGGTGTGGTGTAG
Organism: Pelmatolapia mariae; assembly: GCF_036321145.2. Classification (NCBI taxonomy): domain Eukaryota; kingdom Metazoa; phylum Chordata; class Actinopteri; order Cichliformes; family Cichlidae; genus Pelmatolapia; species Pelmatolapia mariae. Next base: position 1,712,998 of record NC_086232.1, read on the forward strand.
ATGATCTCAGCCAGAGACACAGGCCCTTGTGTGGTGTAGTTGGCCTCAGCCAGCAGCACAGGCCCTGGGGTGATAAACATGGCCTCATCCAGTAGTACAGCCCTTGGTGTGTTGTAGACGGCCTCATCCAGAGCCACAGGCCGTGTGTGGTGTACATGGCCTCAGCCAGATCCAAAGGCTCTGGGGTGGTGTCCATAGCCTCAGCCAGCAGCACAGGTCCTGGTGTGGTGTCCATGGCCTCAGCCAGTAGCACAGGCCCTGGTGTGGTGTAGGTGGCCTAAGCTGGCTGCACAGGTCCACAGCCAGCAGCACAGGCCCTGGTGTGGTGTACATGGCCTCAGCTAGAGGCACAGGCCCTGGTGTGGTGTAGATGGTCTCAGCCAGAGACACAGGCCCTTGGTGTGTTGTAGATGGCCTCATCAGGAGCCACAGGCCCTGTTGTGGTGTAGGTTGCCTCAGTCAGCACCACAGGCCCTTTGTGGTGTGCATGGTCTCAGCCAGTAGCACAGGCCCTGGTGTGATGTAGACTGCTTCAGCCAGAGCCACAGGCCATGGTGTGGTGTAGGTGGCCTAAGCTGGCTGCACAGGTCCACAGCCAGCACTACAGGCCCTGGTGTGGTGTCCATAGCCTCAGCCAGATGCACTGGCCGTGGTGTGGTGTAGCTGGCCTCAGCCAGAGCCACAGGCCCTGGTGTGGTGTTCATGGCCTCAGCCAGAGCCAAATGCCCTGGTGTGGTGTCCATAGCTTCAGCCAGCAGCACAGGTCTTGGTGTGGTGTCCATGGCCTCAGCCAGTAGCACAGGCCCTGGTGTGATGTAGACGGCCTCAGCCAGAGCCACAGGCCCTGGTGTGGTGTAGGTGGCCTAAGCTGGCTGCACAGGTCCACAGCCAGAAGCACAGGCCCTGGCGTGGTGTAGGTGGCCTAAGCTGGCTGCACAGGTCCACAACCAGAAGCACAGGACCTGGTGTGATGTAGACGGCTTCAGCCAGAGCTACAGGCCCTGGTGTGGTGTAGGTGGCCTAACCTGGCTGCAGAGGTCCACAGCCAGAAGCACAGGCCCTGGTGTGGTGAAGGTGGCCTAAGCTGGCTGCACAGGTCCACAGCCAGAAGCACAGGCCCTGTGTGGTGTAAATGGCCTCAGCCAGAGCCACAGGCCCTGGGGTGGTGTCCAAAGCCTCAGCCAGCAGCACAGGTCCTGGTGTGGTGTCCATGGTCTCAGCCAGAAGCACAGGCCCTGGTGTAATGTAGACGGCGTCAGCGCAGGCCACAGGCCCTGGTGTAATTTAGATGACCTATGTTAGCAGAATAGGCCTCGGTGTGGTGCGGATGGCCTCACCCGGCAGCACAAGACATTGCTGAAAACAGCCAAAAGGAATGTCGTTAATGTGGCCTCATTAATGGACACCAACACCCTCCTTCTCTGGATCAAAATCAGCTCAGTGACATGAAAAGCAAATTCTTACAGCACCTGGTATTCCCAGGCAGTCTCCCATCCAAGTACTAACCAAGCCCAACCTTGCATAGCTTCCGAGATCAGACGAGATCAGGCTTTAGCAAGGCGGTATGGCCGTAAGCTGCTGGCGTCAGCACAAAGCGTCAATTTATGGTATCAAGTAGTGAGGTGGCCAATACTCGCAGTTACGAACACAAGCCTCCAATTTAACTACAGTGTTAATGGTAACTGCATGCTTGCCTAATACCCTAACCAAAGGACTCATTTTAGCCTTTGATCAGCAACACAGGCCCTGGTGTGGTGTAAATGGCCTCAGCCAGAGCCACAGGACCTGGTGTGGTGTAGTTGGCCTCAGCCAGCATCAAAGGCCCGGGGGTGGTGTACATGGCCTCAGCCAGAGCCACAGGCACTGGTGTGGTGTCCATAGCCTCAGCCAACAGCACAGGCCCTGTTGTGGTGTCCATGGCCTCAGCCAGAAGCACTGGCCCTGGTGTGGTGTAGATGGCCTCAGACAGAGCCACATGCCCTGGTGGGGTGTAGTTGGCCTCAGCCAGCAGCACAGGTCCTGGTGTGGTGTCCATGGCCTCAGCCAGCAGCACAGGCCCTGGTGTGGTGTCCATGGCCTCAGCCAGAAGCACTGGCCCTGGTGTGGTGTAGATGGCCTCAGACAGAGCCACAGGCCCTTGTTTGGTGTAGTTGGCCTCGGCCAGCACCACAGGCCCTGGTGTGGTGTCCATAGCCTCAGCCAGCCGCACAGGCCCTGGTGTGATGAACATTGCCTCATCCAGCAGCACAGTCCTTGGTGTGTTGTAGACGAACTCATCCAGAGCCACAGGCCCTGGTGTGGTGTACATGGCCTCAGACAAAGCCACAGGCCCTGAAGAGGTGTCCATGGCCTCAGACAAAGCCACAGGCCCTGAAGAGGTGTCCATGGCCTCAGCCAGTAGCACAGGTCCTGGTGTGGTGTAGACGGCCTCAGACAGAGCCACAGTCCTTGGTGTGGTGTAGGTGTCCTAAGCTGGTTGCACAGGTCCACATCCGGAAGCACAGGCCCTGTTGTGTTGTAGATTGCCTCAGCCAGAGCCACAGACCTTGGTGTGGTGTTCATGGCCTAAGCCAGAGCTACAGGCCCACAGCAAGCAGCACAGGCCCTGGTGTGGTGTCCATACCTCAGCCAGCAGCACAGCTCCTGTTGTGGTGTAGTTGGCCTCAGCCAGCAGCACAGGTCCTGGTGTGGTGTCCATCGCCTCAGCCAGAAACACTGGCCCTGGTGTGATGTAGATGGCCTCAGCCAGAGCCACAGGACCTGGTGTGGTGTTCATGACCTCAGCCAGCATCAAAGGCCCGGGGGTGGTGTACATGGCCTCAGCCAGAGCCACAGGCACTGGTGTGGTGTCCATAGCCTCAGCCAGCAGCACAGGCCTTGGTGTGGTGTCAATGGCCTCAGCCAGTAGCACAGGCCCTGGTGTGGTGTAGATGATCTCAGCCAGAGACACAGGCCCTTGTGTGGTGTAGTTGGCCTCAGCCAGCAGCACAGGCCCTGGGGTGATAAACATGGCCTCATCCAGTAGTACAGCCCTTGGTGTGTTGTAGACGGCCTCATCCAGAGCCACAGGCCGTGTGTGGTGTACATGGCCTCAGCCAGATCCAAAGGCTCTGGGGTGGTGTCCATAGCCTCAGCCAGCAGCACAGGTCCTGGTGTGGTGTCCATGGCCTCAGCCAGTAGCACAGGCCCTGGTGTGGTGTAGGTGGCCTAAGCTGGCTGCACAGGTCCACAGCCAGCAGCACAGGCCCTGGTGTGGTGTACATGGCCTCAGCTAGAGGCACAGGCCCTGGTGTGGTGTAGATGGTCTCAGCCAGAGACACAGGCCCTTGGTGTGTTGTAGATGGCCTCATCAGGAGCCACAGGCCCTGTTGTGGTGTAGGTTGCCTCAGTCAGCACCACAGGCCCTGTGTGGTGTGCATGGCCTCAGCCAGTAGCACAGGCCCTGGTGTGATGTAGACTGCTTCAGCCAGAGCCACAGGCCATGGTGTGGTGTAGGTGGCCTAAGCTGGCTGCACAGGTCCACAGCCAGCAGTACAGGCCCTGGTGTGGTGTCCATGGCCTCAGCCAGATGCACTGGCCGTGGTGTGGTGTAGCTGGCCTCAGCCAGAGCCACAGGCCCTGGTGTGGTGTTCATGGCCTCAGCCAGAGCCAAATGCCCTGGTGTGGTGTCCATAGCTTCAGCCAGCAGCACAGGTCTTGGTGTGGTGTCCATGGCCCCAGCCAGTAGCACAGGCCCTGGTGTGATGTAGACGGCCTCAGCCAGAGCCACAGGCCCTGGTGTGGTGTAGGTGGCCTAAGCTGGCTGCACAGGTCCACAGCCAGAAGCACAGGCCCTGGCGTGGTGTAGGTGGCCTAACCTGGCTGCACAGGTCCACAACCAGAAGCACAGGACCTGGTGTGATGTAGACGGCTTCAGCCAGAGCCACAGGCCCTGGTGTGGTGTAGGTGGCCTAACCTGGCTGCACAGGTCCACAGCCAGAAGCACAGGCCCTGGTGTGGTGAAGGTGGCCTAAGCTGGCTGCACAGGTCCACAGCCAGAAGCACAGGCCCTGTGTGGTGTAAATGGCCTCAGCCAGAGCCACAGGCCATGGGGTGGTGTCCAAAGCCTCAGCCAGCAGCACAGGTCCTGGTGTGGTGTCCATGGTCTCAGCCAGAAGCACAGGCCCTGGTGTAATGTAGACGGCGTCAGCGCAGGCCACAGGCCCTGGTGTAATTTAGATGACCTATGTTAGCAGAATAGGCCTCGGTGTGGTGCGGATGGCCTCACCCGGCAGCACAAGACATTGCTGAAAACAGCCAAAAGGAATGTCGTTAATGTGGCCTCATTAATGGACACCAACACCCTCCTTCTCTGGATCAAAACCAGCTCAGTGACATGAAAAGCAAATTCTTACAGCACCTGGTATTCCCAGGCAGTCTCCCATCCAAGTACTAACCAAGCCCAACCTTGCATAGCTTCCGAGATCAGACGAGATCGGGCTTTGGCAAGGCGGTATGGCCGTAAGCTGCTGGCGTAAGCACAAAGCGTCAATTTATGATATCAAGTAGTGAGGTGGCCAATACTCGCAGTTACGAACACAAGCCTCCAATTTAACTACAGTGTTAATGGTAACTGCATGCTTGCCTAATACCCTAACCAAAGGACTCATTTTAGCCTTTGATCAGCAACACAGGCCCTGGTGTGGTGTAAATGGCCTCAGCCAGAGCCACAGGACCTGGTGTGGTGTAGTTGGCCTCAGCCAGCATCAAAGGCCCGGGGGTGGTGTACATGGCCTCAGCCAGAGCCACAGGCACTGGTGTGGTGTCCATAGCCTCAGCCAACAGCACAGGCCCTGTTGTGGTGTCCATGGCCTCAGCCAGAAGCACTGGCCCTGGTGTGGTGTAGATGGCCTCAGACAGAGCCACATGCCCTGGTGGGGTGTAGTTGGCCTCAGCCAGCAGCACAGGTCCTGGTGTGGTGTCCATGGCCTCAGCCAGCAGCACAGGCCCTGGTGTGGTGTCCATGGCCTCAGCCAGAAGCACTGGCCCTGGTGTGGTGTAGATGGCCTCAGACAGAGCCACAGGCCCTTGTTTGGTGTAGTTGGCCTCAGCCAGCACCACAGGCCCTGGTGTGGTGTCCATAGCCTCAGCCAGCCGCACAGGCCCTGGTGTGATGAACATTGCCTCATCCAGCAGCACAGTCCTTGGTGTGTTGTAGACGACCTCATCCAGAGCCACAGGCCCTGGTGTGGTGTACATGGCCTCAGACAAAGCCACAGGCCCTGAAGAGGTGTCCATGGCCTCAGCCAGTAGCACAGGTCCTGGTGTGGTGTAGACGGCCTCAGACAGAGCCACAGGCCTTGGTGTGGTGTAGGTGGCCTAAGCTGGCTGCACAGGTCCACATCCGGAAGCACAGGCCCTGTTGTGTTGTAGATTGCCTCAGCCAGAGCCACAGACCTTGGTGTGGTGTAGATGGCCTCAGACAGAGCCACAGGCCCTTGTTTGGTGTAGTTGGCCTCGGCCAGCACCACAGGCCCTGGTGTGGTGTCCATAGTCTCAGCCAGCCGCACAGGCCCTGGTGTGATGAACATTGCCTCATCCAGCAGCACAGTCCTTGGTGTGTTGTAGACGAACTCATCCAGAGCCACAGGCCCTGGTGTGGTGTACATGGCCTCAGACAAAGCCACAGGCCCTGAAGAGGTGTCCATGGCCTCAGACAAAGCCACAGGCCCTGAAGAGGTGTCCATGGCCTCAGCCAGTAGCACAGGTCCTGGTGTGGTGTAGACGGCCTCAGACAGAGCCACAGTCCTTGGTGTGGTGTAGATGTCCTAAGCTAGCTGCACAGGTCCACATCCGGAAGAACTGGCCCTGTTGTGTTGTAGATTGCCTCAGCCAGAGCCACAGACCTTGGTGTGGTGTTCATGGCCTAAGCCAGAGCTACAGGCCCACAGCAAGCAGCACAGGCCCTGGTGTGGTGTTCATAGCTCAGCCAGCAGCACAGCTCCTGTTGTGGTGTAGTTGGCCTCAGCCAGCAGCACAGGTCCTGGTGTGGTGTCCATGGCCTCAGCCAGCAGCACAGGTCCTGGTGTGGTGTCCATCGCCTCAGCCAGAAACACTGGCCCTGGTGTGATGTAGATGGCCTCAGCCAGAGCCACAGGACCTGGTGTGGTGTTCATGACCTCAGCCAGCATCAAAGGCCCGGGGGTGGTGTACATGGCCTCAGCCAGAGCCACAGGCACTGGTGTGGTGTCCATAGCCTCAGCCAGCAGCACAGGCCTTGGTGTGGTGTCAATGGCCTCAGCCAGTAGCACAGGCCCTGGTGTGGTGTAGGTGGCCTAAGCTGGCTGCACAGGTCCACAGCCAGCAGCACAAGCCCTGGTGTGGTGTACATGGCCTCAGCTAGAGGCACAGGCCCTGGTGTGGTGTAGATGATCTCAGCCAGAGACACAGGCCCTTGTGTGGTGTAGTTGGCCTCAGCCAGCAGCACAGGCCCTGGGGTGATAAACATGGCCTCATCCAGTAGTACAGCCCTTGGTGTGTTGTAGACGGCCTCATCCAGAGCCACAGGCCGTGTGTGGTGTACATGGCCTCAGCCAGATCCAAAGGCTCTGGGGTGGTGTCCATAGCCTCAGCCAGCAGCACAGGTCCTGGTGTGGTGTCCATGGCCTCAGCCAGTAGCACAGGCCCTGGTGTGGTGTAGGTGGCCTAAGCTGGCTGCACAGGTCCACAGCCAGCAGCACAGGCCCTGTTGCGGTGTACATGGCCTCAGCTAGAGGCACAGGCCCTGGTGTGGTGTAGATGGTCTCAGCTAGAGGCACAGGCCCTTGGTGTGTTGTAGATGGCCTCATCAGGAGCCACAGGCCCTGTTGTGGTGTAGGTTGCCTCAGTCAGCACCACAGGCCCTGTGTGGTGTGCATGGCCTCAGCCAGTAGCACAGGACCTGGTGTGATGTAGACTGCTTCAGCCAGAGCCACAGGCCATGGTGTGGTGTAGGTGGCCTAAGCTGGCTGCACAGGTCCACAGCCAGCAGTACAGGCCCTGGTGTGGTGTCCATGGCCTCAGCCAGATGCACTGGCCGTGGTGTGGTGTAGCTGGCCTCAGCCAGAGCCACAGGCCCTGGTGTGGTGTTCATGGCCTCAGCCAGAGCCAAATGCCCTGGTGTGGTGTCCATAGCTTCAGCCAGCAGCACAGGTCTTGGTGTGGTGTCCATGGCCTCAGCCAGTAGCACAGGCCCTGGTGTGATGTAGACGGCCTCAGCCAGAGCCACAGGCCCTGGTGTGGTGTAGGTGGCCTAAGCTGGCTGCACAGGTCCACAACCAGAAGCACAGGCCCTGGCGTGGTGTAGGTGGCCTAACCTGGCTGCACAGGTCCACAACCAGAAGCACAGGACCTGGTGTGATGTAGACGGCCTCAGCCAGAGCCACAGGCCCTGGTGTGGTGTAGGTGGCCTAACCTGGCTGCACAGGTCCACAGCCAGAAGCACAGGCCCTGTGTGGTGTAAATGGCCTCAGCCAGAGCCACAGGCCCTGGGGTGGTGTCCAAAGCCTCAGCCAGCAGCACAGGTCCTGGTGTGGTGTCCATGGTCTCAGCCAGAAGCACAGGCCCTGGTGTAATGTAGACGGCGTCAGCGCAGGCCACAGGCCCTGGTGTAATTTAGATGACCTATGTTAGCAGAATAGGCCTCGGTGTGGTGCGGATGGTCTCACCCGGCAGCACAAGACATTGCTGAAAACAGCCAAAAGGAATGTCGTTAATGTGGCCTCATTAATGGACACCAACACCCTCCTTCTCTGGATCAAAACCAGCTCAGTGACATGAAAAGCAAATGCTTACAGCACCTGGTATTCCCAGGCAGTCTCCCATCCAAGTACTAACCAAGCCCAACCTTGCATAGCTTCCGAGATCAGACGAGATCGGGCTTTGGCAAGGCGGTATGGCCGTAAGCTGCTGGCGTCAGCACAAAGCGTCAATTTATGGTATCAAGTAGTGAGGTGGCCAATACTCGCAGTTACGAACACAAGCCTCCAATTTAACTACAGTGTTAATGGTAACTGCATGCTTGCCTAATACCCTAACCAAAGGACTCATTTTAGCCTTTGATCAGCAACACAGGCCCTGGTGTGGTGTTCATGGCCTCAGCCAGAGCCACAGGACCTGGTGTGGTGTAGTTGGCCTCAGCCAGCATCAAAGGCCCGGGGGTGGTGTACATGGCCTCAGCCAGAGCCACAGGCACTGGTGTGGTGTCCATAGCCTCAGCCAACAGCACAGGCCCTGTTGTGGTGTCCATGGCCTCAGCCAGAAGCACTGGCCCTGGTGTGGTGTAGATGGCCTCAGACAGAGCCACATGCCCTGGTGGGGTGTAGTTGGCCTCAGCCAGCAGCACAGGTCCTGGTGTGGTGTAGTTGGCCTCAGCCAGCATCAAAGGCCCGGGGGTGGTGTACATGGCCTCAGCCAGAGCCACAGGCACTGGTGTGGTGTCCATAGCCTCAGCCAGAAGCACTGGCCCTGGTGTGGTGTAGATGGCCTAAGCTGGCTGCACAGGTCCACAGCCAGCAGCACAGGCCCTGGTGTGGTGTACATGGCCTCAGCTAGAGGCACAGGCCCTGGTGTGGTGTAGATGGTCTCAGCCAGAGACACAGGCCCTTGGTGTGTTGTAGATGGCCTCATCAGGAGCCACAGGCCCTGTTGTGGTGTAGGTTGCCTCAGTCAGCAGCACAGGCCCTGTGTGGTGTCCATAGCCTCAGCCAGCCGCACAGGCCCTGGTGTGATGAACACTGCCTCATCCAGCAGCACAGTCCTTGGTGTGTTGTAGACGACCTCATCCAGAGCCACAGGCCCTGGTGTGGTGTACATGGCCTCAGACAAAGCCACAGGCCCTGAAGAGGTGTCCATGGCCTCAGCCAGTAGCACAGGTCCTGGTGTGGTGTAGACGGCCTCAGACAGAGCCACAGGCCTTGAAGAGGTGTCCATGGCCTCAGCCAGTAGCACAGGTCCTGGTGTGGTGTAGACGGCCTCAGACAGAGCCACAGGCCTTGGTGTGGTGTAGGTGGCCTAAGCTGGCTGCACAGGTCCACATCCGGAAGCTCAGGCCCTGTTGTGTTGTAGATTGCCTCAGCCAGAGCCACAGACCTTGGTGTGGTGTTCATGGCCTAAGCCAGAGCTACAGGCCCACAGCAAGCAGCACAGGCCCTGGTGTGGTGTCCATAGCTCAGCCAGCAGCACAGCTCCTGTTGTGGTGTAGTTGGCCTCAGCCAGCAGCACAGGTCCTGGTGTGGTGTCCATCGCCTCAGCCAGAAACACTGGCCCTGGTGTGATGTAGATGGCCTCAGCCAGAGCCACAGGACCTGGTGTGGTGTTCATGACCTCAGCCAGCATCAAAGGCCCGGGGGTGGTGTACATGGCCTAAGCCAGAGCCACAGGCACTGGTGTGGTGTCCATAGCCTCAGCCAGCAGCACAGGCCTTGGTGTGGTGTCCATGGCCTCAGCCAGTAGCACAGGCCCTGGTGTGGTGTAGGTGGCCTAAGCTGGCTGCACAGGTCCACAGCCAGCAGCACAAGCCCTGGTGTGGTGTACATGGCCTCAGCTAGAGGCACAGGCCCTGGTGTGGTGTAGATGATCTCAGCCAGAGACACAGGCCCTTGTGTGGTGTAGTTGGCCTCAGCCAGCAGCACAGGCCCTGGGGTGATAAACATGGCCTCATCCAGTAGTACAGCCCTTGGTGTGTTGTAGACGGCCTCATCCAGAGCCACAGGCCGTGTGTGGTGTACATGGCCTCAGCCAGATCCAAAGGCTCTGGGGTGGTGTCCATAGCCTCAGCCAGCAGCACAGGTCCTGGTGTGGTGTCCATGGCCTCAGCCAGTAGCACAGGCCCTGGTGTGGTGTAGGTGGCCTAAGCTGGCTGCACAGGTCCACAGCCAGCAGCACAGGCCCTGGTGTGGTGTACATGGCCTCAGCTAGAGGCACAGGCCCTGGTGTGGTGTAGATGGTCTCAGCCAGAGACACAGGCCCTTGGTGTGTTGTAGATGGCCTCATCAGGAGCCACAGGCCCTGTTGTGGTGTAGGTTGCCTCAGTCAGCAGCACAGGCCCTGTGTGGTGTCCATGGCCTCAGCCAGTAGCACAGGCCCTGGTGTGATGTAGACTGCTTCAGCCAGAGCCACAGGCCATGGTGTGGTGTAGGTGGCCTAAGCTGGCTGCACAGGTCCACAGCCAGCAGCACAGGCCCTGGTGTGGTGTCCATGGCCTCAGCCAGATGCACTGGCCGTGGTGTGGTGTAGCTGGCCTCAGCCAGAGCCACAGGCCCTGGTGTGGTGTTCATGGCCTCAGCCAGAGCCAAATGCCCTGGTGTGGTGTCCATAGCTTCAGCCAGCAGCACAGGTCTTGGTGTGGTGTCCATGGCCTCAGCCAGTAGCACAGGCCCTGGTGTGATGTAGATGGCCTCAGCCAGAGCCACAGGCCCTGGTGTGGTGTAGGTGGCCTAAGCTGGCTGCACAGGTCCACAGCCAGAAGCACAGGCCCTGGCGTGGTGTAGGTGGCCTAACCTGGCTGCACAGGTCCAGAACCAGAAGCACAGGACCTGGTGTGATGTAGACGGCTTCTGCCAGAGCCACAGGCCCTGGTGTGGTGTACATGGCCTCAGCTAGAGGCACAGGCCCTGGTGTGGTGTAGATGGTCTCAGCCAGAGACACAGGCCCTTGGTGTGTTGTAGATGGCCTCATCAGGAGCCACAGGCCCTGTTGTGGTGTAGGTTGCCTCAGTCAGCACCACAGGCCCTGTGTGGTGTGCATGGCCTCAGCCAGTAGCACAGGCCCTGGTGTGATGTAGACTGCTTCAGCCAGAGCCACAGGCCATGGTGTGGTGTAGGTGGCCTAAGCTGGCTGCACAGGTCCACAGCCAGCAGTACAGGCCCTGGTGTGGTGTCCATGGCCTCAGCCAGATGCACTGGCCGTGGTGTGGTGTAGCTGGCCTCAGCCAGAGCCACAGGCCCTGGTGTGGTGTTCATGGCCTCAGCCAGAGCCAAATGCCCTGGTGTGGTGTCCATAGCTTCAGCCAGCAGCACAGGTCTTGGTGTGGTGTCCATGGCCTCAGCCAGTAGCACAGGCCCTGGTGTGATGTAGACGGCCTCAGCCAGAGCCACAGGCCCTGGTGTGGTGTAGGTGGCCTAAGCTGGCTGCACAGGTCCACAGCCAGAAGCACAGGCCCTGGCGTGGTGTAGGTGGCCTAACCTGGCTGCACAGGTCCACAACCAGAAGCACAGGACCTGGTGTGATGTAGACGGCTTCAGCCAGAGCCACAGGCCCTGGTGTGGTGTAGGTGGCCTAACCTGGCTGCACAGGTCCACAGCCAGAAGCACAGGCCCTGGTGTGGTGAAGGTGGCCTAAGCTGGCTGCACAGGTCCACAGCCAGAAGCACAGGCCCTGTGTGGTGTAAATGGCCTCAGCCAGAGCCACAGGCCATGGGGTGGTGTCCAAAGCCTCAGCCAGCAGCACAGGTCCTGGTGTGGTGTAAATGGCCTCAGCCAGAGCCACAGGCCATGGGGTGGTGTCCATGGCCTCAGCCAGATGCACTGGCCGTGGTGTGGTGTAGCTGGCCTCAGCCAGAGCCACAGGCCCTGGTGTGGTGTTCATGGCCTCAGCCAGAGCCAAATGCCCTGGTGTGGTGTCCATAGCTTCAGCCAGCAGCACAGGTCTTGGTGTGGTGTCCATGGCCTCAGCCAGTAGCACAGGCCCTGGTGTGATGTAGACGGCCTCAGCCAGAGCCACAGGCCCTGGTGTGGTGTAGGTGGCCTAAGCTGGCTGCACAGGTCCACAACCAGAAGCACAGGCCCTGGCGTGGTGTAGGTGGCCTAACCTGGCTGCACAGGTCCACAACCAGAAGCACAGGACCTGGTGTGATGTAGACGGCTTCAGCCAGAGCCACAGGCCCTGGTGTGGTGTAGGTGGCCTAAGCTGGCTGCACAGGTCCACAGCCAGAAGCACAGGCCCTGTGTGGTGTAAATGGCCTCAGCCAGAGCCACAGGCCCTGGGGTGGTGTCCAAAGCCTTAGCCAGCAGCACAGGTCCTGGTGTGGTGTCCATGGTCTCAGCCAGAAGCACAGGCCCTGGTGTGGTGTAGATGGCCTCAGACAGAGCCACAGGCCCTTGTTTGGTGTAGTTGGCCTCAGCCAGCACCACAGGCCCTGGTGTGGTGTCCATAGCCTCAGCCAGCCGCACAGGCCCTGGTGTGATGAACATTGCCTCATCCAGCAGCACAGTCCTTGGTGTGTTGTAGACGACCTCATCCAGAGCCACAGGCCCTGGTGTGGTGTACATGGCCTCAGACAAAGCCACAGGCCCTGAAGAGGTGTCCATGGCCTCAGCCAGTAGCACAGGTCCTGGTGTGGTGTAGACGGCCTCAGACAGAGCCACAGGCCTTGGTGTGGTGTAGGTGGCCTAAGCTGGCTGCACAGGTCCACATCCGGAAGCACAGGCCCTGTTGTGTTGTAGATTGCCTCAGCCAGAGCCACAGACCTTGGTGTGGTGTTCATGGCCTAAGCCAGAGCTACAGGCCCACAGCAAGCAGCACAGGACCTGGTGTGGTGTCCATAGCTCAGCCAGCAGCACAGCTCCTGTTGTGGTGTAGTTGGCCTCAGCCAGCAGCACAGGTCCTGGTGTGGTGTCCATCGCCTCAGCCAGAAACACTGGCCCTGGTGTGATGTAGATGGCCTCAGCCAGAGCCACAGGACCTGGTGTGGTGTTCATGACCTCAGCCAGCATCAAAGGCCCGGGGGTGGTGTAAATGGCCTCAGCCAGAGCCACAGGCACTGGTGTGGTGTCCCTAGCCTCAGCCAGCAGCACAGGCCTTGGTGTGGTGTCCCTGGACTCAGCCAGTAGCACAAGCCCTGGTGTGGTGTAGGTGGCCTAAGCTGGCTGCACATGTCCACAGCCAGCAGCACAAGCCCTGGTGTGGTGTACATGGCCTCAGCTAGAGGCACAGGCCCTGGTGTGGTGTAGATGATCTCAGCCAGAGACAAAGGCCCTTGTGTGGTGTAGTTGGCCTCAGCCAGCAGCACAGGCCCTGGGGTGATAAACATGGCCTCATCCAGTAGTACAGCCCTTGGTGTGTTGTAGACGGCCTCATCCAGAGCCACAGGCCGTGTGTGGTGTAAATGGCCTCAGCCAGAGCCACAGGCCATGGGGTGGTGTCCAAAGCCTCAGCCAGCAGCACAGGTCCTGGTGTGGTGTCCATGGTCTCAGCCAGAAGCACAGGCCCTGGTGTAATGTAGACGGCGTCAGCGCAGGCCACAGGCCCTGGTGTAATTTAGATGACCTATGTTAGCAGAATAGGCCTCGGTGTGGTGCGGATGGCCTCACCCGGCAGCACAAGACATTGCTGAAAACAGCCAAAAGGAATGTCGTTAATGTGGCCTCATTAATGGACACCAACACCCTCCTTCTCTGGATCAAAATCAGCTCAGTGACATGAAAAGCAAATTCTTACAGCACCTGGTATTCCCAGGCAGTCTCCCATCCAAGTACTAACCAAGCCCAACCTTGCATAGCTTCCGAGATCAGACGAGATCAGGCTTTGGCAAGGCGGTATGGCCGTAAGCTGCTGGCGTCAGCACAAAGCGTCAATTTATGGTATCAAGTAGTGAGGTGGCCAATACTCGCAGTTACGAACACAAGCCTCCAATTTAACTACAGTGTTAATGGTAACTGCATGCTTGCCTAATACCCTAACCAAAGGACTCATTTTAGCCTTTGATCAGCAACACAGGCCCTGGTGTGGTGTAAATGGCCTCAGCCAGAGCCACAGGACCTGGTGTGGTGTAGTTGGCCTCAGCCAGCATCAAAGGCCCGGGGGTGGTGTACATGGCCTCAGCCAGAGCCACAGGCACTGGTGTGGTGTCCATAGCCTCAGCCAACAGCACAGGCCCTGTTGTGGTGTCCATGGCCTCAGCCAGAAGCACTGGCCCTGGTGTGGTGTAGATGGCCTCAGACAGAGCCACATGCCCTGGTGGGGTGTAGTTGGCCTCAGCCAGCAGCACAGGTCCTGGTGTGGTGTCCATGGCCTCAGCCAGCAGCACAGGCCCTGGTGTGGTGTCCATGGCCTCAGCCAGAAGCACTGGCCCTGGTGTGGTGTAGATGGCCTCAGACAGAGCCACAGGCCCTTGTTTGGTGTAGTTGGCCTCAGCCAGCACCACAGGCCCTGGTGTGGTGTCCATAGCCTCAGCCAGCCGCACAGGCCCTGGTGTGATGAACATTGCCTCATCCAGCAGCACAGTCCTTGGTGTGTTGTAGACGACCTCATCCAGAGCCACAGGCCCTGGTGTGGTGTACATGGCCTCAGACAAAGCCACAGGCCCTGAAGAGGTGTCCATGGCCTCAGCCAGTAGCACAGGTCCTGGTGTGGTGTAGACGGCCTCAGACAGAGCCACAGGCCTTGGTGTGGTGTAGGTGGCCTAAGCTGGCTGCACAGGTCCACATCCGGAAGCACAGGCCCTGTTGTGTTGTAGATTGCCTCAGCCAGAGCCACAGACCTTGGTGTGGTGTTCATGGCCTAAGCCAGAGCTACAGGCCCACAGCAAGCAGCACAGGCCCTGGTGTGGTGTCCATAGCTCAGCCAGCAGCACAGCTCCTGTTGTGGTGTAGTTGGCCTCAGCCAGCAGCACAGGTCCTGGTGTGGTGTCCATCGCCTCAGCCAGAAACACTGGCCCTGGTGTGATGTAGATGGCCTCAGCCAGAGCCACAGGACCTGGTGTGGTGTTCATGACCTCAGCCAGCATCAAAGGCCCGGGGGTGGTGTAAATGGCCTCAGCCAGAGCCACAGGCACTGGTGTGGTGTCCCTAGCCTCAGCCAGCAGCACAGGCCTTGGTGTGGTGTCCCTGGCCTCAGCCAGTAGCACAAGCCCTGGTGTGGTGTAGGTGGCCTAAGCTGGCTGCACATGTCCACAGCCAGCAGCACAAGCCCTGGTGTGGTGTACATGGCCTCAGCTAGAGGCACAGGCCCTGGTGTGGTGTAGATGATCTCAGCCAGAGACAAAGGCCCTTGTGTGGTGTAGTTGGCCTCAGCCAGCAGCACAGGCCCTGGGGTGATAAACATGGCCTCATCCAGTAGTACAGCCCTTGGTGTGTTGTAGACGGCCTCATCCAGAGCCACAGGCCGTGTGTGGTATACATGGCCTCAGCCAGATCCAAAGGCTCTGGGGTGGTGTCCATAGCCTCAGCCAGCAGCACAGGTCCTGGTGTGGTGTCCATGGCCTCAGCCAGTAGCACAGGCCCTGGTGTGGTGTAGGTGGCCTAAGCTGGCTGCACAGGTCCACAGCCAGCAGCACAGGCCCTGGTGTGGTGTACATGGCCTCAGCTAGAGGCACAGGCCCTTGGTGTGTTGTAGATGGCCTCATCAGGAGCCACAGGCCCTGTTGTGGTGTAGGTTGCCTCAGTCAGCAGCACAGGCCCTGTGTGGTGTGCATGGCCTCAGCCAGTAGCACAGGCCCTGGTGTGATGTAGACTGCTTCAGCCAGAGCCACAGGCCATGGTGTGGTGTAGGTGGCCTAAGCTGGCTGCACAGGTCCACAGCCAGCAGTACAGGCCCTGGTGTGGTGTCCATGGCCTCAGCCAGATGCACTGGCCGTGGTGTGGTGTAGCTGGCCTCAGCCAGAGCCACAGGCCCTGGTGTGGTGTTCATGGCCTCAGCCAGAGCCAAATGCCCTGGTGTGGTGTCCATAGCTTCAGCCAGCAGCACAGGTCTTGGTGTGGTGTCCATGGCCTCAGCCAGTAGCACAGGCCCTGGTGTGATGTAGACGGCCTCAGCCAGAGCCACAGGCCCTGGTGTGGTGTAGGTGGCCTAAGCTGGCTGCACAGGTCCACAGCCAGAAGCACAGGCCCTGGCGTGGTGTAGGTGGCCTAACCTGGCTGCACAGGTCCACAACCAGAAGCACAGGACCTGGTGTGATGTAGACGGCTTCAGCCAGAGCCACAGGCCCTGGTGTGGTGTAGGTGGCCTAACCTGGCTGCACAGGTCCACAGCCAGAAGCACAGGCCCTGGTGTGGTGTAGGTGGCCTAAGCTGGCTGCACAGGTCCACAGCCAGAAGCACAGGCCCTGGTGTGGTGTCCATGGCCTCAGCCAGAAGCACTGGCCCTGGTGTGGTGTAGATGGCCTCAGACAGAGCCACAGGCCCTTGTTTGGTGTAGTTGGCCTCAGCCAGCAGCACAGGCCCTGGGGTGATAAACATGGCCTCATCCAGTAGTACAGCACTTGGTGTGTTGTAGACGGCCTCATCCAGAGCCACAGGCCGTGTGTGGTATACATGGCCTCAGCCAGATCCAAAGGCTCTGGGGTGGTGTCCATAGCCTCAGCCAGCAGCACAGGTCCTGGTGTGGTGTCCATGGCCTCAGCCAGTAGCACAGGCCCTGGTGTGGTGTAGGTGGCCTAAGCTGGCTGCACAGGTCCACAGCCAGCAGCACAGGCCCTGGTGTGGTGTACATGGCCTCAGCTAGAGGCACAGGCCCTTGGTGTGTTGTAGATGGCCTCATCAGGAGCCACAGGCCCTGTTGTGGTGTAGGTTGCCTCAGTCAGCAGCACAGGCCCTGTGTGGTGTGCATGGCCTCAGCCAGTAGCACAGGCCCTGGTGTGATGTAGACTGCTTCAGCCAGAGCCACAGGCCATGGTGTGGTGTAGGTGGCCTAAGCTGGCTGCACAGGTCCACAGCCAGCAGTACAGGCCCTGGTGTGGTGTCCATGGCCTCAGCCAGATGCACTGGCCGTGGTGTGGTGTAGCTGGCCTCAGCCAGAGCCACAGGCCCTGGTGTGGTGTTCATGGCCTCAGCCAGAGCCAAATGCCCTGGTGTGGTGTCCATAGCTTCAGCCAGCAGCACAGGTCTTGGTGTGGTGTCCATGGCCTCAGCCAGTAGCACAGGCCCTGGTGTGATGTAGACGGCCTCAGCCAGAGCCACAGGCCCTGGTGTGGTGTAGGTGGCCTAAGCTGGCTGCACAGGTCCACAGCCAGAAGCACAGGCCCTGGCGTGGTGTAGGTGGCCTAACCTGGCTGCACAGGTCCACAACCAGAAGCACAGGACCTGGTGTGATGTAGACGGCTTCAGCCAGAGCCACAGGCCCTGGTGTGGTGTAGGTGGCCTAACCTGGCTGCACAGGTCCACAGCCAGAAGCACAGGCCCTGGTGTGGTGTAGGTGGCCTAAGCTGGCTGCACAGGTCCACAGCCAGAAGCACAGGCCCTGGTGTGGTGTCCATGGCCTCAGCCAGAAGCACTGGCCCTGGTGTGGTGTAGATGGCCTCAGACAGAGCCACAGGCCCTTGTTTGGTGTAGTTGGCCTCAGCCAGCACCACAGGCCCTGGTGTGGTGTCCATAGCCTCAGCCAGCCGCACAGGCCCTGGTGTGATGAACATTGCCTCATCCAGCAGCACAGTCCTTGGTGTGTTGTAGACGAACTCATCCAGAGCCACAGGCCCTGGTGTGCTGTACATGGCCTCAGACAAAGCCACAGGCCCTGAAGAGGTGTCCATGGCCTCAGACAAAGCCACAGGCCCTGAAGAGGTGTCCATGGCCTCAGCCAGTAGCACAGGTCCTGGTGTGGTGTAGACGGCCTCAGACAGAGCCACAGGCCTTGGTGTGGTGTAGGTGTCCTAAGCTGGCTGCACAGGTCCACATCCGGAAGCACTGGCCATGTTGTGTTGTAGATTGCCTCAGCCAGAGCCACAGACCTTGGTGTGGTGTTCATGGCCTAAGCCAGAGCTACAGGCCCACAGCAAGCAGCACAGGCCCTGGTGTGGTGTCCATAGCTCAGCCAGCAGCACAGCTCCTGGTGTGGTGTAGTTGGCCTCAGCCAGCAGCACAGGTCCTGGTGTGGTGTCCATCGCCTCAGCCAGAAACACTGGCCCTGGTGTGATGTAGATGGCCTCAGCCAGAGCCACAGGACCTGGTGTGGTGTTCATGACCTCAGCCAGCATCAAAGGCCCGGGGGTGGTGTACATGGCCTCAGCCAGAGCCACAGGCACTGGTGTGGTGTCCATAGCCTCAGCCAGTAGCACAGGCCCTGGTGTGGTGTAGGTGGCCTAAGCTGGCCGCACAGGTCCACAGCCAGCAGCACAAGCCCTGGTGTGGTGTACATGGCCTCAGCTAGAGGCACAGGCCCTGGTGTGGTGTAGATGATCTCAGCCAGAGACACAGGCCCTTGTGTGGTGTAGTTGGCCTCAGCCAGCAGCACAGGCCCTGGGGTGATAAACATGGCCTCATCCAGTAGTACAGCCCTTGGTGTGTTGTAGACGGCCTCATCCAGAGCCACAGGCCGTGTGTGGTGTACATGGCCTCAGCCAGATCCAAAGGCTCTGGGGTGGTGTCCATAGCCTCAGCCAGCAGCACAGGTCCTGGTGTGGTGTCCATGGCCTCAGCCAGTAGCACAGGCCCTGGTGTGGTGTAGGTGGCCTAAGCTGGCTGCACAGGTCCACAGCCAGCAGCACAGGCCCTGGTGTGGTGTACATGGCCTCAGCTAGAGGCACAGGCCCTGGTGTGGTGTAGATGGTCTCAGCCAGAGACACAGGCCCTTGGTGTGTTGTAGATGGCCTCATCAGGAGCCACAGGCCCTGTTGTGGTGTAGGTTGCCTCAGTCAGCACCACAGGCCCTTTGTGGTGTGCATGGTCTCAGCCAGTAGCACAGGCCCTGGTGTGATGTAGACTGCTTCAGCCAGAGCCACAGGCCATGGTGTGGTGTAGGTGGCCTAAGCTGGCTGCACAGGTCCACAGCCAGCACTACAGGCCCTGGTGTGGTGTCCATAGCCTCAGCCAGATGCACTGGCCGTGGTGTGGTGTAGCTGGCCTCAGCCAGAGCCACAGGCCCTGGTGTGGTGTTCATGGCCTCAGCCAGAGCCAAATGCCCTGGTGTGGTGTCCATAGCTTCAGCCAGCAGCACAGGTCTTGGTGTGGTGTCCATGGCCTCAGCCAGTAGCACAGGCCCTGGTGTGATGTAGACGGCCTCAGCCAGAGCCACAGGCCCTGGTGTGGTGTAGGTGGCCTAAGCTGGCTGCACAGGTCCACAGCCAGAAGCACAGGCCCTGGCGTGGTGTAGGTGGCCTAAGCTGGCTGCACAGGTCCACAACCAGAAGCACAGGACCTGGTGTGATGTAGACGGCTTCAGCCAGAGCTACAGGCCCTGGTGTGGTGTAGGTGGCCTAACCTGGCTGCAGAGGTCCACAGCCAGAAGCACAGGCCCTGGTGTGGTGAAGGTGGCCTAAGCTGGCTGCACAGGTCCACAGCCAGAAGCACAGGCCCTGTGTGGTGTAAATGGCCTCAGCCAGAGCCACAGGCCCTGGGGTGGTGTCCAAAGCCTCAGCCAGCAGCACAGGTCCTGGTGTGGTGTCCATGGTCTCAGCCAGAAGCACAGGCCCTGGTGTAATGTAGACGGCGTCAGCGCAGGCCACAGGCCCTGGTGTAATTTAGATGACCTATGTTAGCAGAATAGGCCTCGGTGTGGTGCGGATGGCCTCACCCGGCAGCACAAGACATTGCTGAAAACAGCCAAAAGGAATGTCGTTAATGTGGCCTCATTAATGGACACCAACACCCTCCTTCTCTGGATCAAAATCAGCTCAGTGACATGAAAAGCAAATTCTTACAGCACCTGGTATTCCCAGGCAGTCTCCCATCCAAGTACTAACCAAGCCCAACCTTGCATAGCTTCCGAGATCAGACGAGATCAGGCTTTAGCAAGGCGGTATGGCCGTAAGCTGCTGGCGTCAGCACAAAGCGTCAATTTATGGTATCAAGTAGTGAGGTGGCCAATACTCGCAGTTACGAACACAAGCCTCCAATTTAACTACAGTGTTAATGGTAACTGCATGCTTGCCTAATACCCTAACCAAAGGACTCATTTTAGCCTTTGATCAGCAACACAGGCCCTGGTGTGGTGTAAATGGCCTCAGCCAGAGCCACAGGACCTGGTGTGGTGTAGTTGGCCTCAGCCAGCATCAAAGGCCCGGGGGTGGTGTACATGGCCTCAGCCAGAGCCACAGGCACTGGTGTGGTGTCCATAGCCTCAGCCAACAGCACAGGCCCTGTTGTGGTGTCCATGGCCTCAGCCAGAAGCACTGGCCCTGGTGTGGTGTAGATGGCCTCAGACAGAGCCACATGCCCTGGTGGGGTGTAGTTGGCCTCAGCCAGCAGCACAGGTCCTGGTGTGGTGTCCATGGCCTCAGCCAGCAGCACAGGCCCTGGTGTGGTGTCCATGGCCTCAGCCAGAAGCACTGGCCCTGGTGTGGTGTAGATGGCCTCAGACAGAGCCACAGGCCCTTGTTTGGTGTAGTTGGCCTCAGCCAGCACCACAGGCCCTGGTGTGGTGTCCATAGCCTCAGCCAGCCGCACAGGCCCTGGTGTGATGAACATTGCCTCATCCAGCAGCACAGTCCTTGGTGTGTTGTAGACGACCTCATCCAGAGCCACAGGCCCTGGTGTGGTGTACATGGCCTCAGACAAAGCCACAGGCCCTGAAGAGGTGTCCATGGCCTCAGCCAGTAGCACAGGTCCTGGTGTGGTGTAGACGGCCTCAGACAGAGCCACAGGCCTTGGTGTGGTGTAGGTGGCCTAAGCTGGCTGCACAGGTCCACATCCGGAAGCACAGGCCCTGTTGTGTTGTAGATTGCCTCAGCCAGAGCCACAGACCTTGGTGTGGTGTTCATGGCCTAAGCCAGAGCTACAGGCCCACAGCAAGCAGCACAGGCCCTGGTGTGGTGTCCATAGCTCAGCCAGCAGCACAGCTCCTGTTGTGGTGTAGTTGGCCTCAGCCAGCAGCACAGGTCCTGGTGTGGTGTCCATCGCCTCAGCCAGAAACACTGGCCCTGGTGTGATGTAGATGGCCTCAGCCAGAGCCACAGGACCTGGTGTGGTGTTCATGACCTCAGCCAGCATCAAAGGCCCGGGGGTGGTGTAAATGGCCTCAGCCAGAGCCACAGGCACTGGTGTGGTGTCCCTAGCCTCAGCCAGCAGCACAGGCCTTGGTGTGGTGTCCCTGGCCTCAGCCAGTAGCACAGGCCCTGGTGTGGTGTAGGTGGCCTAAGCTGGCTGCACATGTCCACAGCCAGCAGCACAAGCCCTGGTGTGGTGTACATGGCCTCAGCTAGAGGCACAGGCCCTGGTGTGGTGTAGATGATCTCAGCCAGAGACAAAGGCCCTTGTGTGGTGTAGTTGGCCTCAGCCAGCAGCACAGGCCCTGGGGTGATAAACATGGCCTCATCCAGTAGTACAGCCCTTGGTGTGTTGTAGACGGCCTCATCCAGAGCCACAGGCCGTGTGTGGTATACATGGCCTCAGCCAGATCCAAAGGCTCTGGGGTGGTGTCCATAGCCTCAGCCAGCAGCACAGGTCCTGGTGTGGTGTCCATGGCCTCAGCCAGTAGCACAGGCCCTGGTGTGGTGTAGGTGGCCTAAGCTGGCTGCACAGGTCCACAGCCAGCAGCACAGGCCCTGGTGTGGTGTACATGGCCTCAGCTAGAGGCACAGGCCCTTGGTGTGTTGTAGATGGCCTCATCAGGAGCCACAGGCCCTGTTGTGGTGTAGGTTGCCTCAGTCAGCAGCACAGGCCCTGTGTGGTGTGCATGGCCTCAGCCAGTAGCACAGGCCCTGGTGTGATGTAGACTGCTTCAGCCAGAGCCACAGGCCATGGTGTGGTGTAGGTGGCCTAAGCTGGCTGCACAGGTCCACAGCCAGCAGTACAGGCCCTGGTGTGGTGTCCATGGCCTCAGCCAGATGCACTGGCCGTGGTGTGGTGTAGCTGGCCTCAGCCAGAGCCACAGGCCCTGGTGTGGTGTTCATGGCCTCAGCCAGAGCCAAATGCCCTGGTGTGGTGTCCATAGCTTCAGCCAGCAGCACAGGTCTTGGTGTGGTGTCCATGGCCTCAGCCAGTAGCACAGGCCCTGGTGTGATGTAGACGGCCTCAGCCAGAGCCACAGGCCCTGGTGTGGTGTAGGTGGCCTAAGCTGGCTGCACAGGTCCACAGCCAGAAGCACAGGCCCTGGCGTGGTGTAGGTGGCCTAACCTGGCTGCACAGGTCCACAACCAGAAGCACAGGACCTGGTGTGATGTAGACGGCTTCAGCCAGAGCCACAGGCCCTGGTGTGGTGTAGGTGGCCTAACCTGGCTGCACAGGTCCACAGCCAGAAGCACAGGCCCTGGTGTGGTGTAGGTGGCCTAAGCTGGCTGCACAGGTCCACAGCCAGAAGCACAGGCCCTGGTGTGGTGTCCATGGCCTCAGCCAGAAGCACTGGCCCTGGTGTGGTGTAGATGGCCTCAGACAGAGCCACAGGCCCTTGTTTGGTGTAGTTGGCCTCAGCCAGCACCACAGGCCCTGGTGTGGTGTCCATAGCCTCAGCCAGCCGCACAGGCCCTGGTGTGATGAACATTGCCTCATCCAGCAGCACAGTCCTTGGTGTGTTGTAGACGACCTCATCCAGAGCCACAGGCCCTGGTGTGGTGTACATGGCCTCAGACAAAGCCACAGGCCCTGAAGAGGTGTCCATGGCCTCAGCCAGTAGCACAGGTCCTGGTGTGGTGTAGACGGCCTCAGACAGAGCCACAGGCCTTGGTGTGGTGTAGGTGGCCTAAGCTGGCTGCACAGGTCCACATCCGGAAGCACAGGCCCTGTTGTGTTGTAGATTGCCTCAGCCAGAGCCACAGACCTTGGTGTGGTGTTCATGGCCTAAGCCAGAGCTACAGGCCCACAGCAAGCAGCACAGGCCCTGGTGTGGTGTCCATAGCTCAGCCAGCAGCACAGCTCCTGTTGTGGTGTAGTTGGCCTCAGCCAGCAGCACAGGTCCTGGTGTGGTGTCCATCGCCTCAGCCAGAAACACTGGCCCTGGTGTGATGTAGATGGCCTCAGCCAGAGCCACAGGACCTGGTGTGGTGTTCATGACCTCAGCCAGCATCAAAGGCCCGGGGGTGGTGTAAATGGCCTCAGCCAGAGCCACAGGCACTGGTGTGGTGTCCCTAGCCTCAGCCAGCAGCACAGGCCTTGGTGTGGTGTCCCTGGCCTCAGCCAGTAGCACAGGCCCTGGTGTGGTGTAGGTGGCCTAAGCTGGCTGCACATGTCCACAGCCAGCAGCACAAGCCCTGGTGTGGTGTACATGGCCTCAGCTAGAGGCACAGGCCCTGGTGTGGTGTAGATGATCTCAGCCAGAGACAAAGGCCCTTGTGTGGTGTAGTTGGCCTCAGCCAGCAGCACAGGCCCTGGGGTGATAAACATGGCCTCATCCAGTAGTACAGCCCTTGGTGTGTTGTAGACGGCCTCATCCAGAGCCACAGGCCGTGTGTGGTATACATGGCCTCAGCCAGATCCAAAGGCTCTGGGGTGGTGTCCATAGCCTCAGCCAGCAGCACAGGTCCTGGTGTGGTGTCCATGGCCTCAGCCAGTAGCACAGGCCCTGGTGTGGTGTAGGTGGCCTAAGCTGGCTGCACAGGTCCACAGCCAGCAGCACAGGCCCTGGTGTGGTGTACATGGCCTCAGCTAGAGGCACAGGCCCTTGGTGTGTTGTAGATGGCCTCATCAGGAGCCACAGGCCCTGTTGTGGTGTAGGTTGCCTCAGTCAGCAGCACAGGCCCTGTGTGGTGTGCATGGCCTCAGCCAGTAGCACAGGCCCTGGTGTGATGTAGACTGCTTCAGCCAGAGCCACAGGCCATGGTGTGGTGTAGGTGGCCTAAGCTGGCTGCACAGGTCCACAGCCAGCAGTACAGGCCCTGGTGTGGTGTCCATGGCCTCAGCCAGATGCACTGGCCGTGGTGTGGTGTAGCTGGCCTCAGCCAGAGCCACAGGCCCTGGTGTGGTGTTCATGGCCTCAGCCAGAGCCAAATGCCCTGGTGTGGTGTCCATAGCTTCAGCCAGCAGCACAGGTCTTGGTGTGGTGTCCATGGCCTCAGCCAGTAGCACAGGCCCTGGTGTGATGTAGACGGCCTCAGCCAGAGCCACAGGCCCTGGTGTGGTGTAGGTGGCCTAAGCTGGCTGCACAGGTCCACAGCCAGAAGCACAGGCCCTGGCGTGGTGTAGGTGGCCTAACCTGGCTGCACAGGTCCACAACCAGAAGCACAGGACCTGGTGTGATGTAGACGGCTTCAGCCAGAGCCACAGGCCCTGGTGTGGTGTAGGTGGCCTAACCTGGCTGCACAGGTCCACAGCCAGAAGCACAGGCCCTGGTGTGGTGTAGGTGGCCTAAGCTGGCTGCACAGGTCCACAGCCAGAAGCACAGGCCCTGGTGTGGTGTCCATGGCCTCAGCCAGAAGCACTGGCCCTGGTGTGGTGTAGATGGCCTCAGACAGAGCCACAGGCCCTTGTTTGGTGTAGTTGGCCTCAGCCAGCACCACAGGCCCTGGTGTGGTGTCCATAGCCTCAGCCAGCCGCACAGGCCCTGGTGTGATGAACATTGCCTCATCCAGCAGCACAGTCCTTGGTGTGTTGTAGACGAACTCATCCAGAGCCACAGGCCCTGGTGTGCTGTACATGGCCTCAGACAAAGCCACAGGCCCTGAAGAGGTGTCCATGGCCTCAGACAAAGCCACAGGCCCTGAAGAGGTGTCCATGGCCTCAGCCAGTAGCACAGGTCCTGGTGTGGTGTAGACGGCCTCAGACAGAGCCACAGGCCTTGGTGTGGTGTAGGTGTCCTAAGCTGGCTGCACAGGTCCACATCCGGAAGCACTGGCCATGTTGTGTTGTAGATTGCCTCAGCCAGAGCCACAGACCTTGGTGTGGTGTTCATGGCCTAAGCCAGAGCTACAGGCCCACAGCAAGCAGCACAGGCCCTGGTGTGGTGTCCATAGCTCAGCCAGCAGCACAGCTCCTGGTGTGGTGTAGTTGGCCTCAGCCAGCAGCACAGGTCCTGGTGTGGTGTCCATCGCCTCAGCCAGAAACACTGGCCCTGGTGTGATGTAGATGGCCTCAGCCAGAGCCACAGGACCTGGTGTGGTGTTCATGACCTCAGCCAGCATCAAAGGCCCGAGGGTGGTGTACATGGCCTCAGCCAGAGCCACAGGCACTGGTGTGGTGTCCATAGCCTCAGCCAGTAGCACAGGCCCTGGTGTGGTGTAGGTGGCCTAAGCTGGCCGCACAGGTCCACAGCCAGCAGCACAAGCCCTGGTGTGGTGTACATGGCCTCAGCTAGAGGCACAGGCCCTGGTGTGGTGTAGATGATCTCAGCCAGAGACACAGGCCCTTGTGTGGTGTAGTTGGCCTCAGCCAGCAGCACAGGCCCTGGGGTGATAAACATGGCCTCATCCAGTAGTACAGCCCTTGGTGTGTTGTAGACGGCCTCATCCAGAGCCACAGGCCGTGTGTGGTGTACATGGCCTCAGCCAGATCCAAAGGCTCTGGGGTGGTGTCCATAGCCTCAGCCAGCAGCACAGGTCCTGGTGTGGTGTCCATGGCCTCAGCCAGTAGCACAGGCCCTGGTGTGGTGTAGGTGGCCTAAGCTGGCTGCACAGGTCCACAGCCAGCAGCACAGGCCCTGGTGTGGTGTACATGGCCTCAGCTAGAGGCACAGGCCCTGGTGTGGTGTAGATGGTCTCAGCCAGAGACACAGGCCCTTGGTGTGTTGTAGATGGCCTCATCAGGAGCCACAGGCCCTGTTGTGGTGTAGGTTGCCTCAGTCAGCACCACAGGCCCTTTGTGGTGTGCATGGTCTCAGCCAGTAGCACAGGCCCTGGTGTGATGTAGACTGCTTCAGCCAGAGCCACAGGCCATGGTGTGGTGTAGGTGGCCTAAGCTGGCTGCACAGGTCCACAGCCAGCACTACAGGCCCTGGTGTGGTGTCCATAGCCTCAGCCAGATGCACTGGCCGTGGTGTGGTGTAGCTGGCCTCAGCCAGAGCCACAGGCCCTGGTGTGGTGTTCATGGCCTCAGCCAGAGCCAAATGCCCTGGTGTGGTGTCCATAGCTTCAGCCAGCAGCACAGGTCTTGGTGTGGTGTCCATGGCCTCAGCCAGTAGCACAGGCCCTGGTGTGATGTAGACGGCCTCAGCCAGAGCCACAGGCCCTGGTGTGGTGTAGGTGGCCTAAGCTGGCTGCACAGGTCCACAGCCAGAAGCACAGGCCCTGGCGTGGTGTAGGTGGCCTAAGCTGGCTGCACAGGTCCACAACCAGAAGCACAGGACCTGGTGTGATGTAGACGGCTTCAGCCAGAGCTACAGGCCCTGGTGTGGTGTAGGTGGCCTAACCTGGCTGCAGAGGTCCACAGCCAGAAGCACAGGCCCTGGTGTGGTGAAGGTGGCCTAAGCTGGCTGCACAGGTCCACAGCCAGAAGCACAGGCCCTGTGTGGTGTAAATGGCCTCAGCCAGAGCCACAGGCCCTGGGGTGGTGTCCAAAGCCTCAGCCAGCAGCACAGGTCCTGGTGTGGTGTCCATGGTCTCAGCCAGAAGCACAGGCCCTGGTGTAATGTAGACGGCGTCAGCGCAGGCCACAGGCCCTGGTGTAATTTAGATGACCTATGTTAGCAGAATAGGCCTCGGTGTGGTGCGGATGGCCTCACCCGGCAGCACAAGACATTGCTGAAAACAGCCAAAAGGAATGTCGTTAATGTGGCCTCATTAATGGACACCAACACCCTCCTTCTCTGGATCAAAATCAGCTCAGTGACATGAAAAGCAAATTCTTACAGCACCTGGTATTCCCAGGCAGTCTCCCATCCAAGTACTAACCAAGCCCAACCTTGCATAGCTTCCGAGATCAGACGAGATCAGGCTTTAGCAAGGCGGTATGGCCGTAAGCTGCTGGCGTCAGCACAAAGCGTCAATTTATGGTATCAAGTAGTGAGGTGGCCAATACTCGCAGTTACGAACACAAGCCTCCAATTTAACTACAGTGTTAATGGTAACTGCATGCTTGCCTAATACCCTAACCAAAGGACTCATTTTAGCCTTTGATCAGCAACACAGGCCCTGGTGTGGTGTAAATGGCCTCAGCCAGAGCCACAGGACCTGGTGTGGTGTAGTTGGCCTCAGCCAGCATCAAAGGCCCGGGGGTGGTGTACATGGCCTCAGCCAGAGCCACAGGCACTGGTGTGGTGTCCATAGCCTCAGCCAACAGCACAGGCCCTGTTGTGGTGTCCATGGCCTCAGCCAGAAGCACTGGCCCTGGTGTGGTGTAGATGGCCTCAGACAGAGCCACATGCCCTGGTGGGGTGTAGTTGGCCTCAGCCAGCAGCACAGGTCCTGGTGTGGTGTCCATGGCCTCAGCCAGCAGCACAGGCCCTGGTGTGGTGTCCATGGCCTCAGCCAGAAGCACTGGCCCTGGTGTGGTGTAGATGGCCTCAGACAGAGCCACAGGCCCTTGTTTGGTGTAGTTGGCCTCGGCCAGCACCACAGGCCCTGGTGTGGTGTCCATAGCCTCAGCCAGCCGCACAGGCCCTGGTGTGATGAACATTGCCTCATCCAGCAGCACAGTCCTTGGTGTGTTGTAGACGAACTCATCCAGAGCCACAGGCCCTGGTGTGGTGTACATGGCCTCAGACAAAGCCACAGGCCCTGAAGAGGTGTCCATGGCCTCAGACAAAGCCACAGGCCCTGAAGAGGTGTCCATGGCCTCAGCCAGTAGCACAGGTCCTGGTGTGGTGTAGACGGCCTCAGACAGAGCCACAGTCCTTGGTGTGGTGTAGGTGTCCTAAGCTGGTTGCACAGGTCCACATCCGGAAGCACAGGCCCTGTTGTGTTGTAGATTGCCTCAGCCAGAGCCACAGACCTTGGTGTGGTGTTCATGGCCTAAGCCAGAGCTACAGGCCCACAGCAAGCAGCACAGGCCCTGGTGTGGTGTCCATACCTCAGCCAGCAGCACAGCTCCTGTTGTGGTGTAGTTGGCCTCAGCCAGCAGCACAGGTCCTGGTGTGGTGTCCATCGCCTCAGCCAGAAACACTGGCCCTGGTGTGATGTAGATGGCCTCAGCCAGAGCCACAGGACCTGGTGTGGTGTTCATGACCTCAGCCAGCATCAAAGGCCCGGGGGTGGTGTACATGGCCTCAGCCAGAGCCACAGGCACTGGTGTGGTGTCCATAGCCTCAGCCAGCAGCACAGGCCTTGGTGTGGTGTCAATGGCCTCAGCCAGTAGCACAGGCCCTGGTGTGGTGTAGGTGGCCTAAGCTGGCTGCACAGGTCCACAGCCAGCAGCACAAGCCCTGGTGTGGTGTACATGGCCTCAGCTAGAGGCACAGGCCCTGGTGTGGTGTAGATGATCTCAGCCAGAGACACAGGCCCTTGTGTGGTGTAGTTGGCCTCAGCCAGCAGCACAGGCCCTGGGGTGATAAACATGGCCTCATCCAGTAGTACAGCCCTTGGTGTGTTGTAGACGGCCTCATCCAGAGCCACAGGCCGTGTGTGGTGTACATGGCCTCAGCCAGATCCAAAGGCTCTGGGGTGGTGTCCATAGCCTCAGCCAGCAGCACAGGTCCTGGTGTGGTGTCCATGGCCTCAGCCAGTAGCACAGGCCCTGGTGTGGTGTAGGTGGCCTAAGCTGGCTGCACAGGTCCACAGCCAGCAGCACAGGCCCTGGTGTGGTGTACATGGCCTCAGCTAGAGGCACAGGCCCTGGTGTGGTGTAGATGGTCTCAGCCAGAGACACAGGCCCTTGGTGTGTTGTAGATGGCCTCATCAGGAGCCACAGGCCCTGTTGTGGTGTAGGTTGCCTCAGTCAGCACCACAGGCCCTGTGTGGTGTGCATGGCCTCAGCCAGTAGCACAGGCCCTGGTGTGATGTAGACTGCTTCAGCCAGAGCCACAGGCCATGGTGTGGTGTAGGTGGCCTAAGCTGGCTGCACAGGTCCACAGCCAGCAGTACAGGCCCTGGTGTGGTGTCCATGGCCTCAGCCAGATGCACTGGCCGTGGTGTGGTGTAGCTGGCCTCAGCCAGAGCCACAGGCCCTGGTGTGGTGTTCATGGCCTCAGCCAGAGCCAAATGCCCTGGTGTGGTGTCCATAGCTTCAGCCAGCAGCACAGGTCTTGGTGTGGTGTCCATGGCCCCAGCCAGTAGCACAGGCCCTGGTGTGATGTAGACGGCCTCAGCCAGAGCCACAGGCCCTGGTGTGGTGTAGGTGGCCTAAGCTGGCTGCACAGGTCCACAGCCAGAAGCACAGGCCCTGGCGTGGTGTAGGTGGCCTAACCTGGCTGCACAGGTCCACAACCAGAAGCACAGGACCTGGTGTGATGTAGACGGCTTCAGCCAGAGCCACAGGCCCTGGTGTGGTGTAGGTGGCCTAACCTGGCTGCACAGGTCCACAGCCAGAAGCACAGGCCCTGGTGTGGTGAAGGTGGCCTAAGCTGGCTGCACAGGTCCACAGCCAGAAGCACAGGCCCTGTGTGGTGTAAATGGCCTCAGCCAGAGCCACAGGCCATGGGGTGGTGTCCAAAGCCTCAGCCAGCAGCACAGGTCCTGGTGTGGTGTCCATGGTCTCAGCCAGAAGCACAGGCCCTGGTGTAATGTAGACGGCGTCAGCGCAGGCCACAGGCCCTGGTGTAATTTAGATGACCTATGTTAGCAGAATAGGCCTCGGTGTGGTGCGGATGGCCTCACCCGGCAGCACAAGACATTGCTGAAAACAGCCAAAAGGAATGTCGTTAATGTGGCCTCATTAATGGACACCAACACCCTCCTTCTCTGGATCAAAACCAGCTCAGTGACATGAAAAGCAAATTCTTACAGCACCTGGTATTCCCAGGCAGTCTCCCATCCAAGTACTAACCAAGCCCAACCTTGCATAGCTTCCGAGATCAGACGAGATCGGGCTTTGGCAAGGCGGTATGGCCGTAAGCTGCTGGCGTAAGCACAAAGCGTCAATTTATGATATCAAGTAGTGAGGTGGCCAATACTCGCAGTTACGAACACAAGCCTCCAATTTAACTACAGTGTTAATGGTAACTGCATGCTTGCCTAATACCCTAACCAAAGGACTCATTTTAGCCTTTGATCAGCAACACAGGCCCTGGTGTGGTGTAAATGGCCTCAGCCAGAGCCACAGGACCTGGTGTGGTGTAGTTGGCCTCAGCCAGCATCAAAGGCCCGGGGGTGGTGTACATGGCCTCAGCCAGAGCCACAGGCACTGGTGTGGTGTCCATAGCCTCAGCCAACAGCACAGGCCCTGTTGTGGTGTCCATGGCCTCAGCCAGAAGCACTGGCCCTGGTGTGGTGTAGATGGCCTCAGACAGAGCCACATGCCCTGGTGGGGTGTAGTTGGCCTCAGCCAGCAGCACAGGTCCTGGTGTGGTGTCCATGGCCTCAGCCAGCAGCACAGGCCCTGGTGTGGTGTCCATGGCCTCAGCCAGAAGCACTGGCCCTGGTGTGGTGTAGATGGCCTCAGACAGAGCCACAGGCCCTTGTTTGGTGTAGTTGGCCTCAGCCAGCACCACAGGCCCTGGTGTGGTGTCCATAGCCTCAGCCAGCCGCACAGGCCCTGGTGTGATGAACATTGCCTCATCCAGCAGCACAGTCCTTGGTGTGTTGTAGACGACCTCATCCAGAGCCACAGGCCCTGGTGTGGTGTACATGGCCTCAGACAAAGCCACAGGCCCTGAAGAGGTGTCCATGGCCTCAGCCAGTAGCACAGGTCCTGGTGTGGTGTAGACGGCCTCAGACAGAGCCACAGGCCTTGGTGTGGTGTAGGTGGCCTAAGCTGGCTGCACAGGTCCACATCCGGAAGCACAGGCCCTGTTGTGTTGTAGATTGCCTCAGCCAGAGCCACAGACCTTGGTGTGGTGTAGATGGCCTCAGACAGAGCCACAGGCCCTTGTTTGGTGTAGTTGGCCTCGGCCAGCACCACAGGCCCTGGTGTGGTGTCCATAGTCTCAGCCAGCCGCACAGGCCCTGGTGTGATGAACATTGCCTCATCCAGAAGCACAGTCCTTGGTGTGTTGTAGACGAACTCATCCAGAGCCACAGGCCCTGGTGTGGTGTACATGGCCTCAGACAAAGCCACAGGCCCTGAAGAGGTGTCCATGGCCTCAGACAAAGCCACAGGCCCTGAAGAGGTGTCCATGGCCTCAGCCAGTAGCACAGGTCCTGGTGTGGTGTAGACGGCCTCAGACAGAGCCACAGTCCTTGGTGTGGTGTAGATGTCCTAAGCTAGCTGCACAGGTCCACATCCGGAAGAACTGGCCCTGTTGTGTTGTAGATTGCCTCAGCCAGAGCCACAGACCTTGGTGTGGTGTTCATGGCCTAAGCCAGAGCTACAGGCCCACAGCAAGCAGCACAGGCCCTGGTGTGGTGTTCGTAGCTCAGCCAGCAGCACAGCTCCTGTTGTGGTGTAGTTGGCCTCAGCCAGCAGCACAGGTCCTGGTGTGGTGTCCATGGCCTCAGCCAGCAGCACAGGTCCTGGTGTGGTGTCCATCGCCTCAGCCAGAAACATTGGCCCTGGTGTGATGTAGATGGCCTCAGCCAGAGCCACAGGACCTGGTGTGGTGTTCATGACCTCAGCCAGCATCAAAGGCCCGGGGGTGGTGTACATGGCCTCAGCCAGAGCCACAGGCACTGGTGTGGTGTCCATAGCCTCAGCCAGCAGCACAGGCCTTGGTGTGGTGTCAATGGCCTCAGCCAGTAGCACAGGCCCTGGTGTGGTGTAGGTGGCCTAAGCTGGCTGCACAGGTCCACAGCCAGCAGCACAAGCCCTGGTGTGGTGTACATGGCCTCAGCTAGAGGCACAGGCCCTGGTGTGGTGTAGATGATCTCAGCCAGAGACACAGGCCCTTGTGTGGTGTAGTTGGCCTCAGCCAGCAGCACAGGCCCTGGGGTGATAAACATGGCCTCATCCAGTAGTACAGCCCTTGGTGTGTTGTAGACGGCCTCATCCAGAGCCACAGGCCGTGTGTGGTGTACATGGCCTCAGCCAGATCCAAAGGCTCTGGGGTGGTGTCCATAGCCTCAGCCAGCAGCACAGGTCCTGGTGTGGTGTCCATGGCCTCAGCCAGTAGCACAGGCCCTGGTGTGGTGTAGGTGGCCTAAGCTGGCTGCACAGGTCCACAGCCAGCAGCACAGGCCCTGTTGCGGTGTACATGGCCTCAGCTAGAGGCACAGGCCCTGGTGTGGTGTAGATGGTCTCAGCTAGAGGCACAGGCCCTTGGTGTGTTGTAGATGGCCTCATCAGGAGCCACAGGCCCTGTTGTGGTGTAGGTTGCCTCAGTCAGCACCACAGGCCCTGTGTGGTGTGCATGGCCTCAGCCAGTAGCACAGGACCTGGTGTGATGTAGACTGCTTCAGCCAGAGCCACAGGCCATGGTGTGGTGTAGGTGGCCTAAGCTGGCTGCACAGGTCCACAGCCAGCAGTACAGGCCCTGGTGTGGTGTCCATGGCCTCAGCCAGATGCACTGGCCGTGGTGTGGTGTAGCTGGCCTCAGCCAGAGCCACAGGCCCTGGTGTGGTGTTCATGGCCTCAGCCAGAGCCAAATGCCCTGGTGTGGTGTCCATAGCTTCAGCCAGCAGCACAGGTCTTGGTGTGGTGTCCATGGCCTCAGCCAGTAGCACAGGCCCTGGTGTGATGTAGACGGCCTCAGCCAGAGCCACAGGCCCTGGTGTGGTGTAGGTGGCCTAAGCTGGCTGCACAGGTCCACAACCAGAAGCACAGGCCCTGGCGTGGTGTAGGTGGCCTAACCTGGCTGCACAGGTCCACAACCAGAAGCACAGGACCTGGTGTGATGTAGACGGCCTCAGCCAGAGCCACAGGCCCTGGTGTGGTGTAGGTGGCCTAACCTGGCTGCACAGGTCCACAGCCAGAAGCACAGGCCCTGTGTGGTGTAAATGGCCTCAGCCAGAGCCACAGGCCCTGGGGTGGTGTCCAAAGCCTCAGCCAGCAGCACAGGTCCTGGTGTGGTGTCCATGGTCTCAGCCAGAAGCACAGGCCCTGGTGTAATGTAGACGGCGTCAGCGCAGGCCACAGGCCCTGGTGTAATTTAGATGACCTATGTTAGCAGAATAGGCCTCGGTGTGGTGCGGATGGTCTCACCCGGCAGCACAAGACATTGCTGAAAACAGCCAAAAGGAATGTCGTTAATGTGGCCTCATTAATGGACACCAACACCCTCCTTCTCTGGATCAAAACCAGCTCAGTGACATGAAAAGCAAATGCTTACAGCACCTGGTATTCCCAGGCAGTCTCCCATCCAAGTACTAACCAAGCCCAACCTTGCATAGCTTCCGAGATCAGACGAGATCGGGCTTTGGCAAGGCGGTATGGCCGTAAGCTGCTGGCGTCAGCACAAAGCGTCAATTTATGGTATCAAGTAGTGAGGTGGCCAATACTCGCAGTTACGAACACAAGCCTCCAATTTAACTACAGTGTTAATGGTAACTGCATGCTTGCCTAATACCCTAACCAAAGGACTCATTTTAGCCTTTGATCAGCAACACAGGCCCTGGTGTGGTGTAAATGGCCTCAGCCAGAGCCACAGGACCTGGTGTGGTGTAGTTGGCCTCAGCCAGCATCAAAGGCCCGGGGGTGGTGTACATGGCCTCAGCCAGAGCCACAGGCACTGGTGTGGTGTCCATAGCCTCAGCCAACAGCACAGGCCCTGTTGTGGTGTCCATGGCCTCAGCCAGAAGCACTGGCCCTGGTGTGGTGTAGATGGCCTCAGACAGAGCCACATGCCCTGGTGGGGTGTAGTTGGCCTCAGCCAGCAGCACAGGTCCTGGTGTGGTGTAGTTGGCCTCAGCCAGCATCAAAGGCCCGGGGGTGGTGTACATGGCCTCAGCCAGAGCCACAGGCACTGGTGTGGTGTCCATAGCCTCAGCCAGAAGCACTGGCCCTGGTGTGGTGTAGATGGCCTAAGCTGGCTGCACAGGTCCACAGCCAGCAGCACAGGCCCTGGTGTGGTGTACATGGCCTCAGCTAGAGGCACAGGCCCTGGTGTGGTGTAGATGGTCTCAGCCAGAGACACAGGCCCTTGGTGTGTTGTAGATGGCCTCATCAGGAGCCACAGGCCCTGTTGTGGTGTAGGTTGCCTCAGTCAGCAGCACAGGCCCTGTGTGGTGTCCATAGCCTCAGCCAGCCGCACAGGCCCTGGTGTGATGAACACTGCCTCATCCAGCAGCACAGTCCTTGGTGTGTTGTAGACGACCTCATCCAGAGCCACAGGCCCTGGTGTGGTGTACATGGCCTCAGACAAAGCCACAGGCCCTGAAGAGGTGTCCATGGCCTCAGCCAGTAGCACAGGTCCTGGTGTGGTGTAGACGGCCTCAGACAGAGCCACAGGCCTTGAAGAGGTGTCCATGGCCTCAGCCAGTAGCACAGGTCCTGGTGTGGTGTAGACGGCCTCAGACAGAGCCACAGGCCTTGGTGTGGTGTAGGTGGCCTAAGCTGGCTGCACAGGTCCACATCCGGAAGCTCAGGCCCTGTTGTGTTGTAGATTGCCTCAGCCAGAGCCACAGACCTTGGTGTGGTGTTCATGGCCTAAGCCAGAGCTACAGGCCCACAGCAAGCAGCACAGGCCCTGGTGTGGTGTCCATAGCTCAGCCAGCAGCACAGCTCCTGTTGTGGTGTAGTTGGCCTCAGCCAGCAGCACAGGTCCTGGTGTGGTGTCCATCGCCTCAGCCAGAAACACTGGCCCTGGTGTGATGTAGATGGCCTCAGCCAGAGCCACAGGACCTGGTGTGGTGTTCATGACCTCAGCCAGCATCAAAGGCCCGGGGGTGGTGTACATGGCCTAAGCCAGAGCCACAGGCACTGGTGTGGTGTCCATAGCCTCAGCCAGCAGCACAGGCCTTGGTGTGGTGTCCATGGCCTCAGCCAGTAGCACAGGCCCTGGTGTGGTGTAGGTGGCCTAAGCTGGCTGCACATGTCCACAGCCAGCAGCACAAGCCCTGGTGTGGTGTACATGGCCTCAGCTAGAGGCACAGGCCCTGGTGTGGTGTAGATGATCTCAGCCAGAGACACAGGCCCTTGTGTGGTGTAGTTGGCCTCAGCCAGCAGCACAGGCCCTGGGGTGATAAACATGGCCTCATCCAGTAGTACAGCCCTTGGTGTGTTGTAGACGGCCTCATCCAGAGCCACAGGCCGTGTGTGGTGTACATGGCCTCAGCCAGATCCAAAGGCTCTGGGGTGGTGTCCATAGCCTCAGCCAGCAGCACAGGTCCTGGTGTGGTGTCCATGGCCTCAGCCAGTAGCACAGGCCCTGGTGTGGTGTAGGTGGCCTAAGCTGGCTGCACAGGTCCACAGCCAGCAGCACAGGCCCTGGTGTGGTGTACATGGCCTCAGCTAGAGGCACAGGCCCTGGTGTGGTGTAGATGGTCTCAGCCAGAGACACAGGCCCTTGGTGTGTTGTAGATGGCCTCATCAGGAGCCACAGGCCCTGTTGTGGTGTAGGTTGCCTCAGTCAGCACCACAGGCCCTGTGTGGTGTGCATGGCCTCAGCCAGTAGCACAGGCCCTGGTGTGATGTAGACTGCTTCAGCCAGAGCCACAGGCCATGGTGTGGTGTAGGTGGCCTAAGCTGGCTGCACAGGTCCACAGCCAGCAGTACAGGCCCTGGTGTGGTGTCCATGGCCTCAACCAGATGCACTGGCCGTGGTGTGGTGTAGCTGGCCTCAGCCAGAGCCACAGGCCCTGGTGTGGTGTTCATGGCCTCAGCCAGAGCCAAATGCCCTGGTGTGGTGTCCATAGCTTCAGCCAGCAGCACAGGTCTTGGTGTGGTGTCCATGGCCTCAGCCAGTAGCACAGGCCCTGGTGTGATGTAGACGGCCTCAGCCAGAGCCACAGGACCCTGGTGTGGTGTAGGTGGCCTAAGCTGGCTTCACAGGTCCACAGCCAGAAGCACAGGCCCTGGCGTGGTGTAGGTGGCCTAACCTGGCTGCACAGGTCCACAACCAGAAGCACAGGACCTGGTGTGATGTAGACGGCTTCAGCCAGAGCCACAGGCCCTGGTGTGGTGTAGGTGGCCTAACCTGGCTGCACAGGTCCACAGCCAGAAGCACAGGCCCTGGTGTGGTGAAGGTGGCCTAAGCTGGCTGCACAGGTCCACAGCCAGAAGCACAGGCCCTGTGTGGTGTAAATGGCCTCAGCCAGAGCCACAGGCCATGGGGTGGTGTCCAAAGCCTCAGCCAGCAGCACAGGTCCTGGTGTGGTGTAAATGGCCTCAGCCAGAGCCACAGGCCATGGGGTGGTGTCCATGGCCTCAGCCAGATGCACTGGCCGTGGTGTGGTGTAGCTGGCCTCAGCCAGAGCCACAGGCCCTGGTGTGGTGTTCATGGCCTCAGCCAGAGCCAAATGCCCTGGTGTGGTGTCCATAGCTTCAGCCAGCAGCACAGGTCTTGGTGTGGTGTCCATGGCCTCAGCCAGTAGCACAGGCCCTGGTGTGATGTAAACGGCCTCAGCCAGAGCCACAGGCCCTGGTGTGGTGTAGGTGGCCTAAGCTGGCTGCACAGGTCCACAACCAGAAGCACAGGCCCTGGCGTGGTGTAGGTGGCCTAACCTGGCTGCACAGGTCCACAACCAGAAGCACAGGACCTGGTGTGATGTAGACGGCTTCAGCCAGAGCCACAGGCCCTGGTGTGGTGTAGGTGGCCTAAGCTGGCTGCACAGGTCCACAGCCAGAAGCACAGGCCCTGTGTGGTGTAAATGGCCTCAGCCAGAGCCACAGGCCCTGGGGTGGTGTCCAAAGCCTCAGCCAGCAGCACAGGTCCTGGTGTGGTGTCCATGGTCTCAGCCAGAAGCACAGGCCCTGGTGTAATGTAGACGGCGTCAGCGCAGGCCACAGGCCCTGGTGTAATTTAGATGACCTATGTTAGCAGAATAGGCTTCGGTGTGGTGCGGATGGCCTCACCCGGCAGCACAAGACATTGCTGAAAACAGCCAAAAGGAATGTCGTTAATGTGGCCTCATTAATGGACACCAACACCCTCCTTCTCTGGATCAAAATCAGCTCAGTGACATGAAAAGCAAATTCTTACAGCACCTGGTATTCCCAGGCAGTCTCCCATCCAAGTACTAACCAAGCCCAACCTTGCATAGCTTCCGAGATCAGACGAGATCAGGCTTTGGCAAGGCGGTATGGC
Organism: Pelmatolapia mariae; assembly: GCF_036321145.2. Lineage (NCBI taxonomy): Eukaryota > Metazoa > Chordata > Actinopteri > Cichliformes > Cichlidae > Pelmatolapia > Pelmatolapia mariae. The sequence continues at coordinate 1,749,958 of NC_086232.1, forward strand.
CGTAAGCTGCTGGCGTCAGCACAAAGCGTCAATTTATGGTATCAAGTAGTGAGGTGGCCAATACTCGCAGTTACGAACACAAGCCTCCAATTTAACTACAGTGTTAATGGTAACTGCATGCTTGCCTAATACCCTAACCAAAGGACTCATTTTAGCCTTTGATCAGCAACACAGGCCCTGGTGTGGTGTAAATGGCCTCAGCCAGAGCCACAGGACCTGGTGTGGTGTAGTTGGCCTCAGCCAGCATCAAAGGCCCGGGGGTGGTGTACATGGCCTCAGCCAGAGCCACAGGCACTGGTGTGGTGTCCATAGCCTCAGCCAACAGCACAGGCCCTGTTGTGGTGTCCATGGCCTCAGCCAGAAGCACTGGCCCTGGTGTGGTGTAGATGGCCTCAGACAGAGCCACATGCCCTGGTGGGGTGTAGTTGGCCTCAGCCAGCAGCACAGGTCCTGGTGTGGTGTCCATGGCCTCAGCCAGCAGCACAGGCCCTGGTGTGGTGTCCATGGCCTCAGCCAGAAGCACTGGCCCTGGTGTGGTGTAGATGGCCTCAGACAGAGCCACAGGCCCTTGTTTGGTGTAGTTGGCCTCAGCCAGCACCACAGGCCCTGGTGTGGTGTCCATAGCCTCAGCCAGCCGCACAGGCCCTGGTGTGATGAACATTGCCTCATCCAGCAGCACAGTCCTTGGTGTGTTGTAGACGACCTCATCCAGAGCCACAGGCCCTGGTGTGGTGTACATGGCCTCAGACAAAGCCACAGGCCCTGAAGAGGTGTCCATGGCCTCAGCCAGTAGCACAGGTCCTGGTGTGGTGTAGACGGCCTCAGACAGAGCCACAGGCCTTGGTGTGGTGTAGGTGGCCTAAGCTGGCTGCACAGGTCCACATCCGGAAGCACAGGCCCTGTTGTGTTGTAGATTGCCTCAGCCAGAGCCACAGACCTTGGTGTGGTGTTCATGGCCTAAGCCAGAGCTACAGGCCCACAGCAAGCAGCACAGGACCTGGTGTGGTGTCCATAGCTCAGCCAGCAGCACAGCTCCTGTTGTGGTGTAGTTGGCCTCAGCCAGCAGCACAGGTCCTGGTGTGGTGTCCATCGCCTCAGCCAGAAACACTGGCCCTGGTGTGATGTAGATGGCCTCAGCCAGAGCCACAGGACCTGGTGTGGTGTTCATGACCTCAGCCAGCATCAAAGGCCCGGGGGTGGTGTAAATGGCCTCAGCCAGAGCCACAGGCACTGGTGTGGTGTCCCTAGCCTCAGCCAGCAGCACAGGCCTTGGTGTGGTGTCCCTGGACTCAGCCAGTAGCACAAGCCCTGGTGTGGTGTAGGTGGCCTAAGCTGGCTGCACATGTCCACAGCCAGCAGCACAAGCCCTGGTGTGGTGTACATGGCCTCAGCTAGAGGCACAGGCCCTGGTGTGGTGTAGATGATCTCAGCCAGAGACAAAGGCCCTTGTGTGGTGTAGTTGGCCTCAGCCAGCAGCACAGGCCCTGGGGTGATAAACATGGCCTCATCCAGTAGTACAGCCCTTGGTGTGTTGTAGACGGCCTCATCCAGAGCCACAGGCCGTGTGTGGTGTAAATGGCCTCAGCCAGAGCCACAGGCCATGGGGTGGTGTCCAAAGCCTCAGCCAGCAGCACAGGTCCTGGTGTGGTGTCCATGGTCTCAGCCAGAAGCACAGGCCCTGGTGTAATGTAGACGGCGTCAGCGCAGGCCACAGGCCCTGGTGTAATTTAGATGACCTATGTTAGCAGAATAGGCCTCGGTGTGGTGCGGATGGCCTCACCCGGCAGCACAAGACATTGCTGAAAACAGCCAAAAGGAATGTCGTTAATGTGGCCTCATTAATGGACACCAACACCCTCCTTCTCTGGATCAAAATCAGCTCAGTGACATGAAAAGCAAATTCTTACAGCACCTGGTATTCCCAGGCAGTCTCCCATCCAAGTACTAACCAAGCCCAACCTTGCATAGCTTCCGAGATCAGACGAGATCAGGCTTTGGCAAGGCGGTATGGCCGTAAGCTGCTGGCGTCAGCACAAAGCGTCAATTTATGGTATCAAGTAGTGAGGTGGCCAATACTCGCAGTTACGAACACAAGCCTCCAATTTAACTACAGTGTTAATGGTAACTGCATGCTTGCCTAATACCCTAACCAAAGGACTCATTTTAGCCTTTGATCAGCAACACAGGCCCTGGTGTGGTGTAAATGGCCTCAGCCAGAGCCACAGGACCTGGTGTGGTGTAGTTGGCCTCAGCCAGCATCAAAGGCCCGGGGGTGGTGTACATGGCCTCAGCCAGAGCCACAGGCACTGGTGTGGTGTCCATAGCCTCAGCCAACAGCACAGGCCCTGTTGTGGTGTCCATGGCCTCAGCCAGAAGCACTGGCCCTGGTGTGGTGTAGATGGCCTCAGACAGAGCCACATGCCCTGGTGGGGTGTAGTTGGCCTCAGCCAGCAGCACAGGTCCTGGTGTGGTGTCCATGGCCTCAGCCAGCAGCACAGGCCCTGGTGTGGTGTCCATGGCCTCAGCCAGAAGCACTGGCCCTGGTGTGGTGTAGATGGCCTCAGACAGAGCCACAGGCCCTTGTTTGGTGTAGTTGGCCTCAGCCAGCACCACAGGCCCTGGTGTGGTGTCCATAGCCTCAGCCAGCCGCACAGGCCCTGGTGTGATGAACATTGCCTCATCCAGCAGCACAGTCCTTGGTGTGTTGTAGACGACCTCATCCAGAGCCACAGGCCCTGGTGTGGTGTACATGGCCTCAGACAAAGCCACAGGCCCTGAAGAGGTGTCCATGGCCTCAGCCAGTAGCACAGGTCCTGGTGTGGTGTAGACGGCCTCAGACAGAGCCACAGGCCTTGGTGTGGTGTAGGTGGCCTAAGCTGGCTGCACAGGTCCACATCCGGAAGCACAGGCCCTGTTGTGTTGTAGATTGCCTCAGCCAGAGCCACAGACCTTGGTGTGGTGTTCATGGCCTAAGCCAGAGCTACAGGCCCACAGCAAGCAGCACAGGCCCTGGTGTGGTGTCCATAGCTCAGCCAGCAGCACAGCTCCTGTTGTGGTGTAGTTGGCCTCAGCCAGCAGCACAGGTCCTGGTGTGGTGTCCATCGCCTCAGCCAGAAACACTGGCCCTGGTGTGATGTAGATGGCCTCAGCCAGAGCCACAGGACCTGGTGTGGTGTTCATGACCTCAGCCAGCATCAAAGGCCCGGGGGTGGTGTAAATGGCCTCAGCCAGAGCCACAGGCACTGGTGTGGTGTCCCTAGCCTCAGCCAGCAGCACAGGCCTTGGTGTGGTGTCCCTGGCCTCAGCCAGTAGCACAAGCCCTGGTGTGGTGTAGGTGGCCTAAGCTGGCTGCACATGTCCACAGCCAGCAGCACAAGCCCTGGTGTGGTGTACATGGCCTCAGCTAGAGGCACAGGCCCTGGTGTGGTGTAGATGATCTCAGCCAGAGACAAAGGCCCTTGTGTGGTGTAGTTGGCCTCAGCCAGCAGCACAGGCCCTGGGGTGATAAACATGGCCTCATCCAGTAGTACAGCCCTTGGTGTGTTGTAGACGGCCTCATCCAGAGCCACAGGCCGTGTGTGGTATACATGGCCTCAGCCAGATCCAAAGGCTCTGGGGTGGTGTCCATAGCCTCAGCCAGCAGCACAGGTCCTGGTGTGGTGTCCATGGCCTCAGCCAGTAGCACAGGCCCTGGTGTGGTGTAGGTGGCCTAAGCTGGCTGCACAGGTCCACAGCCAGCAGCACAGGCCCTGGTGTGGTGTACATGGCCTCAGCTAGAGGCACAGGCCCTTGGTGTGTTGTAGATGGCCTCATCAGGAGCCACAGGCCCTGTTGTGGTGTAGGTTGCCTCAGTCAGCAGCACAGGCCCTGTGTGGTGTGCATGGCCTCAGCCAGTAGCACAGGCCCTGGTGTGATGTAGACTGCTTCAGCCAGAGCCACAGGCCATGGTGTGGTGTAGGTGGCCTAAGCTGGCTGCACAGGTCCACAGCCAGCAGTACAGGCCCTGGTGTGGTGTCCATGGCCTCAGCCAGATGCACTGGCCGTGGTGTGGTGTAGCTGGCCTCAGCCAGAGCCACAGGCCCTGGTGTGGTGTTCATGGCCTCAGCCAGAGCCAAATGCCCTGGTGTGGTGTCCATAGCTTCAGCCAGCAGCACAGGTCTTGGTGTGGTGTCCATGGCCTCAGCCAGTAGCACAGGCCCTGGTGTGATGTAGACGGCCTCAGCCAGAGCCACAGGCCCTGGTGTGGTGTAGGTGGCCTAAGCTGGCTGCACAGGTCCACAGCCAGAAGCACAGGCCCTGGCGTGGTGTAGGTGGCCTAACCTGGCTGCACAGGTCCAAAACCAGAAGCATAGGACCTGGTGTGATGTAGACGGCTTCAGCCAGAGCCACAGGCCCTGGTGTGGTGTAGGTGGCCTAACCTGGCTGCACAGGTCCACAGCCAGAAGCACAGGCCCTGGTGTGGTGTAGGTGGCCTAAGCTGGCTGCACAGGTCCACAGCCAGAAGCACAGGCCCTGGTGTGGTGTCCATGGCCTCAGCCAGAAGCACTGGCCCTGGTGTGGTGTAGATGGCCTCAGACAGAGCCACAGGCCCTTGTTTGGTGTAGTTGGCCTCAGCCAGCAGCACAGGCCCTGGGGTGATAAACATGGCCTCATCCAGTAGTACAGCACTTGGTGTGTTGTAGACGGCCTCATCCAGAGCCACAGGCCGTGTGTGGTATACATGGCCTCAGCCAGATCCAAAGGCTCTGGGGTGGTGTCCATAGCCTCAGCCAGCAGCACAGGTCCTGGTGTGGTGTCCATGGCCTCAGCCAGTAGCACAGGCCCTGGTGTGGTGTAGGTGGCCTAAGCTGGCTGCACAGGTCCACAGCCAGCAGCACAGGCCCTGGTGTGGTGTACATGGCCTCAGCTAGAGGCACAGGCCCTTGGTGTGTTGTAGATGGCCTCATCAGGAGCCACAGGCCCTGTTGTGGTGTAGGTTGCCTCAGTCAGCAGCACAGGCCCTGTGTGGTGTGCATGGCCTCAGCCAGTAGCACAGGCCCTGGTGTGATGTAGACTGCTTCAGCCAGAGCCACAGGCCATGGTGTGGTGTAGGTGGCCTAAGCTGGCTGCACAGGTCCACAGCCAGCAGTACAGGCCCTGGTGTGGTGTCCATGGCCTCAGCCAGATGCACTGGCCGTGGTGTGGTGTAGCTGGCCTCAGCCAGAGCCACAGGCCCTGGTGTGGTGTTCATGGCCTCAGCCAGAGCCAAATGCCCTGGTGTGGTGTCCATAGCTTCAGCCAGCAGCACAGGTCTTGGTGTGGTGTCCATGGCCTCAGCCAGTAGCACAGGCCCTGGTGTGATGTAGACGGCCTCAGCCAGAGCCACAGGCCCTGGTGTGGTGTAGGTGGCCTAAGCTGGCTGCACAGGTCCACAGCCAGAAGCACAGGCCCTGGCGTGGTGTAGGTGGCCTAACCTGGCTGCACAGGTCCACAACCAGAAGCACAGGACCTGGTGTGATGTAGACGGCTTCAGCCAGAGCCACAGGCCCTGGTGTGGTGTAGGTGGCCTAACCTGGCTGCACAGGTCCACAGCCAGAAGCACAGGCCCTGGTGTGGTGTAGGTGGCCTAAGCTGGCTGCACAGGTCCACAGCCAGAAGCACAGGCCCTGGTGTGGTGTCCATGGCCTCAGCCAGAAGCACTGGCCCTGGTGTGGTGTAGATGGCCTCAGACAGAGCCACAGGCCCTTGTTTGGTGTAGTTGGCCTCAGCCAGCACCACAGGCCCTGGTGTGGTGTCCATAGCCTCAGCCAGCCGCACAGGCCCTGGTGTGATGAACATTGCCTCATCCAGCAGCACAGTCCTTGGTGTGTTGTAGACGAACTCATCCAGAGCCACAGGCCCTGGTGTGCTGTACATGGCCTCAGACAAAGCCACAGGCCCTGAAGAGGTGTCCATGGCCTCAGACAAAGCCACAGGCCCTGAAGAGGTGTCCATGGCCTCAGCCAGTAGCACAGGTCCTGGTGTGGTGTAGACGGCCTCAGACAGAGCCACAGGCCTTGGTGTGGTGTAGGTGTCCTAAGCTGGCTGCACAGGTCCACATCCGGAAGCACTGGCCATGTTGTGTTGTAGATTGCCTCAGCCAGAGCCACAGACCTTGGTGTGGTGTTCATGGCCTAAGCCAGAGCTACAGGCCCACAGCAAGCAGCACAGGCCCTGGTGTGGTGTCCATAGCTCAGCCAGCAGCACAGCTCCTGGTGTGGTGTAGTTGGCCTCAGCCAGCAGCACAGGTCCTGGTGTGGTGTCCATCGCCTCAGCCAGAAACACTGGCCCTGGTGTGATGTAGATGGCCTCAGCCAGAGCCACAGGACCTGGTGTGGTGTTCATGACCTCAGCCAGCATCAAAGGCCCGGGGGTGGTGTACATGGCCTCAGCCAGAGCCACAGGCACTGGTGTGGTGTCCATAGCCTCAGCCAGTAGCACAGGCCCTGGTGTGGTGTAGGTGGCCTAAGCTGGCCGCACAGGTCCACAGCCAGCAGCACAAGCCCTGGTGTGGTGTACATGGCCTCAGCTAGAGGCACAGGCCCTGGTGTGGTGTAGATGATCTCAGCCAGAGACACAGGCCCTTGTGTGGTGTAGTTGGCCTCAGCCAGCAGCACAGGCCCTGGGGTGATAAACATGGCCTCATCCAGTAGTACAGCCCTTGGTGTGTTGTAGACGGCCTCATCCAGAGCCACAGGCCGTGTGTGGTGTACATGGCCTCAGCCAGATCCAAAGGCTCTGGGGTGGTGTCCATAGCCTCAGCCAGCAGCACAGGTCCTGGTGTGGTGTCCATGGCCTCAGCCAGTAGCACAGGCCCTGGTGTGGTGTAGGTGGCCTAAGCTGGCTGCACAGGTCCACAGCCAGCAGCACAGGCCCTGGTGTGGTGTACATGGCCTCAGCTAGAGGCACAGGCCCTGGTGTGGTGTAGATGGTCTCAGCCAGAGACACAGGCCCTTGGTGTGTTGTAGATGGCCTCATCAGGAGCCACAGGCCCTGTTGTGGTGTAGGTTGCCTCAGTCAGCACCACAGGCCCTTTGTGGTGTGCATGGTCTCAGCCAGTAGCACAGGCCCTGGTGTGATGTAGACTGCTTCAGCCAGAGCCACAGGCCATGGTGTGGTGTAGGTGGCCTAAGCTGGCTGCACAGGTCCACAGCCAGCACTACAGGCCCTGGTGTGGTGTCCATAGCCTCAGCCAGATGCACTGGCCGTGGTGTGGTGTAGCTGGCCTCAGCCAGAGCCACAGGCCCTGGTGTGGTGTTCATGGCCTCAGCCAGAGCCAAATGCCCTGGTGTGGTGTCCATAGCTTCAGCCAGCAGCACAGGTCTTGGTGTGGTGTCCATGGCCTCAGCCAGTAGCACAGGCCCTGGTGTGATGTAGACGGCCTCAGCCAGAGCCACAGGCCCTGGTGTGGTGTAGGTGGCCTAAGCTGGCTGCACAGGTCCACAGCCAGAAGCACAGGCCCTGGCGTGGTGTAGGTGGCCTAAGCTGGCTGCACAGGTCCACAACCAGAAGCACAGGACCTGGTGTGATGTAGACGGCTTCAGCCAGAGCTACAGGCCCTGGTGTGGTGTAGGTGGCCTAACCTGGCTGCAGAGGTCCACAGCCAGAAGCACAGGCCCTGGTGTGGTGAAGGTGGCCTAAGCTGGCTGCACAGGTCCACAGCCAGAAGCACAGGCCCTGTGTGGTGTAAATGGCCTCAGCCAGAGCCACAGGCCCTGGGGTGGTGTCCAAAGCCTCAGCCAGCAGCACAGGTCCTGGTGTGGTGTCCATGGTCTCAGCCAGAAGCACAGGCCCTGGTGTAATGTAGACGGCGTCAGCGCAGGCCACAGGCCCTGGTGTAATTTAGATGACCTATGTTAGCAGAATAGGCCTCGGTGTGGTGCGGATGGCCTCACCCGGCAGCACAAGACATTGCTGAAAACAGCCAAAAGGAATGTCGTTAATGTGGCCTCATTAATGGACACCAACACCCTCCTTCTCTGGATCAAAATCAGCTCAGTGACATGAAAAGCAAATTCTTACAGCACCTGGTATTCCCAGGCAGTCTCCCATCCAAGTACTAACCAAGCCCAACCTTGCATAGCTTCCGAGATCAGACGAGATCAGGCTTTAGCAAGGCGGTATGGCCGTAAGCTGCTGGCGTCAGCACAAAGCGTCAATTTATGGTATCAAGTAGTGAGGTGGCCAATACTCGCAGTTACGAACACAAGCCTCCAATTTAACTACAGTGTTAATGGTAACTGCATGCTTGCCTAATACCCTAACCAAAGGACTCATTTTAGCCTTTGATCAGCAACACAGGCCCTGGTGTGGTGTAAATGGCCTCAGCCAGAGCCACAGGACCTGGTGTGGTGTAGTTGGCCTCAGCCAGCATCAAAGGCCCGGGGGTGGTGTACATGGCCTCAGCCAGAGCCACAGGCACTGGTGTGGTGTCCATAGCCTCAGCCAACAGCACAGGCCCTGTTGTGGTGTCCATGGCCTCAGCCAGAAGCACTGGCCCTGGTGTGGTGTAGATGGCCTCAGACAGAGCCACATGCCCTGGTGGGGTGTAGTTGGCCTCAGCCAGCAGCACAGGTCCTGGTGTGGTGTCCATGGCCTCAGCCAGCAGCACAGGCCCTGGTGTGGTGTCCATGGCCTCAGCCAGAAGCACTGGCCCTGGTGTGGTGTAGATGGCCTCAGACAGAGCCACAGGCCCTTGTTTGGTGTAGTTGGCCTCAGCCAGCACCACAGGCCCTGGTGTGGTGTCCATAGCCTCAGCCAGCCGCACAGGCCCTGGTGTGATGAACATTGCCTCATCCAGCAGCACAGTCCTTGGTGTGTTGTAGACGACCTCATCCAGAGCCACAGGCCCTGGTGTGGTGTACATGGCCTCAGACAAAGCCACAGGCCCTGAAGAGGTGTCCATGGCCTCAGCCAGTAGCACAGGTCCTGGTGTGGTGTAGACGGCCTCAGACAGAGCCACAGGCCTTGGTGTGGTGTAGGTGGCCTAAGCTGGCTGCACAGGTCCACATCCGGAAGCACAGGCCCTGTTGTGTTGTAGATTGCCTCAGCCAGAGCCACAGACCTTGGTGTGGTGTTCATGGCCTAAGCCAGAGCTACAGGCCCACAGCAAGCAGCACAGGCCCTGGTGTGGTGTCCATAGCTCAGCCAGCAGCACAGCTCCTGTTGTGGTGTAGTTGGCCTCAGCCAGCAGCACAGGTCCTGGTGTGGTGTCCATCGCCTCAGCCAGAAACACTGGCCCTGGTGTGATGTAGATGGCCTCAGCCAGAGCCACAGGACCTGGTGTGGTGTTCATGACCTCAGCCAGCATCAAAGGCCCGGGGGTGGTGTAAATGGCCTCAGCCAGAGCCACAGGCACTGGTGTGGTGTCCCTAGCCTCAGCCAGCAGCACAGGCCTTGGTGTGGTGTCCCTGGCCTCAGCCAGTAGCACAGGCCCTGGTGTGGTGTAGGTGGCCTAAGCTGGCTGCACATGTCCACAGCCAGCAGCACAAGCCCTGGTGTGGTGTACATGGCCTCAGCTAGAGGCACAGGCCCTGGTGTGGTGTAGATGATCTCAGCCAGAGACAAAGGCCCTTGTGTGGTGTAGTTGGCCTCAGCCAGCAGCACAGGCCCTGGGGTGATAAACATGGCCTCATCCAGTAGTACAGCCCTTGGTGTGTTGTAGACGGCCTCATCCAGAGCCACAGGCCGTGTGTGGTATACATGGCCTCAGCCAGATCCAAAGGCTCTGGGGTGGTGTCCATAGCCTCAGCCAGCAGCACAGGTCCTGGTGTGGTGTCCATGGCCTCAGCCAGTAGCACAGGCCCTGGTGTGGTGTAGGTGGCCTAAGCTGGCTGCACAGGTCCACAGCCAGCAGCACAGGCCCTGGTGTGGTGTACATGGCCTCAGCTAGAGGCACAGGCCCTTGGTGTGTTGTAGATGGCCTCATCAGGAGCCACAGGCCCTGTTGTGGTGTAGGTTGCCTCAGTCAGCAGCACAGGCCCTGTGTGGTGTGCATGGCCTCAGCCAGTAGCACAGGCCCTGGTGTGATGTAGACTGCTTCAGCCAGAGCCACAGGCCATGGTGTGGTGTAGGTGGCCTAAGCTGGCTGCACAGGTCCACAGCCAGCAGTACAGGCCCTGGTGTGGTGTCCATGGCCTCAGCCAGATGCACTGGCCGTGGTGTGGTGTAGCTGGCCTCAGCCAGAGCCACAGGCCCTGGTGTGGTGTTCATGGCCTCAGCCAGAGCCAAATGCCCTGGTGTGGTGTCCATAGCTTCAGCCAGCAGCACAGGTCTTGGTGTGGTGTCCATGGCCTCAGCCAGTAGCACAGGCCCTGGTGTGATGTAGACGGCCTCAGCCAGAGCCACAGGCCCTGGTGTGGTGTAGGTGGCCTAAGCTGGCTGCACAGGTCCACAGCCAGAAGCACAGGCCCTGGCGTGGTGTAGGTGGCCTAACCTGGCTGCACAGGTCCACAACCAGAAGCACAGGACCTGGTGTGATGTAGACGGCTTCAGCCAGAGCCACAGGCCCTGGTGTGGTGTAGGTGGCCTAACCTGGCTGCACAGGTCCACAGCCAGAAGCACAGGCCCTGGTGTGGTGTAGGTGGCCTAAGCTGGCTGCACAGGTCCACAGCCAGAAGCACAGGCCCTGGTGTGGTGTCCATGGCCTCAGCCAGAAGCACTGGCCCTGGTGTGGTGTAGATGGCCTCAGACAGAGCCACAGGCCCTTGTTTGGTGTAGTTGGCCTCAGCCAGCACCACAGGCCCTGGTGTGGTGTCCATAGCCTCAGCCAGCCGCACAGGCCCTGGTGTGATGAACATTGCCTCATCCAGCAGCACAGTCCTTGGTGTGTTGTAGACGAACTCATCCAGAGCCACAGGCCCTGGTGTGCTGTACATGGCCTCAGACAAAGCCACAGGCCCTGAAGAGGTGTCCATGGCCTCAGACAAAGCCACAGGCCCTGAAGAGGTGTCCATGGCCTCAGCCAGTAGCACAGGTCCTGGTGTGGTGTAGACGGCCTCAGACAGAGCCACAGGCCTTGGTGTGGTGTAGGTGTCCTAAGCTGGCTGCACAGGTCCACATCCGGAAGCACTGGCCATGTTGTGTTGTAGATTGCCTCAGCCAGAGCCACAGACCTTGGTGTGGTGTTCATGGCCTAAGCCAGAGCTACAGGCCCACAGCAAGCAGCACAGGCCCTGGTGTGGTGTCCATAGCTCAGCCAGCAGCACAGCTCCTGGTGTGGTGTAGTTGGCCTCAGTCAGCAGCACAGGTCCTGGTGTGGTGTCCATCGCCTCAGCCAGAAACACTGGCCCTGGTGTGATGTAGATGGCCTCAGCCAGAGCCACAGGACCTGGTGTGGTGTTCATGACCTCAGCCAGCATCAAAGGCCCGAGGGTGGTGTACATGGCCTCAGCCAGAGCCACAGGCACTGGTGTGGTGTCCATAGCCTCAGCCAGTAGCACAGGCCCTGGTGTGGTGTAGGTGGCCTAAGCTGGCCGCACAGGTCCACAGCCAGCAGCACAAGCCCTGGTGTGGTGTACATGGCCTCAGCTAGAGGCACAGGCCCTGGTGTGGTGTAGATGATCTCAGCCAGAGACACAGGCCCTTGTGTGGTGTAGTTGGCCTCAGCCAGCAGCACAGGCCCTGGGGTGATAAACATGGCCTCATCCAGTAGTACAGCCCTTGGTGTGTTGTAGACGGCCTCATCCAGAGCCACAGGCCGTGTGTGGTGTACATGGCCTCAGCCAGATCCAAAGGCTCTGGGGTGGTGTCCATAGCCTCAGCCAGCAGCACAGGTCCTGGTGTGGTGTCCATGGCCTCAGCCAGTAGCACAGGCCCTGGTGTGGTGTAGGTGGCCTAAGCTGGCTGCACAGGTCCACAGCCAGCAGCACAGGCCCTGGTGTGGTGTACATGGCCTCAGCTAGAGGCACAGGCCCTGGTGTGGTGTAGATGGTCTCAGCCAGAGACACAGGCCCTTGGTGTGTTGTAGATGGCCTCATCAGGAGCCACAGGCCCTGTTGTGGTGTAGGTTGCCTCAGTCAGCACCACAGGCCCTTTGTGGTGTGCATGGTCTCAGCCAGTAGCACAGGCCCTGGTGTGATGTAGACTGCTTCAGCCAGAGCCACAGGCCATGGTGTGGTGTAGGTGGCCTAAGCTGGCTGCACAGGTCCACAGCCAGCACTACAGGCCCTGGTGTGGTGTCCATAGCCTCAGCCAGATGCACTGGCCGTGGTGTGGTGTAGCTGGCCTCAGCCAGAGCCACAGGCCCTGGTGTGGTGTTCATGGCCTCAGCCAGAGCCAAATGCCCTGGTGTGGTGTCCATAGCTTCAGCCAGCAGCACAGGTCTTGGTGTGGTGTCCATGGCCTCAGCCAGTAGCACAGGCCCTGGTGTGATGTAGACGGCCTCAGCCAGAGCCACAGGCCCTGGTGTGGTGTAGGTGGCCTAAGCTGGCTGCACAGGTCCACAGCCAGAAGCACAGGCCCTGGCGTGGTGTAGGTGGCCTAAGCTGGCTGCACAGGTCCACAACCAGAAGCACAGGACCTGGTGTGATGTAGACGGCTTCAGCCAGAGCTACAGGCCCTGGTGTGGTGTAGGTGGCCTAACCTGGCTGCAGAGGTCCACAGCCAGAAGCACAGGCCCTGGTGTGGTGAAGGTGGCCTAAGCTGGCTGCACAGGTCCACAGCCAGAAGCACAGGCCCTGTGTGGTGTAAATGGCCTCAGCCAGAGCCACAGGCCCTGGGGTGGTGTCCAAAGCCTCAGCCAGCAGCACAGGTCCTGGTGTGGTGTCCATGGTCTCAGCCAGAAGCACAGGCCCTGGTGTAATGTAGACGGCGTCAGCGCAGGCCACAGGCCCTGGTGTAATTTAGATGACCTATGTTAGCAGAATAGGCCTCGGTGTGGTGCGGATGGCCTCACCCGGCAGCACAAGACATTGCTGAAAACAGCCAAAAGGAATGTCGTTAATGTGGCCTCATTAATGGACACCAACACCCTCCTTCTCTGGATCAAAATCAGCTCAGTGACATGAAAAGCAAATTCTTACAGCACCTGGTATTCCCAGGCAGTCTCCCATCCAAGTACTAACCAAGCCCAACCTTGCATAGCTTCCGAGATCAGACGAGATCAGGCTTTAGCAAGGCGGTATGGCCGTAAGCTGCTGGCGTCAGCACAAAGCGTCAATTTATGGTATCAAGTAGTGAGGTGGCCAATACTCGCAGTTACGAACACAAGCCTCCAATTTAACTACAGTGTTAATGGTAACTGCATGCTTGCCTAATACCCTAACCAAAGGACTCATTTTAGCCTTTGATCAGCAACACAGGCCCTGGTGTGGTGTAAATGGCCTCAGCCAGAGCCACAGGACCTGGTGTGGTGTAGTTGGCCTCAGCCAGCATCAAAGGCCCGGGGGTGGTGTACATGGCCTCAGCCAGAGCCACAGGCACTGGTGTGGTGTCCATAGCCTCAGCCAACAGCACAGGCCCTGTTGTGGTGTCCATGGCCTCAGCCAGAAGCACTGGCCCTGGTGTGGTGTAGATGGCCTCAGACAGAGCCACATGCCCTGGTGGGGTGTAGTTGGCCTCAGCCAGCAGCACAGGTCCTGGTGTGGTGTCCATGGCCTCAGCCAGCAGCACAGGCCCTGGTGTGGTGTCCATGGCCTCAGCCAGAAGCACTGGCCCTGGTGTGGTGTAGATGGCCTCAGACAGAGCCACAGGCCCTTGTTTGGTGTAGTTGGCCTCGGCCAGCACCACAGGCCCTGGTGTGGTGTCCATAGCCTCAGCCAGCCGCACAGGCCCTGGTGTGATGAACATTGCCTCATCCAGCAGCACAGTCCTTGGTGTGTTGTAGACGAACTCATCCAGAGCCACAGGCCCTGGTGTGGTGTACATGGCCTCAGACAAAGCCACAGGCCCTGAAGAGGTGTCCATGGCCTCAGACAAAGCCACAGGCCCTGAAGAGGTGTCCATGGCCTCAGCCAGTAGCACAGGTCCTGGTGTGGTGTAGACGGCCTCAGACAGAGCCACAGTCCTTGGTGTGGTGTAGGTGTCCTAAGCTGGTTGCACAGGTCCACATCCGGAAGCACAGGCCCTGTTGTGTTGTAGATTGCCTCAGCCAGAGCCACAGACCTTGGTGTGGTGTTCATGGCCTAAGCCAGAGCTACAGGCCCACAGCAAGCAGCACAGGCCCTGGTGTGGTGTCCATACCTCAGCCAGCAGCACAGCTCCTGTTGTGGTGTAGTTGGCCTCAGCCAGCAGCACAGGTCCTGGTGTGGTGTCCATCGCCTCAGCCAGAAACACTGGCCCTGGTGTGATGTAGATGGCCTCAGCCAGAGCCACAGGACCTGGTGTGGTGTTCATGACCTCAGCCAGCATCAAAGGCCCGGGGGTGGTGTACATGGCCTCAGCCAGAGCCACAGGCACTGGTGTGGTGTCCATAGCCTCAGCCAGCAGCACAGGCCTTGGTGTGGTGTCAATGGCCTCAGCCAGTAGCACAGGCCCTGGTGTGGTGTAGGTGGCCTAAGCTGGCTGCACAGGTCCACAGCCAGCAGCACAAGCCCTGGTGTGGTGTACATGGCCTCAGCTAGAGGCACAGGCCCTGGTGTGGTGTAGATGATCTCAGCCAGAGACACAGGCCCTTGTGTGGTGTAGTTGGCCTCAGCCAGCAGCACAGGCCCTGGGGTGATAAACATGGCCTCATCCAGTAGTACAGCCCTTGGTGTGTTGTAGACGGCCTCATCCAGAGCCACAGGCCGTGTGTGGTGTACATGGCCTCAGCCAGATCCAAAGGCTCTGGGGTGGTGTCCATAGCCTCAGCCAGCAGCACAGGTCCTGGTGTGGTGTCCATGGCCTCAGCCAGTAGCACAGGCCCTGGTGTGGTGTAGGTGGCCTAAGCTGGCTGCACAGGTCCACAGCCAGCAGCACAGGCCCTGGTGTGGTGTACATGGCCTCAGCTAGAGGCACAGGCCCTGGTGTGGTGTAGATGGTCTCAGCCAGAGACACAGGCCCTTGGTGTGTTGTAGATGGCCTCATCAGGAGCCACAGGCCCTGTTGTGGTGTAGGTTGCCTCAGTCAGCACCACAGGCCCTGTGTGGTGTGCATGGCCTCAGCCAGTAGCACAGGCCCTGGTGTGATGTAGACTGCTTCAGCCAGAGCCACAGGCCATGGTGTGGTGTAGGTGGCCTAAGCTGGCTGCACAGGTCCACAGCCAGCAGTACAGGCCCTGGTGTGGTGTCCATGGCCTCAGCCAGATGCACTGGCCGTGGTGTGGTGTAGCTGGCCTCAGCCAGAGCCACAGGCCCTGGTGTGGTGTTCATGGCCTCAGCCAGAGCCAAATGCCCTGGTGTGGTGTCCATAGCTTCAGCCAGCAGCACAGGTCTTGGTGTGGTGTCCATGGCCCCAGCCAGTAGCACAGGCCCTGGTGTGATGTAGACGGCCTCAGCCAGAGCCACAGGCCCTGGTGTGGTGTAGGTGGCCTAAGCTGGCTGCACAGGTCCACAGCCAGAAGCACAGGCCCTGGCGTGGTGTAGGTGGCCTAACCTGGCTGCACAGGTCCACAACCAGAAGCACAGGACCTGGTGTGATGTAGACGGCTTCAGCCAGAGCCACAGGCCCTGGTGTGGTGTAGGTGGCCTAACCTGGCTGCACAGGTCCACAGCCAGAAGCACAGGCCCTGGTGTGGTGAAGGTGGCCTAAGCTGGCTGCACAGGTCCACAGCCAGAAGCACAGGCCCTGTGTGGTGTAAATGGCCTCAGCCAGAGCCACAGGCCATGGGGTGGTGTCCAAAGCCTCAGCCAGCAGCACAGGTCCTGGTGTGGTGTCCATGGTCTCAGCCAGAAGCACAGGCCCTGGTGTAATGTAGACGGCGTCAGCGCAGGCCACAGGCCCTGGTGTAATTTAGATGACCTATGTTAGCAGAATAGGCCTCGGTGTGGTGCGGATGGCCTCACCCGGCAGCACAAGACATTGCTGAAAACAGCCAAAAGGAATGTCGTTAATGTGGCCTCATTAATGGACACCAACACCCTCCTTCTCTGGATCAAAACCAGCTCAGTGACATGAAAAGCAAATTCTTACAGCACCTGGTATTCCCAGGCAGTCTCCCATCCAAGTACTAACCAAGCCCAACCTTGCATAGCTTCCGAGATCAGACGAGATCGGGCTTTGGCAAGGCGGTATGGCCGTAAGCTGCTGGCGTAAGCACAAAGCGTCAATTTATGATATCAAGTAGTGAGGTGGCCAATACTCGCAGTTACGAACACAAGCCTCCAATTTAACTACAGTGTTAATGGTAACTGCATGCTTGCCTAATACCCTAACCAAAGGACTCATTTTAGCCTTTGATCAGCAACACAGGCCCTGGTGTGGTGTAAATGGCCTCAGCCAGAGCCACAGGACCTGGTGTGGTGTAGTTGGCCTCAGCCAGCATCAAAGGCCCGGGGGTGGTGTACATGGCCTCAGCCAGAGCCACAGGCACTGGTGTGGTGTCCATAGCCTCAGCCAACAGCACAGGCCCTGTTGTGGTGTCCATGGCCTCAGCCAGAAGCACTGGCCCTGGTGTGGTGTAGATGGCCTCAGACAGAGCCACATGCCCTGGTGGGGTGTAGTTGGCCTCAGCCAGCAGCACAGGTCCTGGTGTGGTGTCCATGGCCTCAGCCAGCAGCACAGGCCCTGGTGTGGTGTCCATGGCCTCAGCCAGAAGCACTGGCCCTGGTGTGGTGTAGATGGCCTCAGACAGAGCCACAGGCCCTTGTTTGGTGTAGTTGGCCTCAGCCAGCACCACAGGCCCTGGTGTGGTGTCCATAGCCTCAGCCAGCCGCACAGGCCCTGGTGTGATGAACATTGCCTCATCCAGCAGCACAGTCCTTGGTGTGTTGTAGACGACCTCATCCAGAGCCACAGGCCCTGGTGTGGTGTACATGGCCTCAGACAAAGCCACAGGCCCTGAAGAGGTGTCCATGGCCTCAGCCAGTAGCACAGGTCCTGGTGTGGTGTAGACGGCCTCAGACAGAGCCACAGGCCTTGGTGTGGTGTAGGTGGCCTAAGCTGGCTGCACAGGTCCACATCCGGAAGCACAGGCCCTGTTGTGTTGTAGATTGCCTCAGCCAGAGCCACAGACCTTGGTGTGGTGTAGATGGCCTCAGACAGAGCCACAGGCCCTTGTTTGGTGTAGTTGGCCTCGGCCAGCACCACAGGCCCTGGTGTGGTGTCCATAGTCTCAGCCAGCCGCACAGGCCCTGGTGTGATGAACATTGCCTCATCCAGAAGCACAGTCCTTGGTGTGTTGTAGACGAACTCATCCAGAGCCACAGGCCCTGGTGTGGTGTACATGGCCTCAGACAAAGCCACAGGCCCTGAAGAGGTGTCCATGGCCTCAGACAAAGCCACAGGCCCTGAAGAGGTGTCCATGGCCTCAGCCAGTAGCACAGGTCCTGGTGTGGTGTAGACGGCCTCAGACAGAGCCACAGTCCTTGGTGTGGTGTAGATGTCCTAAGCTAGCTGCACAGGTCCACATCCGGAAGAACTGGCCCTGTTGTGTTGTAGATTGCCTCAGCCAGAGCCACAGACCTTGGTGTGGTGTTCATGGCCTAAGCCAGAGCTACAGGCCCACAGCAAGCAGCACAGGCCCTGGTGTGGTGTTCGTAGCTCAGCCAGCAGCACAGCTCCTGTTGTGGTGTAGTTGGCCTCAGCCAGCAGCACAGGTCCTGGTGTGGTGTCCATGGCCTCAGCCAGCAGCACAGGTCCTGGTGTGGTGTCCATCGCCTCAGCCAGAAACATTGGCCCTGGTGTGATGTAGATGGCCTCAGCCAGAGCCACAGGACCTGGTGTGGTGTTCATGACCTCAGCCAGCATCAAAGGCCCGGGGGTGGTGTACATGGCCTCAGCCAGAGCCACAGGCACTGGTGTGGTGTCCATAGCCTCAGCCAGCAGCACAGGCCTTGGTGTGGTGTCAATGGCCTCAGCCAGTAGCACAGGCCCTGGTGTGGTGTAGGTGGCCTAAGCTGGCTGCACAGGTCCACAGCCAGCAGCACAAGCCCTGGTGTGGTGTACATGGCCTCAGCTAGAGGCACAGGCCCTGGTGTGGTGTAGATGATCTCAGCCAGAGACACAGGCCCTTGTGTGGTGTAGTTGGCCTCAGCCAGCAGCACAGGCCCTGGGGTGATAAACATGGCCTCATCCAGTAGTACAGCCCTTGGTGTGTTGTAGACGGCCTCATCCAGAGCCACAGGCCGTGTGTGGTGTACATGGCCTCAGCCAGATCCAAAGGCTCTGGGGTGGTGTCCATAGCCTCAGCCAGCAGCACAGGTCCTGGTGTGGTGTCCATGGCCTCAGCCAGTAGCACAGGCCCTGGTGTGGTGTAGGTGGCCTAAGCTGGCTGCACAGGTCCACAGCCAGCAGCACAGGCCCTGTTGCGGTGTACATGGCCTCAGCTAGAGGCACAGGCCCTGGTGTGGTGTAGATGGTCTCAGCTAGAGGCACAGGCCCTTGGTGTGTTGTAGATGGCCTCATCAGGAGCCACAGGCCCTGTTGTGGTGTAGGTTGCCTCAGTCAGCACCACAGGCCCTGTGTGGTGTGCATGGCCTCAGCCAGTAGCACAGGACCTGGTGTGATGTAGACTGCTTCAGCCAGAGCCACAGGCCATGGTGTGGTGTAGGTGGCCTAAGCTGGCTGCACAGGTCCACAGCCAGCAGTACAGGCCCTGGTGTGGTGTCCATGGCCTCAGCCAGATGCACTGGCCGTGGTGTGGTGTAGCTGGCCTCAGCCAGAGCCACAGGCCCTGGTGTGGTGTTCATGGCCTCAGCCAGAGCCAAATGCCCTGGTGTGGTGTCCATAGCTTCAGCCAGCAGCACAGGTCTTGGTGTGGTGTCCATGGCCTCAGCCAGTAGCACAGGCCCTGGTGTGATGTAGACGGCCTCAGCCAGAGCCACAGGCCCTGGTGTGGTGTAGGTGGCCTAAGCTGGCTGCACAGGTCCACAACCAGAAGCACAGGCCCTGGCGTGGTGTAGGTGGCCTAACCTGGCTGCACAGGTCCACAACCAGAAGCACAGGACCTGGTGTGATGTAGACGGCCTCAGCCAGAGCCACAGGCCCTGGTGTGGTGTAGGTGGCCTAACCTGGCTGCACAGGTCCACAGCCAGAAGCACAGGCCCTGTGTGGTGTAAATGGCCTCAGCCAGAGCCACAGGCCCTGGGGTGGTGTCCAAAGCCTCAGCCAGCAGCACAGGTCCTGGTGTGGTGTCCATGGTCTCAGCCAGAAGCACAGGCCCTGGTGTAATGTAGACGGCGTCAGCGCAGGCCACAGGCCCTGGTGTAATTTAGATGACCTATGTTAGCAGAATAGGCCTCGGTGTGGTGCGGATGGTCTCACCCGGCAGCACAAGACATTGCTGAAAACAGCCAAAAGGAATGTCGTTAATGTGGCCTCATTAATGGACACCAACACCCTCCTTCTCTGGATCAAAACCAGCTCAGTGACATGAAAAGCAAATGCTTACAGCACCTGGTATTCCCAGGCAGTCTCCCATCCAAGTACTAACCAAGCCCAACCTTGCATAGCTTCCGAGATCAGACGAGATCGGGCTTTGGCAAGGCGGTATGGCCGTAAGCTGCTGGCGTCAGCACAAAGCGTCAATTTATGGTATCAAGTAGTGAGGTGGCCAATACTCGCAGTTACGAACACAAGCCTCCAATTTAACTACAGTGTTAATGGTAACTGCATGCTTGCCTAATACCCTAACCAAAGGACTCATTTTAGCCTTTGATCAGCAACACAGGCCCTGGTGTGGTGTAAATGGCCTCAGCCAGAGCCACAGGACCTGGTGTGGTGTAGTTGGCCTCAGCCAGCATCAAAGGCCCGGGGGTGGTGTACATGGCCTCAGCCAGAGCCACAGGCACTGGTGTGGTGTCCATAGCCTCAGCCAACAGCACAGGCCCTGTTGTGGTGTCCATGGCCTCAGCCAGAAGCACTGGCCCTGGTGTGGTGTAGATGGCCTCAGACAGAGCCACATGCCCTGGTGGGGTGTAGTTGGCCTCAGCCAGCAGCACAGGTCCTGGTGTGGTGTAGTTGGCCTCAGCCAGCATCAAAGGCCCGGGGGTGGTGTACATGGCCTCAGCCAGAGCCACAGGCACTGGTGTGGTGTCCATAGCCTCAGCCAGAAGCACTGGCCCTGGTGTGGTGTAGATGGCCTAAGCTGGCTGCACAGGTCCACAGCCAGCAGCACAGGCCCTGGTGTGGTGTACATGGCCTCAGCTAGAGGCACAGGCCCTGGTGTGGTGTAGATGGTCTCAGCCAGAGACACAGGCCCTTGGTGTGTTGTAGATGGCCTCATCAGGAGCCACAGGCCCTGTTGTGGTGTAGGTTGCCTCAGTCAGCAGCACAGGCCCTGTGTGGTGTCCATAGCCTCAGCCAGCCGCACAGGCCCTGGTGTGATGAACACTGCCTCATCCAGCAGCACAGTCCTTGGTGTGTTGTAGACGACCTCATCCAGAGCCACAGGCCCTGGTGTGGTGTACATGGCCTCAGACAAAGCCACAGGCCCTGAAGAGGTGTCCATGGCCTCAGCCAGTAGCACAGGTCCTGGTGTGGTGTAGACGGCCTCAGACAGAGCCACAGGCCTTGAAGAGGTGTCCATGGCCTCAGCCAGTAGCACAGGTCCTGGTGTGGTGTAGACGGCCTCAGACAGAGCCACAGGCCTTGGTGTGGTGTAGGTGGCCTAAGCTGGCTGCACAGGTCCACATCCGGAAGCTCAGGCCCTGTTGTGTTGTAGATTGCCTCAGCCAGAGCCACAGACCTTGGTGTGGTGTTCATGGCCTAAGCCAGAGCTACAGGCCCACAGCAAGCAGCACAGGCCCTGGTGTGGTGTCCATAGCTCAGCCAGCAGCACAGCTCCTGTTGTGGTGTAGTTGGCCTCAGCCAGCAGCACAGGTCCTGGTGTGGTGTCCATCGCCTCAGCCAGAAACACTGGCCCTGGTGTGATGTAGATGGCCTCAGCCAGAGCCACAGGACCTGGTGTGGTGTTCATGACCTCAGCCAGCATCAAAGGCCCGGGGGTGGTGTACATGGCCTAAGCCAGAGCCACAGGCACTGGTGTGGTGTCCATAGCCTCAGCCAGCAGCACAGGCCTTGGTGTGGTGTCCATGGCCTCAGCCAGTAGCACAGGCCCTGGTGTGGTGTAGGTGGCCTAAGCTGGCTGCACATGTCCACAGCCAGCAGCACAAGCCCTGGTGTGGTGTACATGGCCTCAGCTAGAGGCACAGGCCCTGGTGTGGTGTAGATGATCTCAGCCAGAGACACAGGCCCTTGTGTGGTGTAGTTGGCCTCAGCCAGCAGCACAGGCCCTGGGGTGATAAACATGGCCTCATCCAGTAGTACAGCCCTTGGTGTGTTGTAGACGGCCTCATCCAGAGCCACAGGCCGTGTGTGGTGTACATGGCCTCAGCCAGATCCAAAGGCTCTGGGGTGGTGTCCATAGCCTCAGCCAGCAGCACAGGTCCTGGTGTGGTGTCCATGGCCTCAGCCAGTAGCACAGGCCCTGGTGTGGTGTAGGTGGCCTAAGCTGGCTGCACAGGTCCACAGCCAGCAGCACAGGCCCTGGTGTGGTGTACATGGCCTCAGCTAGAGGCACAGGCCCTGGTGTGGTGTAGATGGTCTCAGCCAGAGACACAGGCCCTTGGTGTGTTGTAGATGGCCTCATCAGGAGCCACAGGCCCTGTTGTGGTGTAGGTTGCCTCAGTCAGCACCACAGGCCCTGTGTGGTGTGCATGGCCTCAGCCAGTAGCACAGGCCCTGGTGTGATGTAGACTGCTTCAGCCAGAGCCACAGGCCATGGTGTGGTGTAGGTGGCCTAAGCTGGCTGCACAGGTCCACAGCCAGCAGTACAGGCCCTGGTGTGGTGTCCATGGCCTCAACCAGATGCACTGGCCGTGGTGTGGTGTAGCTGGCCTCAGCCAGAGCCACAGGCCCTGGTGTGGTGTTCATGGCCTCAGCCAGAGCCAAATGCCCTGGTGTGGTGTCCATAGCTTCAGCCAGCAGCACAGGTCTTGGTGTGGTGTCCATGGCCTCAGCCAGTAGCACAGGCCCTGGTGTGATGTAGACGGCCTCAGCCAGAGCCACAGGACCCTGGTGTGGTGTAGGTGGCCTAAGCTGGCTTCACAGGTCCACAGCCAGAAGCACAGGCCCTGGCGTGGTGTAGGTGGCCTAACCTGGCTGCACAGGTCCACAACCAGAAGCACAGGACCTGGTGTGATGTAGACGGCTTCAGCCAGAGCCACAGGCCCTGGTGTGGTGTAGGTGGCCTAACCTGGCTGCACAGGTCCACAGCCAGAAGCACAGGCCCTGGTGTGGTGAAGGTGGCCTAAGCTGGCTGCACAGGTCCACAGCCAGAAGCACAGGCCCTGTGTGGTGTAAATGGCCTCAGCCAGAGCCACAGGCCATGGGGTGGTGTCCAAAGCCTCAGCCAGCAGCACAGGTCCTGGTGTGGTGTAAATGGCCTCAGCCAGAGCCACAGGCCATGGGGTGGTGTCCATGGCCTCAGCCAGATGCACTGGCCGTGGTGTGGTGTAGCTGGCCTCAGCCAGAGCCACAGGCCCTGGTGTGGTGTTCATGGCCTCAGCCAGAGCCAAATGCCCTGGTGTGGTGTCCATAGCTTCAGCCAGCAGCACAGGTCTTGGTGTGGTGTCCATGGCCTCAGCCAGTAGCACAGGCCCTGGTGTGATGTAGACGGCCTCAGCCAGAGCCACAGGCCCTGGTGTGGTGTAGGTGGCCTAAGCTGGCTGCACAGGTCCACAACCAGAAGCACAGGCCCTGGCGTGGTGTAGGTGGCCTAACCTGGCTGCACAGGTCCACAACCAGAAGCACAGGACCTGGTGTGATGTAGACGGCTTCAGCCAGAGCCACAGGCCCTGGTGTGGTGTAGGTGGCCTAAGCTGGCTGCACAGGTCCACAGCCAGAAGCACAGGCCCTGTGTGGTGTAAATGGCCTCAGCCAGAGCCACAGGCCCTGGGGTGGTGTCCAAAGCCTCAGCCAGCAGCACAGGTCCTGGTGTGGTGTCCATGGTCTCAGCCAGAAGCACAGGCCCTGGTGTAATGTAGACGGCGTCAGCGCAGGCCACAGGCCCTGGTGTAATTTAGATGACCTATGTTAGCAGAATAGGCTTCGGTGTGGTGCGGATGGCCTCACCCGGCAGCACAAGACATTGCTGAAAACAGCCAAAAGGAATGTCGTTAATGTGGCCTCATTAATGGACACCAACACCCTCCTTCTCTGGATCAAAATCAGCTCAGTGACATGAAAAGCAAATTCTTACAGCACCTGGTATTCCCAGGCAGTCTCCCATCCAAGTACTAACCAAGCCCAACCTTGCATAGCTTCCGAGATCAGACGAGATCAGGCTTTGGCAAGGCGGTATGGCCGTAAGCTGCTGGCGTCAGCACAAAGCGTCAATTTATGGTATCAAGTAGTGAGGTGGCCAATACTCGCAGTTACGAACACAAGCCTCCAATTTAACTACAGTGTTAATGGTAACTGCATGCTTGCCTAATACCCTAACCAAAGGACTCATTTTAGCCTTTGATCAGCAACACAGGCCCTGGTGTGGTGTAAATGGCCTCAGCCAGAGCCACAGGACCTGGTGTGGTGTAGTTGGCCTCAGCCAGCATCAAAGGCCCGGGGGTGGTGTACATGGCCTCAGCCAGAGCCACAGGCACTGGTGTGGTGTCCATAGCCTCAGCCAACAGCACAGGCCCTGTTGTGGTGTCCATGGCCTCAGCCAGAAGCACTGGCCCTGGTGTGGTGTAGATGGCCTCAGACAGAGCCACATGCCCTGGTGGGGTGTAGTTGGCCTCAGCCAGCAGCACAGGTCCTGGTGTGGTGTCCATGGCCTCAGCCAGCAGCACAGGCCCTGGTGTGGTGTCCATGGCCTCAGCCAGAAGCACTGGCCCTGGTGTGGTGTAGATGGCCTCAGACAGAGCCACAGGCCCTTGTTTGGTGTAGTTGGCCTCAGCCAGCACCACAGGCCCTGGTGTGGTGTCCATAGCCTCAGCCAGCCGCACAGGCCCTGGTGTGATGAACATTGCCTCATCCAGCAGCACAGTCCTTGGTGTGTTGTAGACGACCTCATCCAGAGCCACAGGCCCTGGTGTGGTGTACATGGCCTCAGACAAAGCCACAGGCCCTGAAGAGGTGTCCATGGCCTCAGCCAGTAGCACAGGTCCTGGTGTGGTGTAGACGGCCTCAGACAGAGCCACAGGCCTTGGTGTGGTGTAGGTGGCCTAAGCTGGCTGCACAGGTCCACATCCGGAAGCACAGGCCCTGTTGTGTTGTAGATTGCCTCAGCCAGAGCCACAGACCTTGGTGTGGTGTTCATGGCCTAAGCCAGAGCTACAGGCCCACAGCAAGCAGCACAGGACCTGGTGTGGTGTCCATAGCTCAGCCAGCAGCACAGCTCCTGTTGTGGTGTAGTTGGCCTCAGCCAGCAGCACAGGTCCTGGTGTGGTGTCCATCGCCTCAGCCAGAAACACTGGCCCTGGTGTGATGTAGATGGCCTCAGCCAGAGCCACAGGACCTGGTGTGGTGTTCATGACCTCAGCCAGCATCAAAGGCCCGGGGGTGGTGTAAATGGCCTCAGCCAGAGCCACAGGCACTGGTGTGGTGTCCCTAGCCTCAGCCAGCAGCACAGGCCTTGGTGTGGTGTCCCTGGACTCAGCCAGTAGCACAAGCCCTGGTGTGGTGTAGGTGGCCTAAGCTGGCTGCACATGTCCACAGCCAGCAGCACAAGCCCTGGTGTGGTGTACATGGCCTCAGCTAGAGGCACAGGCCCTGGTGTGGTGTAGATGATCTCAGCCAGAGACAAAGGCCCTTGTGTGGTGTAGTTGGCCTCAGCCAGCAGCACAGGCCCTGGGGTGATAAACATGGCCTCATCCAGTAGTACAGCCCTTGGTGTGTTGTAGACGGCCTCATCCAGAGCCACAGGCCGTGTGTGGTGTAAATGGCCTCAGCCAGAGCCACAGGCCATGGGGTGGTGTCCAAAGCCTCAGCCAGCAGCACAGGTCCTGGTGTGGTGTCCATGGTCTCAGCCAGAAGCACAGGCCCTGGTGTAATGTAGACGGCGTCAGCGCAGGCCACAGGCCCTGGTGTAATTTAGATGACCTATGTTAGCAGAATAGGCCTCGGTGTGGTGCGGATGGCCTCACCCGGCAGCACAAGACATTGCTGAAAACAGCCAAAAGGAATGTCGTTAATGTGGCCTCATTAATGGACACCAACACCCTCCTTCTCTGGATCAAAATCAGCTCAGTGACATGAAAAGCAAATTCTTACAGCACCTGGTATTCCCAGGCAGTCTCCCATCCAAGTACTAACCAAGCCCAACCTTGCATAGCTTCCGAGATCAGACGAGATCAGGCTTTGGCAAGGCGGTATGGCCGTAAGCTGCTGGCGTCAGCACAAAGCGTCAATTTATGGTATCAAGTAGTGAGGTGGCCAATACTCGCAGTTACGAACACAAGCCTCCAATTTAACTACAGTGTTAATGGTAACTGCATGCTTGCCTAATACCCTAACCAAAGGACTCATTTTAGCCTTTGATCAGCAACACAGGCCCTGGTGTGGTGTAAATGGCCTCAGCCAGAGCCACAGGACCTGGTGTGGTGTAGTTGGCCTCAGCCAGCATCAAAGGCCCGGGGGTGGTGTACATGGCCTCAGCCAGAGCCACAGGCACTGGTGTGGTGTCCATAGCCTCAGCCAACAGCACAGGCCCTGTTGTGGTGTCCATGGCCTCAGCCAGAAGCACTGGCCCTGGTGTGGTGTAGATGGCCTCAGACAGAGCCACATGCCCTGGTGGGGTGTAGTTGGCCTCAGCCAGCAGCACAGGTCCTGGTGTGGTGTCCATGGCCTCAGCCAGCAGCACAGGCCCTGGTGTGGTGTCCATGGCCTCAGCCAGAAGCACTGGCCCTGGTGTGGTGTAGATGGCCT
The DNA here is from genome assembly GCF_036321145.2 of Pelmatolapia mariae. NCBI lineage: Eukaryota > Metazoa > Chordata > Actinopteri > Cichliformes > Cichlidae > Pelmatolapia > Pelmatolapia mariae. The sequence continues at coordinate 1,775,920 of NC_086232.1, forward strand.
CAGACAGAGCCACAGGCCCTTGTTTGGTGTAGTTGGCCTCAGCCAGCACCACAGGCCCTGGTGTGGTGTCCATAGCCTCAGCCAGCCGCACAGGCCCTGGTGTGATGAACATTGCCTCATCCAGCAGCACAGTCCTTGGTGTGTTGTAGACGACCTCATCCAGAGCCACAGGCCCTGGTGTGGTGTACATGGCCTCAGACAAAGCCACAGGCCCTGAAGAGGTGTCCATGGCCTCAGCCAGTAGCACAGGTCCTGGTGTGGTGTAGACGGCCTCAGACAGAGCCACAGGCCTTGGTGTGGTGTAGGTGGCCTAAGCTGGCTGCACAGGTCCACATCCGGAAGCACAGGCCCTGTTGTGTTGTAGATTGCCTCAGCCAGAGCCACAGACCTTGGTGTGGTGTTCATGGCCTAAGCCAGAGCTACAGGCCCACAGCAAGCAGCACAGGCCCTGGTGTGGTGTCCATAGCTCAGCCAGCAGCACAGCTCCTGTTGTGGTGTAGTTGGCCTCAGCCAGCAGCACAGGTCCTGGTGTGGTGTCCATCGCCTCAGCCAGAAACACTGGCCCTGGTGTGATGTAGATGGCCTCAGCCAGAGCCACAGGACCTGGTGTGGTGTTCATGACCTCAGCCAGCATCAAAGGCCCGGGGGTGGTGTAAATGGCCTCAGCCAGAGCCACAGGCACTGGTGTGGTGTCCCTAGCCTCAGCCAGCAGCACAGGCCTTGGTGTGGTGTCCCTGGCCTCAGCCAGTAGCACAAGCCCTGGTGTGGTGTAGGTGGCCTAAGCTGGCTGCACATGTCCACAGCCAGCAGCACAAGCCCTGGTGTGGTGTACATGGCCTCAGCTAGAGGCACAGGCCCTGGTGTGGTGTAGATGATCTCAGCCAGAGACAAAGGCCCTTGTGTGGTGTAGTTGGCCTCAGCCAGCAGCACAGGCCCTGGGGTGATAAACATGGCCTCATCCAGTAGTACAGCCCTTGGTGTGTTGTAGACGGCCTCATCCAGAGCCACAGGCCGTGTGTGGTATACATGGCCTCAGCCAGATCCAAAGGCTCTGGGGTGGTGTCCATAGCCTCAGCCAGCAGCACAGGTCCTGGTGTGGTGTCCATGGCCTCAGCCAGTAGCACAGGCCCTGGTGTGGTGTAGGTGGCCTAAGCTGGCTGCACAGGTCCACAGCCAGCAGCACAGGCCCTGGTGTGGTGTACATGGCCTCAGCTAGAGGCACAGGCCCTTGGTGTGTTGTAGATGGCCTCATCAGGAGCCACAGGCCCTGTTGTGGTGTAGGTTGCCTCAGTCAGCAGCACAGGCCCTGTGTGGTGTGCATGGCCTCAGCCAGTAGCACAGGCCCTGGTGTGATGTAGACTGCTTCAGCCAGAGCCACAGGCCATGGTGTGGTGTAGGTGGCCTAAGCTGGCTGCACAGGTCCACAGCCAGCAGTACAGGCCCTGGTGTGGTGTCCATGGCCTCAGCCAGATGCACTGGCCGTGGTGTGGTGTAGCTGGCCTCAGCCAGAGCCACAGGCCCTGGTGTGGTGTTCATGGCCTCAGCCAGAGCCAAATGCCCTGGTGTGGTGTCCATAGCTTCAGCCAGCAGCACAGGTCTTGGTGTGGTGTCCATGGCCTCAGCCAGTAGCACAGGCCCTGGTGTGATGTAGACGGCCTCAGCCAGAGCCACAGGCCCTGGTGTGGTGTAGGTGGCCTAAGCTGGCTGCACAGGTCCACAGCCAGAAGCACAGGCCCTGGCGTGGTGTAGGTGGCCTAACCTGGCTGCACAGGTCCAAAACCAGAAGCATAGGACCTGGTGTGATGTAGACGGCTTCAGCCAGAGCCACAGGCCCTGGTGTGGTGTAGGTGGCCTAACCTGGCTGCACAGGTCCACAGCCAGAAGCACAGGCCCTGGTGTGGTGTAGGTGGCCTAAGCTGGCTGCACAGGTCCACAGCCAGAAGCACAGGCCCTGGTGTGGTGTCCATGGCCTCAGCCAGAAGCACTGGCCCTGGTGTGGTGTAGATGGCCTCAGACAGAGCCACAGGCCCTTGTTTGGTGTAGTTGGCCTCAGCCAGCAGCACAGGCCCTGGGGTGATAAACATGGCCTCATCCAGTAGTACAGCACTTGGTGTGTTGTAGACGGCCTCATCCAGAGCCACAGGCCGTGTGTGGTATACATGGCCTCAGCCAGATCCAAAGGCTCTGGGGTGGTGTCCATAGCCTCAGCCAGCAGCACAGGTCCTGGTGTGGTGTCCATGGCCTCAGCCAGTAGCACAGGCCCTGGTGTGGTGTAGGTGGCCTAAGCTGGCTGCACAGGTCCACAGCCAGCAGCACAGGCCCTGGTGTGGTGTACATGGCCTCAGCTAGAGGCACAGGCCCTTGGTGTGTTGTAGATGGCCTCATCAGGAGCCACAGGCCCTGTTGTGGTGTAGGTTGCCTCAGTCAGCAGCACAGGCCCTGTGTGGTGTGCATGGCCTCAGCCAGTAGCACAGGCCCTGGTGTGATGTAGACTGCTTCAGCCAGAGCCACAGGCCATGGTGTGGTGTAGGTGGCCTAAGCTGGCTGCACAGGTCCACAGCCAGCAGTACAGGCCCTGGTGTGGTGTCCATGGCCTCAGCCAGATGCACTGGCCGTGGTGTGGTGTAGCTGGCCTCAGCCAGAGCCACAGGCCCTGGTGTGGTGTTCATGGCCTCAGCCAGAGCCAAATGCCCTGGTGTGGTGTCCATAGCTTCAGCCAGCAGCACAGGTCTTGGTGTGGTGTCCATGGCCTCAGCCAGTAGCACAGGCCCTGGTGTGATGTAGACGGCCTCAGCCAGAGCCACAGGCCCTGGTGTGGTGTAGGTGGCCTAAGCTGGCTGCACAGGTCCACAGCCAGAAGCACAGGCCCTGGCGTGGTGTAGGTGGCCTAACCTGGCTGCACAGGTCCACAACCAGAAGCACAGGACCTGGTGTGATGTAGACGGCTTCAGCCAGAGCCACAGGCCCTGGTGTGGTGTAGGTGGCCTAACCTGGCTGCACAGGTCCACAGCCAGAAGCACAGGCCCTGGTGTGGTGTAGGTGGCCTAAGCTGGCTGCACAGGTCCACAGCCAGAAGCACAGGCCCTGGTGTGGTGTCCATGGCCTCAGCCAGAAGCACTGGCCCTGGTGTGGTGTAGATGGCCTCAGACAGAGCCACAGGCCCTTGTTTGGTGTAGTTGGCCTCAGCCAGCACCACAGGCCCTGGTGTGGTGTCCATAGCCTCAGCCAGCCGCACAGGCCCTGGTGTGATGAACATTGCCTCATCCAGCAGCACAGTCCTTGGTGTGTTGTAGACGAACTCATCCAGAGCCACAGGCCCTGGTGTGCTGTACATGGCCTCAGACAAAGCCACAGGCCCTGAAGAGGTGTCCATGGCCTCAGACAAAGCCACAGGCCCTGAAGAGGTGTCCATGGCCTCAGCCAGTAGCACAGGTCCTGGTGTGGTGTAGACGGCCTCAGACAGAGCCACAGGCCTTGGTGTGGTGTAGGTGTCCTAAGCTGGCTGCACAGGTCCACATCCGGAAGCACTGGCCATGTTGTGTTGTAGATTGCCTCAGCCAGAGCCACAGACCTTGGTGTGGTGTTCATGGCCTAAGCCAGAGCTACAGGCCCACAGCAAGCAGCACAGGCCCTGGTGTGGTGTCCATAGCTCAGCCAGCAGCACAGCTCCTGGTGTGGTGTAGTTGGCCTCAGCCAGCAGCACAGGTCCTGGTGTGGTGTCCATCGCCTCAGCCAGAAACACTGGCCCTGGTGTGATGTAGATGGCCTCAGCCAGAGCCACAGGACCTGGTGTGGTGTTCATGACCTCAGCCAGCATCAAAGGCCCGGGGGTGGTGTACATGGCCTCAGCCAGAGCCACAGGCACTGGTGTGGTGTCCATAGCCTCAGCCAGTAGCACAGGCCCTGGTGTGGTGTAGGTGGCCTAAGCTGGCCGCACAGGTCCACAGCCAGCAGCACAAGCCCTGGTGTGGTGTACATGGCCTCAGCTAGAGGCACAGGCCCTGGTGTGGTGTAGATGATCTCAGCCAGAGACACAGGCCCTTGTGTGGTGTAGTTGGCCTCAGCCAGCAGCACAGGCCCTGGGGTGATAAACATGGCCTCATCCAGTAGTACAGCCCTTGGTGTGTTGTAGACGGCCTCATCCAGAGCCACAGGCCGTGTGTGGTGTACATGGCCTCAGCCAGATCCAAAGGCTCTGGGGTGGTGTCCATAGCCTCAGCCAGCAGCACAGGTCCTGGTGTGGTGTCCATGGCCTCAGCCAGTAGCACAGGCCCTGGTGTGGTGTAGGTGGCCTAAGCTGGCTGCACAGGTCCACAGCCAGCAGCACAGGCCCTGGTGTGGTGTACATGGCCTCAGCTAGAGGCACAGGCCCTGGTGTGGTGTAGATGGTCTCAGCCAGAGACACAGGCCCTTGGTGTGTTGTAGATGGCCTCATCAGGAGCCACAGGCCCTGTTGTGGTGTAGGTTGCCTCAGTCAGCACCACAGGCCCTTTGTGGTGTGCATGGTCTCAGCCAGTAGCACAGGCCCTGGTGTGATGTAGACTGCTTCAGCCAGAGCCACAGGCCATGGTGTGGTGTAGGTGGCCTAAGCTGGCTGCACAGGTCCACAGCCAGCACTACAGGCCCTGGTGTGGTGTCCATAGCCTCAGCCAGATGCACTGGCCGTGGTGTGGTGTAGCTGGCCTCAGCCAGAGCCACAGGCCCTGGTGTGGTGTTCATGGCCTCAGCCAGAGCCAAATGCCCTGGTGTGGTGTCCATAGCTTCAGCCAGCAGCACAGGTCTTGGTGTGGTGTCCATGGCCTCAGCCAGTAGCACAGGCCCTGGTGTGATGTAGACGGCCTCAGCCAGAGCCACAGGCCCTGGTGTGGTGTAGGTGGCCTAAGCTGGCTGCACAGGTCCACAGCCAGAAGCACAGGCCCTGGCGTGGTGTAGGTGGCCTAAGCTGGCTGCACAGGTCCACAACCAGAAGCACAGGACCTGGTGTGATGTAGACGGCTTCAGCCAGAGCTACAGGCCCTGGTGTGGTGTAGGTGGCCTAACCTGGCTGCAGAGGTCCACAGCCAGAAGCACAGGCCCTGGTGTGGTGAAGGTGGCCTAAGCTGGCTGCACAGGTCCACAGCCAGAAGCACAGGCCCTGTGTGGTGTAAATGGCCTCAGCCAGAGCCACAGGCCCTGGGGTGGTGTCCAAAGCCTCAGCCAGCAGCACAGGTCCTGGTGTGGTGTCCATGGTCTCAGCCAGAAGCACAGGCCCTGGTGTAATGTAGACGGCGTCAGCGCAGGCCACAGGCCCTGGTGTAATTTAGATGACCTATGTTAGCAGAATAGGCCTCGGTGTGGTGCGGATGGCCTCACCCGGCAGCACAAGACATTGCTGAAAACAGCCAAAAGGAATGTCGTTAATGTGGCCTCATTAATGGACACCAACACCCTCCTTCTCTGGATCAAAATCAGCTCAGTGACATGAAAAGCAAATTCTTACAGCACCTGGTATTCCCAGGCAGTCTCCCATCCAAGTACTAACCAAGCCCAACCTTGCATAGCTTCCGAGATCAGACGAGATCAGGCTTTAGCAAGGCGGTATGGCCGTAAGCTGCTGGCGTCAGCACAAAGCGTCAATTTATGGTATCAAGTAGTGAGGTGGCCAATACTCGCAGTTACGAACACAAGCCTCCAATTTAACTACAGTGTTAATGGTAACTGCATGCTTGCCTAATACCCTAACCAAAGGACTCATTTTAGCCTTTGATCAGCAACACAGGCCCTGGTGTGGTGTAAATGGCCTCAGCCAGAGCCACAGGACCTGGTGTGGTGTAGTTGGCCTCAGCCAGCATCAAAGGCCCGGGGGTGGTGTACATGGCCTCAGCCAGAGCCACAGGCACTGGTGTGGTGTCCATAGCCTCAGCCAACAGCACAGGCCCTGTTGTGGTGTCCATGGCCTCAGCCAGAAGCACTGGCCCTGGTGTGGTGTAGATGGCCTCAGACAGAGCCACATGCCCTGGTGGGGTGTAGTTGGCCTCAGCCAGCAGCACAGGTCCTGGTGTGGTGTCCATGGCCTCAGCCAGCAGCACAGGCCCTGGTGTGGTGTCCATGGCCTCAGCCAGAAGCACTGGCCCTGGTGTGGTGTAGATGGCCTCAGACAGAGCCACAGGCCCTTGTTTGGTGTAGTTGGCCTCAGCCAGCACCACAGGCCCTGGTGTGGTGTCCATAGCCTCAGCCAGCCGCACAGGCCCTGGTGTGATGAACATTGCCTCATCCAGCAGCACAGTCCTTGGTGTGTTGTAGACGACCTCATCCAGAGCCACAGGCCCTGGTGTGGTGTACATGGCCTCAGACAAAGCCACAGGCCCTGAAGAGGTGTCCATGGCCTCAGCCAGTAGCACAGGTCCTGGTGTGGTGTAGACGGCCTCAGACAGAGCCACAGGCCTTGGTGTGGTGTAGGTGGCCTAAGCTGGCTGCACAGGTCCACATCCGGAAGCACAGGCCCTGTTGTGTTGTAGATTGCCTCAGCCAGAGCCACAGACCTTGGTGTGGTGTTCATGGCCTAAGCCAGAGCTACAGGCCCACAGCAAGCAGCACAGGCCCTGGTGTGGTGTCCATAGCTCAGCCAGCAGCACAGCTCCTGTTGTGGTGTAGTTGGCCTCAGCCAGCAGCACAGGTCCTGGTGTGGTGTCCATCGCCTCAGCCAGAAACACTGGCCCTGGTGTGATGTAGATGGCCTCAGCCAGAGCCACAGGACCTGGTGTGGTGTTCATGACCTCAGCCAGCATCAAAGGCCCGGGGGTGGTGTAAATGGCCTCAGCCAGAGCCACAGGCACTGGTGTGGTGTCCCTAGCCTCAGCCAGCAGCACAGGCCTTGGTGTGGTGTCCCTGGCCTCAGCCAGTAGCACAGGCCCTGGTGTGGTGTAGGTGGCCTAAGCTGGCTGCACATGTCCACAGCCAGCAGCACAAGCCCTGGTGTGGTGTACATGGCCTCAGCTAGAGGCACAGGCCCTGGTGTGGTGTAGATGATCTCAGCCAGAGACAAAGGCCCTTGTGTGGTGTAGTTGGCCTCAGCCAGCAGCACAGGCCCTGGGGTGATAAACATGGCCTCATCCAGTAGTACAGCCCTTGGTGTGTTGTAGACGGCCTCATCCAGAGCCACAGGCCGTGTGTGGTATACATGGCCTCAGCCAGATCCAAAGGCTCTGGGGTGGTGTCCATAGCCTCAGCCAGCAGCACAGGTCCTGGTGTGGTGTCCATGGCCTCAGCCAGTAGCACAGGCCCTGGTGTGGTGTAGGTGGCCTAAGCTGGCTGCACAGGTCCACAGCCAGCAGCACAGGCCCTGGTGTGGTGTACATGGCCTCAGCTAGAGGCACAGGCCCTTGGTGTGTTGTAGATGGCCTCATCAGGAGCCACAGGCCCTGTTGTGGTGTAGGTTGCCTCAGTCAGCAGCACAGGCCCTGTGTGGTGTGCATGGCCTCAGCCAGTAGCACAGGCCCTGGTGTGATGTAGACTGCTTCAGCCAGAGCCACAGGCCATGGTGTGGTGTAGGTGGCCTAAGCTGGCTGCACAGGTCCACAGCCAGCAGTACAGGCCCTGGTGTGGTGTCCATGGCCTCAGCCAGATGCACTGGCCGTGGTGTGGTGTAGCTGGCCTCAGCCAGAGCCACAGGCCCTGGTGTGGTGTTCATGGCCTCAGCCAGAGCCAAATGCCCTGGTGTGGTGTCCATAGCTTCAGCCAGCAGCACAGGTCTTGGTGTGGTGTCCATGGCCTCAGCCAGTAGCACAGGCCCTGGTGTGATGTAGACGGCCTCAGCCAGAGCCACAGGCCCTGGTGTGGTGTAGGTGGCCTAAGCTGGCTGCACAGGTCCACAGCCAGAAGCACAGGCCCTGGCGTGGTGTAGGTGGCCTAACCTGGCTGCACAGGTCCACAACCAGAAGCACAGGACCTGGTGTGATGTAGACGGCTTCAGCCAGAGCCACAGGCCCTGGTGTGGTGTAGGTGGCCTAACCTGGCTGCACAGGTCCACAGCCAGAAGCACAGGCCCTGGTGTGGTGTAGGTGGCCTAAGCTGGCTGCACAGGTCCACAGCCAGAAGCACAGGCCCTGGTGTGGTGTCCATGGCCTCAGCCAGAAGCACTGGCCCTGGTGTGGTGTAGATGGCCTCAGACAGAGCCACAGGCCCTTGTTTGGTGTAGTTGGCCTCAGCCAGCACCACAGGCCCTGGTGTGGTGTCCATAGCCTCAGCCAGCCGCACAGGCCCTGGTGTGATGAACATTGCCTCATCCAGCAGCACAGTCCTTGGTGTGTTGTAGACGAACTCATCCAGAGCCACAGGCCCTGGTGTGCTGTACATGGCCTCAGACAAAGCCACAGGCCCTGAAGAGGTGTCCATGGCCTCAGACAAAGCCACAGGCCCTGAAGAGGTGTCCATGGCCTCAGCCAGTAGCACAGGTCCTGGTGTGGTGTAGACGGCCTCAGACAGAGCCACAGGCCTTGGTGTGGTGTAGGTGTCCTAAGCTGGCTGCACAGGTCCACATCCGGAAGCACTGGCCATGTTGTGTTGTAGATTGCCTCAGCCAGAGCCACAGACCTTGGTGTGGTGTTCATGGCCTAAGCCAGAGCTACAGGCCCACAGCAAGCAGCACAGGCCCTGGTGTGGTGTCCATAGCTCAGCCAGCAGCACAGCTCCTGGTGTGGTGTAGTTGGCCTCAGTCAGCAGCACAGGTCCTGGTGTGGTGTCCATCGCCTCAGCCAGAAACACTGGCCCTGGTGTGATGTAGATGGCCTCAGCCAGAGCCACAGGACCTGGTGTGGTGTTCATGACCTCAGCCAGCATCAAAGGCCCGAGGGTGGTGTACATGGCCTCAGCCAGAGCCACAGGCACTGGTGTGGTGTCCATAGCCTCAGCCAGTAGCACAGGCCCTGGTGTGGTGTAGGTGGCCTAAGCTGGCCGCACAGGTCCACAGCCAGCAGCACAAGCCCTGGTGTGGTGTACATGGCCTCAGCTAGAGGCACAGGCCCTGGTGTGGTGTAGATGATCTCAGCCAGAGACACAGGCCCTTGTGTGGTGTAGTTGGCCTCAGCCAGCAGCACAGGCCCTGGGGTGATAAACATGGCCTCATCCAGTAGTACAGCCCTTGGTGTGTTGTAGACGGCCTCATCCAGAGCCACAGGCCGTGTGTGGTGTACATGGCCTCAGCCAGATCCAAAGGCTCTGGGGTGGTGTCCATAGCCTCAGCCAGCAGCACAGGTCCTGGTGTGGTGTCCATGGCCTCAGCCAGTAGCACAGGCCCTGGTGTGGTGTAGGTGGCCTAAGCTGGCTGCACAGGTCCACAGCCAGCAGCACAGGCCCTGGTGTGGTGTACATGGCCTCAGCTAGAGGCACAGGCCCTGGTGTGGTGTAGATGGTCTCAGCCAGAGACACAGGCCCTTGGTGTGTTGTAGATGGCCTCATCAGGAGCCACAGGCCCTGTTGTGGTGTAGGTTGCCTCAGTCAGCACCACAGGCCCTTTGTGGTGTGCATGGTCTCAGCCAGTAGCACAGGCCCTGGTGTGATGTAGACTGCTTCAGCCAGAGCCACAGGCCATGGTGTGGTGTAGGTGGCCTAAGCTGGCTGCACAGGTCCACAGCCAGCACTACAGGCCCTGGTGTGGTGTCCATAGCCTCAGCCAGATGCACTGGCCGTGGTGTGGTGTAGCTGGCCTCAGCCAGAGCCACAGGCCCTGGTGTGGTGTTCATGGCCTCAGCCAGAGCCAAATGCCCTGGTGTGGTGTCCATAGCTTCAGCCAGCAGCACAGGTCTTGGTGTGGTGTCCATGGCCTCAGCCAGTAGCACAGGCCCTGGTGTGATGTAGACGGCCTCAGCCAGAGCCACAGGCCCTGGTGTGGTGTAGGTGGCCTAAGCTGGCTGCACAGGTCCACAGCCAGAAGCACAGGCCCTGGCGTGGTGTAGGTGGCCTAAGCTGGCTGCACAGGTCCACAACCAGAAGCACAGGACCTGGTGTGATGTAGACGGCTTCAGCCAGAGCTACAGGCCCTGGTGTGGTGTAGGTGGCCTAACCTGGCTGCAGAGGTCCACAGCCAGAAGCACAGGCCCTGGTGTGGTGAAGGTGGCCTAAGCTGGCTGCACAGGTCCACAGCCAGAAGCACAGGCCCTGTGTGGTGTAAATGGCCTCAGCCAGAGCCACAGGCCCTGGGGTGGTGTCCAAAGCCTCAGCCAGCAGCACAGGTCCTGGTGTGGTGTCCATGGTCTCAGCCAGAAGCACAGGCCCTGGTGTAATGTAGACGGCGTCAGCGCAGGCCACAGGCCCTGGTGTAATTTAGATGACCTATGTTAGCAGAATAGGCCTCGGTGTGGTGCGGATGGCCTCACCCGGCAGCACAAGACATTGCTGAAAACAGCCAAAAGGAATGTCGTTAATGTGGCCTCATTAATGGACACCAACACCCTCCTTCTCTGGATCAAAATCAGCTCAGTGACATGAAAAGCAAATTCTTACAGCACCTGGTATTCCCAGGCAGTCTCCCATCCAAGTACTAACCAAGCCCAACCTTGCATAGCTTCCGAGATCAGACGAGATCAGGCTTTAGCAAGGCGGTATGGCCGTAAGCTGCTGGCGTCAGCACAAAGCGTCAATTTATGGTATCAAGTAGTGAGGTGGCCAATACTCGCAGTTACGAACACAAGCCTCCAATTTAACTACAGTGTTAATGGTAACTGCATGCTTGCCTAATACCCTAACCAAAGGACTCATTTTAGCCTTTGATCAGCAACACAGGCCCTGGTGTGGTGTAAATGGCCTCAGCCAGAGCCACAGGACCTGGTGTGGTGTAGTTGGCCTCAGCCAGCATCAAAGGCCCGGGGGTGGTGTACATGGCCTCAGCCAGAGCCACAGGCACTGGTGTGGTGTCCATAGCCTCAGCCAACAGCACAGGCCCTGTTGTGGTGTCCATGGCCTCAGCCAGAAGCACTGGCCCTGGTGTGGTGTAGATGGCCTCAGACAGAGCCACATGCCCTGGTGGGGTGTAGTTGGCCTCAGCCAGCAGCACAGGTCCTGGTGTGGTGTCCATGGCCTCAGCCAGCAGCACAGGCCCTGGTGTGGTGTCCATGGCCTCAGCCAGAAGCACTGGCCCTGGTGTGGTGTAGATGGCCTCAGACAGAGCCACAGGCCCTTGTTTGGTGTAGTTGGCCTCGGCCAGCACCACAGGCCCTGGTGTGGTGTCCATAGCCTCAGCCAGCCGCACAGGCCCTGGTGTGATGAACATTGCCTCATCCAGCAGCACAGTCCTTGGTGTGTTGTAGACGAACTCATCCAGAGCCACAGGCCCTGGTGTGGTGTACATGGCCTCAGACAAAGCCACAGGCCCTGAAGAGGTGTCCATGGCCTCAGACAAAGCCACAGGCCCTGAAGAGGTGTCCATGGCCTCAGCCAGTAGCACAGGTCCTGGTGTGGTGTAGACGGCCTCAGACAGAGCCACAGTCCTTGGTGTGGTGTAGGTGTCCTAAGCTGGTTGCACAGGTCCACATCCGGAAGCACAGGCCCTGTTGTGTTGTAGATTGCCTCAGCCAGAGCCACAGACCTTGGTGTGGTGTTCATGGCCTAAGCCAGAGCTACAGGCCCACAGCAAGCAGCACAGGCCCTGGTGTGGTGTCCATACCTCAGCCAGCAGCACAGCTCCTGTTGTGGTGTAGTTGGCCTCAGCCAGCAGCACAGGTCCTGGTGTGGTGTCCATCGCCTCAGCCAGAAACACTGGCCCTGGTGTGATGTAGATGGCCTCAGCCAGAGCCACAGGACCTGGTGTGGTGTTCATGACCTCAGCCAGCATCAAAGGCCCGGGGGTGGTGTACATGGCCTCAGCCAGAGCCACAGGCACTGGTGTGGTGTCCATAGCCTCAGCCAGCAGCACAGGCCTTGGTGTGGTGTCAATGGCCTCAGCCAGTAGCACAGGCCCTGGTGTGGTGTAGGTGGCCTAAGCTGGCTGCACAGGTCCACAGCCAGCAGCACAAGCCCTGGTGTGGTGTACATGGCCTCAGCCAGAAGCACTGGCCCTGGTGTGGTGTAGATGGCCTCAGACAGAGCCACATGCCCTGGTGGGGTGTAGTTGGCCTCAGCCAGCAGCACAGGTCCTGGTGTGGTGTCCATGGCCTCAGCCAACAGCACAGGCCCTGGTGTGGTGTCCATGGCCTCAGCCAGAAGCACTGGCCCTGGTGTGGTGTAGCTGGCCTCAGACAGAGCCACAGGCCCTGGTGTGGTGTTCATGGCCTCAGCCAGAGCCAAATGCCCTGGTGTGGTGTCCATAGCTTCAGCCAGCAGCACAGGTCTTCGTGTGGTGTCCATGGCCTCAGCCAGTAGCACAGGCCCTGGTTTGATGTAGACGGCCTCAGCCAGAGCCACAGGCCCTGGTGTGGTGTAGGTGGCCTAAGCTGGCTGCACAGGTCCACAACCAGAAGCACAGGCCCTGGCGTGGTGTAGGTGGCCTAACCTGGCTGCACAGGTCCACAACCAGAAGCACAGGACCTGGTGTGATGTAGACGGCTTCAGCCAGAGCCACAGGCCCTGGTGTGGTGTAGGTGGCCTAACCTGGCTGCACAGGTCCACAGCCAGAAGCACAGGCCCTGGTGTGGTGTAGGTGGCCTAAGCTGGCTGCACAGGTCCACAGCAAGAAGCACAGGCCCTGGTGTGGTGTCCATGGCCTCAGCCAGAAGCACTGGCCCTGGTGTGGTGTAGATGGCCTCAGACAGAGCCACAGGCCCTTGTTTGGTGTAGTTGGCCTCAGCCAGCACCACAGGCCCTGGTGTGGTGTCCATAGCCTCAGCCAGCCGCACAGGCCCTGGTGTGATGAACATTGCCTAATCCAGCAGCACAGTCCTTGGTGTGTTGTAGACGAACTCATCCAGAGCCACAGGCCCTGGTGTGCTGTACATGGCCTCAGACAAAGCCACAGGCCCTGAAGAGGTGTCCATGGCCTCAGACAAAGCCACAGGCCCTGAAGAGGTGTCCATGGCCTCAGCCAGTAGCACAGGTCCTGGTGTGGTGTAGACGGCCTCAGACAGAGCCACAGGCCTTGGTGTGGTGTAGGTGTCCTAAGCTGGCTGCACAGGTCCACATCCGGAAGCACTGGCCATGTTGTGTTGTAGATTGCCTCAGCCAGAGCCACAGACTTTGGTGTGGTGTTCATGGCCTAAGCCAGAGCTACAGGCCCACAGCAAGCAGCACAGGCCCTGGTGTGGTGTCCATAGCTCAGCCAGCAGCACAGCTCCTGGTGTGGTGTAGTTGGCCTCAGCCAGCAGCACAGGTCCTGGTGTGGTGTCCATCGCCTCAGCCAGAAACACTGGCCCTGGTGTGATGTAGATGGCCTCAGCCAGAGCCACAGGACCTGGTGTGGTGTTCATGACCTCAGCCAGCATCAAAGGCTCGGGGGTGGTGTACATGGCCTCAGCCAGAGCCACAGGCACTGGTGTGGTGTCCATAGCCTCAGCCAGTAGCACAGGCCCTGGTGTGGTGTAGGTGGCCTAAGCTGGCCGCACAGGTCCACAGCCAGCAGCACAAGCCCTGGTGTGGTGTACATGGCCTCAGCTAGAGGCACAGGCCCTGGTGTGGTGTAGATGATCTCAGCCAGAGACACAGGCCCTTGTGTGGTGTAGTTGGCCTCAGCCAGCAGCACAGGCCCTGGGGTGATAAACATGGCCTCATCCAGTAGTACAGCCCTTGGTGTGTTGTAGACGGCCTCATCCAGAGCCACAGGCCGTGTGTGGTGTACATGGCCTCAGCCAGATCCAAAGGCTCTGGGGTGGTGTCCATAGCCTCAGCCAGCAGCACAGGTCCTGGTGTGGTGTCCATGGCCTCAGCCAGTAGCACAGGCCCTGGTGTGGTGTAGGTGGCCTAAGCTGGCTGCACAGGTCCACAGCCAGCAGCACAGGCCCTGGTGTGGTGTACATGGCCTCAGCTAGAGGCACAGGCCCTGGTGTGGTGTAGATGGTCTCAGCCAGAGACACAGGCCCTTGGTGTGTTGTAGATGGCCTCATCAGGAGCCACAGGCCCTGTTGTGGTGTAGGTTGCCTCAGTCAGCACCACAGGCCCTGTGTGGTGTGCATGGCCTCAGCCAGTAGCACAGGCCCTGGTGTGATGTAGACTGCTTCAGCCAGAGCCACAGGCCATGGTGTGGTGTAGGTGGCCTAAGCTGGCTGCACAGGTCCACAGCCAGCAGTACAGGCCCTGGTGTGGTGTCCATGGCCTCAACCAGATGCACTGGCCGTGGTGTGGTGTAGCTGGCCTCAGCCAGAGCCACAGGCCCTGGTGTGGTGTTCATGGCCTCAGCCAGAGCCAAATGCCCTGGTGTGGTGTCCATAGCTTCAGCCAGCAGCACAGGTCTTGGTGTGGTGTCCATGGCCTCAGCCAGTAGCACAGGCCCTGGTGTGATGTAGACGGCCTCAGCCAGAGCCACAGGACCCTGGTGTGGTGTAGGTGGCCTAAGCTGGCTGCACAGGTCCACAGCCAGAAGCACAGGCCCTGGCGTGGTGTAGGTGGCCTAACCTGGCTGCACAGGTCCACAACCAGAAGCACAGGACCTGGTGTGATGTAGACGGCTTCAGCCAGAGCCACAGGCCCTGGTGTGGTGTAGGTGGCCTAACCTGGCTGCACAGGTCCACAGCCAGAAGCACAGGCCCTGGTGTGGTGAAGGTGGCCTAAGCTGGCTGCACAGGTCCACAGCCAGAAGCACAGGCCCTGTGTGGTGTAAATGGCCTCAGCCAGAGCCACAGGCCATGGGGTGGTGTCCATGGCCTCAGCCAGATGCACTGGCCGTGGTGTGGTGTAGCTGGCCTCAGCCAGAGCCACAGGCCCTGGTGTGGTGTTCATGGCCTCAGCCAGAGCCAAATGCCCTGGTGTGGTGTCCATAGCTTCAGCCAGCAGCACAGGTCTTGGTGTGGTGTCCATGGCCTCAGCCAGTAGCACAGGCCCTGGTGTGATGTAGACGGCCTCAGCCAGAGCCACAGGCCCTGGTGTGGTGTAGGTGGCCTAAGCTGGCTGCACAGGTCCACAACCAGAAGCACAGGCCCTGGCGTGGTGTAGGTGGCCTAACCTGGCTGCACAGGTCCACAACCAGAAGCACAGGACCTGGTGTGATGTAGACGGCTTCAGCCAGAGCCACAGGCCCTGGTGTGGTGTAGGTGGCCTAAGCTGGCTGCACAGGTCCACAGCCAGAAGCACAGGCCCTGTGTGGTGTAAATGGCCTCAGCCAGAGCCACAGGCCCTGGGGTGGTGTCCAAAGCCTCAGCCAGCAGCACAGGTCCTGGTGTGGTGTCCATGGTCTCAGCCAGAAGCACAGGCCCTGGTGTAATGTAGACGGCGTCAGCGCAGGCCACAGGCCCTGGTGTAATTTAGATGACCTATGTTAGCAGAATAGGCTTCGGTGTGGTGCGGATGGCCTCACCCGGCAGCACAAGACATTGCTGAAAACAGCCAAAAGGAATGTCGTTAATGTGGCCTCATTAATGGACACCAACACCCTCCTTCTCTGGATCAAAATCAGCTCAGTGACATGAAAAGCAAATTCTTACAGCACCTGGTATTCCCAGGCAGTCTCCCATCCAAGTACTAACCAAGCCCAACCTTGCATAGCTTCCGAGATCAGACGAGATCAGGCTTTGGCAAGGCGGTATGGCCGTAAGCTGCTGGCGTCAGCACAAAGCGTCAATTTATGGTATCAAGTAGTGAGGTGGCCAATACTCGCAGTTACGAACACAAGCCTCCAATTTAACTACAGTGTTAATGGTAACTGCATGCTTGCCTAATACCCTAACCAAAGGACTCATTTTAGCCTTTGATCAGCAACACAGGCCCTGGTGTGGTGTAAATGGCCTCAGCCAGAGCCACAGGACCTGGTGTGGTGTAGTTGGCCTCAGCCAGCATCAAAGGCCCGGGGGTGGTGTACATGGCCTCAGCCAGAGCCACAGGCACTGGTGTGGTGTCCATAGCCTCAGCCAACAGCACAGGCCCTGTTGTGGTGTCCATGGCCTCAGCCAGAAGCACTGGCCCTGGTGTGGTGTAGATGGCCTCAGACAGAGCCACATGCCCTGGTGGGGTGTAGTTGGCCTCAGCCAGCAGCACAGGTCCTGGTGTGGTGTCCATGGCCTCAGCCAGCAGCACAGGCCCTGGTGTGGTGTCCATGGCCTCAGCCAGAAGCACTGGCCCTGGTGTGGTGTAGATGGCCTCAGACAGAGCCACAGGCCCTTGTTTGGTGTAGTTGGCCTCAGCCAGCACCACAGGCCCTGGTGTGGTGTCCATAGCCTCAGCCAGCCGCACAGGCCCTGGTGTGATGAACATTGCCTCATCCAGCAGCACAGTCCTTGGTGTGTTGTAGACGACCTCATCCAGAGCCACAGGCCCTGGTGTGGTGTACATGGCCTCAGACAAAGCCACAGGCCCTGAAGAGGTGTCCATGGCCTCAGCCAGTAGCACAGGTCCTGGTGTGGTGTAGACGGCCTCAGACAGAGCCACAGGCCTTGGTGTGGTGTAGGTGGCCTAAGCTGGCTGCACAGGTCCACATCCGGAAGCACAGGCCCTGTTGTGTTGTAGATTGCCTCAGCCAGAGCCACAGACCTTGGTGTGGTGTTCATGGCCTAAGCCAGAGCTACAGGCCCACAGCAAGCAGCACAGGACCTGGTGTGGTGTCCATAGCTCAGCCAGCAGCACAGCTCCTGTTGTGGTGTAGTTGGCCTCAGCCAGCAGCACAGGTCCTGGTGTGGTGTCCATCGCCTCAGCCAGAAACACTGGCCCTGGTGTGATGTAGATGGCCTCAGCCAGAGCCACAGGACCTGGTGTGGTGTTCATGACCTCAGCCAGCATCAAAGGCCCGGGGGTGGTGTAAATGGCCTCAGCCAGAGCCACAGGCACTGGTGTGGTGTCCCTAGCCTCAGCCAGCAGCACAGGCCTTGGTGTGGTGTCCCTGGACTCAGCCAGTAGCACAAGCCCTGGTGTGGTGTAGGTGGCCTAAGCTGGCTGCACATGTCCACAGCCAGCAGCACAAGCCCTGGTGTGGTGTACATGGCCTCAGCTAGAGGCACAGGCCCTGGTGTGGTGTAGATGATCTCAGCCAGAGACAAAGGCCCTTGTGTGGTGTAGTTGGCCTCAGCCAGCAGCACAGGCCCTGGGGTGATAAACATGGCCTCATCCAGTAGTACAGCCCTTGGTGTGTTGTAGACGGCCTCATCCAGAGCCACAGGCCGTGTGTGGTGTAAATGGCCTCAGCCAGAGCCACAGGCCATGGGGTGGTGTCCAAAGCCTCAGCCAGCAGCACAGGTCCTGGTGTGGTGTCCATGGTCTCAGCCAGAAGCACAGGCCCTGGTGTAATGTAGACGGCGTCAGCGCAGGCCACAGGCCCTGGTGTAATTTAGATGACCTATGTTAGCAGAATAGGCCTCGGTGTGGTGCGGATGGCCTCACCCGGCAGCACAAGACATTGCTGAAAACAGCCAAAAGGAATGTCGTTAATGTGGCCTCATTAATGGACACCAACACCCTCCTTCTCTGGATCAAAATCAGCTCAGTGACATGAAAAGCAAATTCTTACAGCACCTGGTATTCCCAGGCAGTCTCCCATCCAAGTACTAACCAAGCCCAACCTTGCATAGCTTCCGAGATCAGACGAGATCAGGCTTTGGCAAGGCGGTATGGCCGTAAGCTGCTGGCGTCAGCACAAAGCGTCAATTTATGGTATCAAGTAGTGAGGTGGCCAATACTCGCAGTTACGAACACAAGCCTCCAATTTAACTACAGTGTTAATGGTAACTGCATGCTTGCCTAATACCCTAACCAAAGGACTCATTTTAGCCTTTGATCAGCAACACAGGCCCTGGTGTGGTGTAAATGGCCTCAGCCAGAGCCACAGGACCTGGTGTGGTGTAGTTGGCCTCAGCCAGCATCAAAGGCCCGGGGGTGGTGTACATGGCCTCAGCCAGAGCCACAGGCACTGGTGTGGTGTCCATAGCCTCAGCCAACAGCACAGGCCCTGTTGTGGTGTCCATGGCCTCAGCCAGAAGCACTGGCCCTGGTGTGGTGTAGATGGCCTCAGACAGAGCCACATGCCCTGGTGGGGTGTAGTTGGCCTCAGCCAGCAGCACAGGTCCTGGTGTGGTGTCCATGGCCTCAGCCAGCAGCACAGGCCCTGGTGTGGTGTCCATGGCCTCAGCCAGAAGCACTGGCCCTGGTGTGGTGTAGATGGCCTCAGACAGAGCCACAGGCCCTTGTTTGGTGTAGTTGGCCTCAGCCAGCACCACAGGCCCTGGTGTGGTGTCCATAGCCTCAGCCAGCCGCACAGGCCCTGGTGTGATGAACATTGCCTCATCCAGCAGCACAGTCCTTGGTGTGTTGTAGACGACCTCATCCAGAGCCACAGGCCCTGGTGTGGTGTACATGGCCTCAGACAAAGCCACAGGCCCTGAAGAGGTGTCCATGGCCTCAGCCAGTAGCACAGGTCCTGGTGTGGTGTAGACGGCCTCAGACAGAGCCACAGGCCTTGGTGTGGTGTAGGTGGCCTAAGCTGGCTGCACAGGTCCACATCCGGAAGCACAGGCCCTGTTGTGTTGTAGATTGCCTCAGCCAGAGCCACAGACCTTGGTGTGGTGTTCATGGCCTAAGCCAGAGCTACAGGCCCACAGCAAGCAGCACAGGCCCTGGTGTGGTGTCCATAGCTCAGCCAGCAGCACAGCTCCTGTTGTGGTGTAGTTGGCCTCAGCCAGCAGCACAGGTCCTGGTGTGGTGTCCATCGCCTCAGCCAGAAACACTGGCCCTGGTGTGATGTAGATGGCCTCAGCCAGAGCCACAGGACC
The DNA here is from genome assembly GCF_036321145.2 of Pelmatolapia mariae. Lineage (NCBI taxonomy): Eukaryota > Metazoa > Chordata > Actinopteri > Cichliformes > Cichlidae > Pelmatolapia > Pelmatolapia mariae. The sequence continues at coordinate 1,794,729 of NC_086232.1, forward strand.
TGGTGTGGTGTTCATGACCTCAGCCAGCATCAAAGGCCCGGGGGTGGTGTAAATGGCCTCAGCCAGAGCCACAGGCACTGGTGTGGTGTCCCTAGCCTCAGCCAGCAGCACAGGCCTTGGTGTGGTGTCCATGGCCTCAGCCAGTAGCACAAGCCCTGGTGTGGTGTAGGTGGCCTAAGCTGGCTGCACATGTCCACAGCCAGCAGCACAAGCCCTGGTGTGGTGTACATGGCCTCAGCTAGAGGCACAGGCCCTGGTGTGGTGTAGATGATCTCAGCCAGAGACAAAGGCCCTTGTGTGGTGTAGTTGGCCTCAGCCAGCAGCACAGGCCCTGGGGTGATAAACATGGCCTCATCCAGTAGTACAGCCCTTGGTGTGTTGTAGACGGCCTCATCCAGAGCCACAGGCCGTGTGTGGTATACATGGCCTCAGCCAGATCCAAAGGCTCTGGGGTGGTGTCCATAGCCTCAGCCAGCAGCACAGGTCCTGGTGTGGTGTCCATGGCCTCAGCCAGTAGCACAGGCCCTGGTGTGGTGTAGGTGGCCTAAGCTGGCTGCACAGGTCCACAGCCAGCAGCACAGGCCCTGGTGTGGTGTACATGGCCTCAGCTAGAGGCACAGGCCCTTGGTGTGTTGTAGATGGCCTCATCAGGAGCCACAGGCCCTGTTGTGGTGTAGGTTGCCTCAGTCAGCAGCACAGGCCCTGTGTGGTGTGCATGGCCTCAGCCAGTAGCACAGGCCCTGGTGTGATGTAGACTGCTTCAGCCAGAGCCACAGGCCATGGTGTGGTGTAGGTGGTCTAAGCTGGCTGCACAGGTCCACAGCCAGCAGTACAGGCCCTGGTGTGGTGTCCATGGCCTCAGCCAGATGCACTGGCCGTGGTGTGGTGTAGCTGGCCTCAGCCAGAGCCACAGGCCCTGGTGTGGTGTTCATGGCCTCAGCCAGAGCCAAATGCCCTGGTGTGGTGTCCATAGCTTCAGCCAGCAGCACAGGTCTTGGTGTGGTGTCCATGGCCTCAGCCAGTAGCACAGGCCCTGGTGTGATGTAGACGGCCTCAGCCAGAGCCACAGGCCCTGGTGTGGTGTAGGTGGCCTAAGCTGGCTGCACAGGTCCACAGCCAGAAGCACAGGCCCTGGCGTGGTGTAGGTGGCCTAACCTGGCTGCACAGGTCCACAACCAGAAGCACAGGACCTGGTGTGATGTAGACGGCTTCAGCCAGAGCCACAGGCCCTGGTGTGGTGTAGGTGGCCTAACCTGGCTGCACAGGTCCACAGCCAGAAGCACAGGCCCTGGTGTGGTGTAGGTGGCCTAAGCTGGCTGCACAGGTCCACAGCCAGAAGCACAGGCCCTGGTGTGGTGTCCATGGCCTCAGCCAGAAGCACTGGCCCTGGTGTGGTGTAGATGGCCTCAGACAGAGCCACAGGCCCTTGTTTGGTGTAGTTGGCCTCAGCCAGCAGCACAGGCCCTGGGGTGATAAACATGGCCTCATCCAGTAGTACAGCACTTGGTGTGTTGTAGACGGCCTCATCCAGAGCCACAGGCCGTGTGTGGTATACATGGCCTCAGCCAGATCCAAAGGCTCTGGGGTGGTGTCCATAGCCTCAGCCAGCAGCACAGGTCCTGGTGTGGTGTCCATGGCCTCAGCCAGTAGCACAGGCCCTGGTGTGGTGTAGGTGGCCTAAGCTGGCTGCACAGGTCCACAGCCAGCAGCACAGGCCCTGGTGTGGTGTACATGGCCTCAGCTAGAGGCACAGGCCCTTGGTGTGTTGTAGATGGCCTCATCAGGAGCCACAGGCCCTGTTGTGGTGTAGGTTGCCTCAGTCAGCAGCACAGGCCCTGTGTGGTGTGCATGGCCTCAGCCAGTAGCACAGGCCCTGGTGTGATGTAGACTGCTTCAGCCAGAGCCACAGGCCATGGTGTGGTGTAGGTGGCCTAAGCTGGCTGCACAGGTCCACAGCCAGCAGTACAGGCCCTGGTGTGGTGTCCATGGCCTCAGCCAGATGCACTGGCCGTGGTGTGGTGTAGCTGGCCTCAGCCAGAGCCACAGGCCCTGGTGTGGTGTTCATGGCCTCAGCCAGAGCCAAATGCCCTGGTGTGGTGTCCATAGCTTCAGCCAGCAGCACAGGTCTTGGTGTGGTGTCCATGGCCTCAGCCAGTAGCACAGGCCCTGGTGTGATGTAGACGGCCTCAGCCAGAGCCACAGGCCCTGGTGTGGTGTAGGTGGCCTAAGCTGGCTGCACAGGTCCACAGCCAGAAGCACAGGCCCTGGCGTGGTGTAGGTGGCCTAACCTGGCTGCACAGGTCCACAACCAGAAGCACAGGACCTGGTGTGATGTAGACGGCTTCAGCCAGAGCCACAGGCCCTGGTGTGGTGTAGGTGGCCTAACCTGGCTGCACAGGTCCACAGCCAGAAGCACAGGCCCTGGTGTGGTGTAGGTGGCCTAAGCTGGCTGCACAGGTCCACAGCCAGAAGCACAGGCCCTGGTGTGGTGTCCATGGCCTCAGCCAGAAGCACTGGCCCTGGTGTGGTGTAGATGGCCTCAGACAGAGCCACAGGCCCTTGTTTGGTGTAGTTGGCCTCAGCCAGCACCACAGGCCCTGGTGTGGTGTCCATAGCCTCAGCCAGCCGCACAGGCCCTGGTGTGATGAACATTGCCTCATCCAGCAGCACAGTCCTTGGTGTGTTGTAGACGAACTCATCCAGAGCCACAGGCCCTGGTGTGCTGTACATGGCCTCAGACAAAGCCACAGGCCCTGAAGAGGTGTCCATGGCCTCAGACAAAGCCACAGGCCCTGAAGAGGTGTCCATGGCCTCAGCCAGTAGCACAGGTCCTGGTGTGGTGTAGACGGCCTCAGACAGAGCCACAGGCCTTGGTGTGGTGTAGGTGTCCTAAGCTGGCTGCACAGGTCCACATCCGGAAGCACTGGCCATGTTGTGTTGTAGATTGCCTCAGCCAGAGCCACAGACCTTGGTGTGGTGTTCATGGCCTAAGCCAGAGCTACAGGCCCACAGCAAGCAGCACAGGCCCTGGTGTGGTGTCCATAGCTCAGCCAGCAGCACAGCTCCTGGTGTGGTGTAGTTGGCCTCAGCCAGCAGCACAGGTCCTGGTGTGGTGTCCATCGCCTCAGCCAGAAACACTGGCCCTGGTGTGATGTAGATGGCCTCAGCCAGAGCCACAGGACCTGGTGTGGTGTTCATGACCTCAGCCAGCATCAAAGGCCCGGGGGTGGTGTACATGGCCTCAGCCAGAGCCACAGGCACTGGTGTGGTGTCCATAGCCTCAGCCAGTAGCACAGGCCCTGGTGTGGTGTAGGTGGCCTAAGCTGGCCGCACAGGTCCACAGCCAGCAGCACAAGCCCTGGTGTGGTGTACATGGCCTCAGCTAGAGGCACAGGCCCTGGTGTGGTGTAGATGATCTCAGCCAGAGACACAGGCCCTTGTGTGGTGTAGTTGGCCTCAGCCAGCAGCACAGGCCCTGGGGTGATAAACATGGCCTCATCCAGTAGTACAGCCCTTGGTGTGTTGTAGACGGCCTCATCCAGAGCCACAGGCCGTGTGTGGTGTACATGGCCTCAGCCAGATCCAAAGGCTCTGGGGTGGTGTCCATAGCCTCAGCCAGCAGCACAGGTCCTGGTGTGGTGTCCATGGCCTCAGCCAGTAGCACAGGCCCTGGTGTGGTGTAGGTGGCCTAAGCTGGCTGCACAGGTCCACAGCCAGCAGCACAGGCCCTGGTGTGGTGTACATGGCCTCAGCTAGAGGCACAGGCCCTGGTGTGGTGTAGATGGTCTCAGCCAGAGACACAGGCCCTTGGTGTGTTGTAGATGGCCTCATCAGGAGCCACAGGCCCTGTTGTGGTGTAGGTTGCCTCAGTCAGCACCACAGGCCCTGTGTGGTGTGCATGGCCTCAGCCAGTAGCACAGGCCCTGGTGTGATGTAGACTGCTTCAGCCAGAGCCACAGGCCATGGTGTGGTGTAGGTGGCCTAAGCTGGCTGCACAGGTCCACAGCCAGCAGTACAGGCCCTGGTGTGGTGTCCATGGCCTCAGCCAGATGCACTGGCCGTGGTGTGGTGTAGCTGGCCTCAGCCAGAGCCACAGGCCCTGGTGTGGTGTTCATGGCCTCAGCCAGAGCCAAATGCCCTGGTGTGGTGTCCATAGCTTCAGCCAGCAGCACAGGTCTTGGTGTGGTGTCCATGGCCCCAGCCAGTAGCACAGGCCCTGGTGTGATGTAGACGGCCTCAGCCAGAGCCACAGGCCCTGGTGTGGTGTAGGTGGCCTAAGCTGGCTGCACAGGTCCACAGCCAGAAGCACAGGCCCTGGCGTGGTGTAGGTGGCCTAACCTGGCTGCACAGGTCCACAACCAGAAGCACAGGACCTGGTGTGATGTAGACGGCTTCAGCCAGAGCCACAGGCCCTGGTGTGGTGTAGGTGGCCTAACCTGGCTGCACAGGTCCACAGCCAGAAGCACAGGCCCTGGTGTGGTGAAGGTGGCCTAAGCTGGCTGCACAGGTCCACAGCCAGAAGCACAGGCCCTGTGTGGTGTAAATGGCCTCAGCCAGAGCCACAGGCCATGGGGTGGTGTCCAAAGCCTCAGCCAGCAGCACAGGTCCTGGTGTGGTGTCCATGGTCTCAGCCAGAAGCACAGGCCCTGGTGTAATGTAGACGGCGTCAGCGCAGGCCACAGGCCCTGGTGTAATTTAGATGACCTATGTTAGCAGAATAGGCCTCGGTGTGGTGCGGATGGCCTCACCCGGCAGCACAAGACATTGCTGAAAACAGCCAAAAGGAATGTCGTTAATGTGGCCTCATTAATGGACACCAACACCCTCCTTCTCTGGATCAAAACCAGCTCAGTGACATGAAAAGCAAATTCTTACAGCACCTGGTATTCCCAGGCAGTCTCCCATCCAAGTACTAACCAAGCCCAACCTTGCATAGCTTCCGAGATCAGACGAGATCGGGCTTTGGCAAGGCGGTATGGCCGTAAGCTGCTGGCGTAAGCACAAAGCGTCAATTTATGATATCAAGTAGTGAGGTGGCCAATACTCGCAGTTACGAACACAAGCCTCCAATTTAACTACAGTGTTAATGGTAACTGCATGCTTGCCTAATACCCTAACCAAAGGACTCATTTTAGCCTTTGATCAGCAACACAGGCCCTGGTGTGGTGTAAATGGCCTCAGCCAGAGCCACAGGACCTGGTGTGGTGTAGTTGGCCTCAGCCAGCATCAAAGGCCCGGGGGTGGTGTACATGGCCTCAGCCAGAGCCACAGGCACTGGTGTGGTGTCCATAGCCTCAGCCAACAGCACAGGCCCTGTTGTGGTGTCCATGGCCTCAGCCAGAAGCACTGGCCCTGGTGTGGTGTAGATGGCCTCAGACAGAGCCACATGCCCTGGTGGGGTGTAGTTGGCCTCAGCCAGCAGCACAGGTCCTGGTGTGGTGTCCATGGCCTCAGCCAGCAGCACAGGCCCTGGTGTGGTGTCCATGGCCTCAGCCAGAAGCACTGGCCCTGGTGTGGTGTAGATGGCCTCAGACAGAGCCACAGGCCCTTGTTTGGTGTAGTTGGCCTCAGCCAGCACCACAGGCCCTGGTGTGGTGTCCATAGCCTCAGCCAGCCGCACAGGCCCTGGTGTGATGAACATTGCCTCATCCAGCAGCACAGTCCTTGGTGTGTTGTAGACGACCTCATCCAGAGCCACAGGCCCTGGTGTGGTGTACATGGCCTCAGACAAAGCCACAGGCCCTGAAGAGGTGTCCATGGCCTCAGCCAGTAGCACAGGTCCTGGTGTGGTGTAGACGGCCTCAGACAGAGCCACAGGCCTTGGTGTGGTGTAGGTGGCCTAAGCTGGCTGCACAGGTCCACATCCGGAAGCACAGGCCCTGTTGTGTTGTAGATTGCCTCAGCCAGAGCCACAGACCTTGGTGTGGTGTAGATGGCCTCAGACAGAGCCACAGGCCCTTGTTTGGTGTAGTTGGCCTCGGCCAGCACCACAGGCCCTGGTGTGGTGTCCATAGTCTCAGCCAGCCGCACAGGCCCTGGTGTGATGAACATTGCCTCATCCAGCAGCACAGTCCTTGGTGTGTTGTAGACGAACTCATCCAGAGCCACAGGCCCTGGTGTGGTGTACATGGCCTCAGACAAAGCCACAGGCCCTGAAGAGGTGTCCATGGCCTCAGACAAAGCCACAGGCCCTGAAGAGGTGTCCATGGCCTCAGCCAGTAGCACAGGTCCTGGTGTGGTGTAGACGGCCTCAGACAGAGCCACAGTCCTTGGTGTGGTGTAGATGTCCTAAGCTAGCTGCACAGGTCCACATCCGGAAGCACTGGCCCTGTTGTGTTGTAGATTGCCTCAGCCAGAGCCACAGACCTTGGTGTGGTGTTCATGGCCTAAGCCAGAGCTACAGGCCCACAGCAAGCAGCACAGGCCCTGGTGTGGTGTTCATAGCTCAGCCAGCAGCACAGCTCCTGTTGTGGTGTAGTTGGCCTCAGCCAGCAGCACAGGTCCTGGTGTGGTGTCCATCGCCTCAGCCAGAAACACTGGCCCTGGTGTGATGTAGATGGCCTCAGCCAGAGCCACAGGACCTGGTGTGGTGTTCATGACCTCAGCCAGCATCAAAGGCCCGGGGGTGGTGTACATGGCCTCAGCCAGAGCCACAGGCACTGGTGTGGTGTCCATAGCCTCAGCCAGCAGCACAGGCCTTGGTGTGGTGTCAATGGCCTCAGCCAGTAGCACAGGCCCTGGTGTGGTGTAGGTGGCCTAAGCTGGCTGCACAGGTCCACAGCCAGCAGCACAAGCCCTGGTGTGGTGTACATGGCCTCAGCTAGAGGCACAGGCCCTGGTGTGGTGTAGATGATCTCAGCCAGAGACACAGGCCCTTGTGTGGTGTAGTTGGCCTCAGCCAGCAGCACAGGCCCTGGGGTGATAAACATGGCCTCATCCAGTAGTACAGCCCTTGGTGTGTTGTAGACGGCCTCATCCAGAGCCACAGGCCGTGTGTGGTGTACATGGCCTCAGCCAGATCCAAAGGCTCTGGGGTGGTGTCCATAGCCTCAGCCAGCAGCACAGGTCCTGGTGTGGTGTCCATGGCCTCAGCCAGTAGCACAGGCCCTGGTGTGGTGTAGGTGGCCTAAGCTGGCTGCACAGGTCCACAGCCAGCAGCACAGGCCCTGTTGCGGTGTACATGGCCTCAGCTAGAGGCACATGCCCTGGTGTGGTGTAGATGATCTCAGCCAGAGACACAGGCCCTTGGTGTGTTGTAGATGGCCTCATCAGGAGCCACAGGCCCTGTTGTGGTGTAGGTTGCCTCAGTCAGCACCACAGGCCCTGTGTGGTGTGCATGGCCTCAGCCAGTAGCACAGGACCTGGTGTGATGTAGACTGCTTCAGCCAGAGCCACAGGCCATGGTGTGGTGTAGGTGGCCTAAGCTGGCTGCACAGGTCCACAGCCAGCAGTACAGGCCCTGGTGTGGTGTCCATGGCCTCAGCCAGATGCACTGGCCGTGGTGTGGTGTAGCTGGCCTCAGCCAGAGCCACAGGCCCTGGTGTGGTGTTCATGGCCTCAGCCAGAGCCAAATGCCCTGGTGTGGTGTCCATAGCTTCAGCCAGCAGCACAGGTCTTGGTGTGGTGTCCATGGCCTCAGCCAGTAGCACAGGCCCTGGTGTGATGTAGACGGCCTCAGCCAGAGCCACAGGCCCTGGTGTGGTGTAGGTGGCCTAAGCTGGCTGCACAGGTCCACAACCAGAAGCACAGGCCCTGGCGTGGTGTAGGTGGCCTAACCTGGCTGCACAGGTCCACAACCAGAAGCACAGGACCTGGTGTGATGTAGACGGCCTCAGCCAGAGCCACAGGCCCTGGTGTGGTGTAGGTGGCCTAACCTGGCTGCACAGGTCCACAGCCAGAAGCACAGGCCCTGTGTGGTGTAAATGGCCTCAGCCAGAGCCACAGGCCCTGGGGTGGTGTCCAAAGCCTCAGCCAGCAGCACAGGTCCTGGTGTGGTGTCCATGGTCTCAGCCAGAAGCACAGGCCCTGGTGTAATGTAGACGGCGTCAGCGCAGGCCACAGGCCCTGGTGTAATTTAGATGACCTATGTTAGCAGAATAGGCCTCGGTGTGGTGCGGATGGTCTCACCCGGCAGCACAAGACATTGCTGAAAACAGCCAAAAGGAATGTCGTTAATGTGGCCTCATTAATGGACACCAACACCCTCCTTCTCTGGATCAAAACCAGCTCAGTGACATGAAAAGCAAATGCTTACAGCACCTGGTATTCCCAGGGAGTCTCCCATCCAAGTACTAACCAAGCCCAACCTTGCATAGCTTCCGAGATCAGACGAGATCGGGCTTTGGCAAGGCGGTATGGCCGTAAGCTGCTGGCGTCAGCACAAAGCGTCAATTTATGGTATCAAGTAGTGAGGTGGCCAATACTCGCAGTTACGAACACAAGCCTCCAATTTAACTACAGTGTTAATGGTAACTGCATGCTTGCCTAATACCCTAACCAAAGGACTCATTTTAGCCTTTGATCAGCAACACAGGCCCTGGTGTGGTGTAAATGGCCTCAGCCAGAGCCACAGGACCTGGTGTGGTGTAGTTGGCCTCAGCCAGCATCAAAGGCCCGGGGGTGGTGTACATGGCCTCAGCCAGAGCCACAGGCACTGGTGTGGTGTCCATAGCCTCAGCCAACAGCACAGGCCCTGTTGTGGTGTCCATGGCCTCAGCCAGAAGCACTGGCCCTGGTGTGGTGTAGATGGCCTCAGACAGAGCCACATGCCCTGGTGGGGTGTAGTTGGCCTCAGCCAGCAGCACAGGTCCTGGTGTGGTGTAGTTGGCCTCAGCCAGCATCAAAGGCCCGGGGGTGGTGTACATGGCCTCAGCCAGAGCCACAGGCACTGGTGTGGTGTCCATAGCCTCAGCCAGAAGCACTGGCCCTGGTGTGGTGTAGATGGCCTAAGCTGGCTGCACAGGTCCACAGCCAGCAGCACAGGCCCTGGTGTGGTGTACATGGCCTCAGCTAGCAGCACAGGCCCTGGTGTGGTGTAGATGGTCTCAGCCAGAGACACAGGCCCTTGGTGTGTTGTAGATGGCCTCATCAGGAGCCACAGGCCCTGTTGTGGTGTAGGTTGCCTCAGTCAGCAGCACAGGCCCTGTGTGGTGTCCATAGCCTCAGCCAGCCGCACAGGCCCTGGTGTGATGAACACTGCCTCATCCAGCAGCACAGTCCTTGGTGTGTTGTAGACGACCTCATCCAGAGCCACAGGCCCTGGTGTGGTGTACATGGCCTCAGACAAAGCCACAGGCCCTGAAGAGGTGTCCATGGCCTCAGCCAGTAGCACAGGTCCTGGTGTGGTGTAGACGGCCTCAGACAGAGCCACAGGCCTTGAAGAGGTGTCCATGGCCTCAGCCAGTAGCACAGGTCCTGGTGTGGTGTAGACGGCCTCAGACAGAGCCACAGGCCTTGGTGTGGTGTAGGTGGCCTAAGCTGGCTGCACAGGTCCACATCCGGAAGCTCAGGCCCTGTTGTGTTGTAGATTGCCTCAGCCAGAGCCACAGACCTTGGTGTGGTGTTCATGGCCTAAGCCAGAGCTACAGGCCCACAGCAAGCAGCACAGGCCCTGGTGTGGTGTCCATAGCTCAGCCAGCAGCACAGCTCCTGTTGTGGTGTAGTTGGCCTCAGCCAGCAGCACAGGTCCTGGTGTGGTGTCCATCGCCTCAGCCAGAAACACTGGCCCTGGTGTGATGTAGATGGCCTCAGCCAGAGCCACAGGACCTGGTGTGGTGTTCATGACCTCAGCCAGCATCAAAGGCCCGGGGGTGGTGTACATGGCCTAAGCCAGAGCCACAGGCACTGGTGTGGTGTCCATAGCCTCAGCCAGCAGCACAGGCCTTGGTGTGGTGTCCATGGCCTCAGCCAGTAGCACAGGCCCTGGTGTGGTGTAGGTGGCCTAAGCTGGCTGCACATGTCCACAGCCAGCAGCACAAGCCCTGGTGTGGTGTACATGGCCTCAGCTAGAGGCACAGGCCCTGGTGTGGTGTAGATGATCTCAGCCAGAGACACAGGCCCTTGTGTGGTGTAGTTGGCCTCAGCCAGCAGCACAGGCCCTGGGGTGATAAACATGGCCTCATCCAGTAGTACAGCCCTTGGTGTGTTGTAGACGGCCTCATCCAGAGCCACAGGCCGTGTGTGGTGTACATGGCCTCAGCCAGATCCAAAGGCTCTGGGGTGGTGTCCATAGCCTCAGCCAGCAGCACAGGTCCTGGTGTGGTGTCCATGGCCTCAGCCAGTAGCACAGGCCCTGGTGTGGTGTAGGTGGCCTAAGCTGGCTGCACAGGTCCACAGCCAGCAGCACAGGCCCTGGTGTGGTGTACATGGCCTCAGCTAGAGGCACAGGCCCTGGTGTGGTGTAGATGGTCTCAGCCAGAGACACAGGCCCTTGGTGTGTTGTAGATGGCCTCATCAGGAGCCACAGGCCCTGTTGTGGTGTAGGTTGCCTCAGTCAGCAGCACAGGCCCTGTGTGGTGTCCATGGCCTCAGCCAGTAGCACAGGCCCTGGTGTGATGTAGACTGCTTCAGCCAGAGCCACAGGCCATGGTGTGGTGTAGGTGGCCTAAGCTGGCTGCACAGGTCCACAGCCAGCAGCACAGGCCCTGGTGTGGTGTCCATGGCCTCAGCCAGATGCACTGGCCGTGGTGTGGTGTAGCTGGCCTCAGCCAGAGCCACAGGCCCTGGTGTGGTGTTCATGGCCTCAGCCAGAGCCAAATGCCCTGGTGTGGTGTCCATAGCTTCAGCCAGCAGCACAGGTCTTGGTGTGGTGTCCATGGCCTCAGCCAGTAGCACAGGCCCTGGTGTGATGTAGATGGCCTCAGCCAGAGCCACAGGCCCTGGTGTGGTGTAGGTGGCCTAAGCTGGCTGCACAGGTCCACAGCCAGAAGCACAGGCCCTGGCGTGGTGTAGGTGGCCTAACCTGGCTGCACAGGTCCACAACCAGAAGCACAGGACCTGGTGTGATGTAGACGGCCTCAGCCAGAGCCACAGGCCCTGGTGTGGTGTAGGTGGCCTAAGCTGGCTGCACAGGTCCACAGCCAGAAGCCACAGGCCCTGTGTGGTGTAAATGGCCTCAGCCAGAGCCACAGGCCCTGGGGTGGTGTCCAAAGCCTCAGCCAGCAGCACAGGTCCTGGTGTGGTGTCCATGGTCTCAGCCAGAAGCACAGGCCCTGGTGTAATGTAGACGGCGTCAGCGCAGGCCACAGGCCCTGGTGTAATTTAGATGACCTATGTTAGCAGAATAGGTCTCGGTGTGGTGCGGATGGCCTCACCCGGCAGCACAAGACATTGCTGAAAACAGCCAAAAGGAATGTCGTTAATGTGGCCTCATTAATTGACACCAACACCCTCCTTCTCTGGATCAAAACCAGCTAAGTGACATGAAAAGCAAATGCTTACAGCACCTGGTATTCCCAGGCAGTCTCCCATCCAAGTACTAACCAAGCCCAACCTTGCATAGCTTCCGAGATCAGACGAGATCGGGCTTTGGCAAGGCGGTATGGCCGTAAGCTGCTGGCGTCAGCACAAAGCGTCAATTTATGGTATCAAGTAGTGAGGTGGCCAATACTCGCAGTTACGAACACAAGCCTCCAATTTAACTACAGTGTTAATGGTAACTGCATGCTTGCCTAATACCCTAACCAAAGGACTCATTTTAGCCTTTGATCAGCAACACAGGCCCTGGTGTGGTGTAAATGGCCTCAGCCAGAGCCACAGGACCTGGTGTGGTGTAGTTGGCCTCAGCCAGCATCAAAGGCCCGGGGGTGGTGTACATGGCCTCAGCCAGAGCCACAGGCACTGGTGTGGTGTCCATAGCCTCAGCCAACAGCACAGGCCCTGTTGTGGTGTCCATGGCCTCAGCCAGAAGCACTGGCCCTGGTGTGGTGTAGATGGCCTCAGACAGAGCCACATGCCCTGGTGGGGTGTAGTTGGCCTCAGCCAGCAGCACAGGTCCTGGTGTGGTGTCCATGGCCTCAGCCAGCAGCACAGGCCCTGGTGTGGTGTCCATGGCCTCAGCCAGAAGCACTGGCCCTGGTGTGGTGTAGCTGGCCTCAGACAGAGCCACAGGCCCTGGTGTGGTGTTCATGGCCTCAGCCAGAGCCAAATGCCCTGGTGTGGTGTCCATAGCTTCAGCCAGCAGCACAGGTCTTCGTGTGGTGTCCATGGCCTCAGCCAGTAGCACAGGCCCTGGTTTGATGTAGACGGCCTCAGCCAGAGCCACAGGCCCTGGTGTGGTGTAGGTGGCCTAAGCTGGCTGCACAGGTCCACAACCAGAAGCACAGGCCCTGGCGTGGTGTAGGTGGCCTAACCTGGCTGCACAGGTCCACAACCAGAAGCACAGGACCTGGTGTGATGTAGACGGCTTCAGCCAGAGCCACAGGCCCTGGTGTGGTGTAGGTGGCCTAACCTGGCTGCACAGGTCCACAGCCAGAAGCACAGGCCCTGGTGTGGTGTAGGTGGCCTAAGCTGGGTGCACAGGTCCACAGCCAGAAGCACAGGCCCTGGTGTGGTGTCCATGGCCTCAGCCAGAAGCACTGGCCCTGGTGTGGTGTAGATGGCCTCAGACAGAGCCACAGGCCCTTGTTTGGTGTAGTTGGCCTCAGCCAGCACCACAGGCCCTGGTGTGGTGTCCATAGCCTCAGCCAGCCGCACAGGCCCTGGTGTGATGAACATTGCCTAATCCAGCAGCACAGTCCTTGGTGTGTTGTAGACGAACTCATCCAGAGCCACAGGCCCTGGTGTGTTGTACATGGCCTCAGACAAAGCCACAGGCCCTGAAGAGGTGTCCATGGCCTCAGACAAAGCCACAGGCCCTGAAGAGGTGTCCATGGCCTCAGCCAGTAGCACAGGTCCTGGTGTGGTGTAGACGGCCTCAGACAGAGCCACAGGCCTTGGTGTGGTGTAGGTGTCCTAAGCTGGCTGCACAGGTCCACATCCGGAAGCACTGGCCATGTTGTGTTGTAGATTGCCTCAGCCAGAGCCACAGACTTTGGTGTGGTGTTCATGGCCTAAGCCAGAGCTACAGGCCCACAGCAAGCAGCACAGGCCCTGGTGTGGTGTCCATAGCTCAGCCAGCAGCACAGCTCCTGGTGTGGTGTAGTTGGCCTCAGCCAGCAGCACAGGTCCTGGTGTGGTGTCCATCGCCTCAACCAGAAACACTGGCCCTGGTGTGATGTAGATGGCCTCAGCCAGAGCCACAGGACCTGGTGTGGTGTTCATGACCTCAGCCAGCATCAAAGGCTCGGGGGTGGTGTACATGGCCTCAGCCAGAGCCACAGGCACTGGTGTGGTGTCCATAGCCTCAGCCAGTAGCACAGGCCCTGGTGTGGTGTAGGTGGCCTAAGCTGGCCGCACAGGTCCACAGCCAGCAGCACAAGCCCTGGTGTGGTGTACATGGCCTCAGCTAGAGGCACAGGCCCTGGTGTGGTGTAGATGATCTCAGCCAGAGACACAGGCCCTTGTGTGGTGTAGTTGGCCTCAGCCAGCAGCACAGGCCCTGGGGTGATAAACATGGCCTCATCCAGTAGTACAGCCCTTGGTGTGTTGTAGACGGCCTCATCCAGAGCCACAGGCCGTGTGTGGTGTACATGGCCTCAGCCAGATCCAAAGGCTCTGGGGTGGTGTCCATAGCCTCAGCCAGCAGCACAGGTCCTGGTGTGGTGTCCATGGCCTCAGCCAGTAGCACAGGCCCTGGTGTGGTGTAGGTGGCCTAAGCTGGCTGCACAGGTCCACAGCCAGCAGCACAGGCCCTGGTGTGGTGTACATGGCCTCAGCTAGAGGCACAGGCCCTGGTGTGGTGTAGATGGTCTCAGCCAGAGACACAGGCCCTTGGTGTGTTGTAGATGGCCTCATCAGGAGCCACAGGCCCTGTTGTGGTGTAGGTTGCCTCAGTCAGCACCACAGGCCCTGTGTGGTGTGCATGGCCTCAGCCAGTAGCACAGGCCCTGGTGTGATGTAGACTGCTTCAGCCAGAGCCACAGGCCATGGTGTGGTGTAGGTGGCCTAAGCTGGCTGCACAGGTCCACAGCCAGCAGTACAGGCCCTGGTGTGGTGTCCATGGCCTCAACCAGATGCACTGGCCGTGGTGTGGTGTAGCTGGCCTCAGCCAGAGCCACAGGCCCTGGTGTGGTGTTCATGGCCTCAGCCAGAGCCAAATGCCCTGGTGTGGTGTCCATAGCTTCAGCCAGCAGCACAGGTCTTGGTGTGGTGTCCATGGCCTCAGCCAGTAGCACAGGCCCTGGTGTGATGTAGACGGCCTCAGCCAGAGCCACAGGCCCTGGTGTGGTGTAGGTGGCCTAAGCTGGCTGCACAGGTCCACAGCCAGAAGCACAGGCCCTGGCGTGGTGTAGGTGGCCTAACCTGGCTGCACAGGTCCACAACCAGAAGCACAGGACCTGGTGTGATGTAGACGGCTTCAGCCAGAGCCACAGGCCCTGGTGTGGTGTAGGTGGCCTAACCTGGCTGCACAGGTCCACAGCCAGAAGCACAGGCCCTGGTGTGGTGAAGGTGGCCTAAGCTGGCTGCACAGGTCCACAGCCAGAAGCACAGGCCCTGTGTGGTGTAAATGGCCTCAGCCAGAGCCACAGGCCATGGGGTGGTGTCCAAAGCCTCAGCCAGCAGCACAGGTCCTGGTGTGGTGTAAATGGCCTCAGCCAGAGCCACAGGCCATGGGGTGGTGTCCATGGCCTCAGCCAGATGCACTGGCCGTGGTGTGGTGTAGCTGGCCTCAGCCAGAGCCACAGGCCCTGGTGTGGTGTTCATGGCCTCAGCCAGAGCCAAATGCCCTGGTGTGGTGTCCATAGCTTCAGCCAGCAGCACAGGTCTTGGTGTGGTGTCCATGGCCTCAGCCAGTAGCACAGGCCCTGGTGTGATGTAGACGGCCTCAGCCAGAGCCACAGGCCCTGGTGTGGTGTAGGTGGCCTAAGCTGGCTGCACAGGTCCACAACCAGAAGCACAGGCCCTGGCGTGGTGTAGGTGGCCTAACCTGGCTGCACAGGTCCACAACCAGAAGCACAGGACCTGGTGTGATGTAGACGGCTTCAGCCAGAGCCACAGGCCCTGGTGTGGTGTAGGTGGCCTAAGCTGGCTGCACAGGTCCACAGCCAGAAGCACAGGCCCTGTGTGGTGTAAATGGCCTCAGCCAGAGCCACAGGCCCTGGGGTGGTGTCCAAAGCCTCAGCCAGCAGCACAGGTCCTGGTGTGGTGTCCATGGTCTCAGCCAGAAGCACAGGCCCTGGTGTAATGTAGACGGCGTCAGCGCAGGCCACAGGCCCTGGTGTAATTTAGATGACCTATGTTAGCAGAATAGGCCTCGGTGTGGTGCGGATGGCCTCACCCGGCAGCACAAGACATTGCTGAAAACAGCCAAAAGGAATGTCGTTAATGTGGCCTCATTAATGGACACCAACACCCTCCTTCTCTGGATCAAAATCAGCTCAGTGACATGAAAAGCAAATGCTTACAGCACCTGGTATTCCCAGGCAGTCTCCCATCCAAGTACTAACCAAGCCCAACCTTGCATAGCTTCCGAGATCAGACGAGATCAGGCTTTGGCAAGGCGGTATGGCCGTAAGCTGCTGGCGTCAGCACAAAGCGTCAATTTATGGTATCAAGTAGTGAGGTGGCCAATACTCGCAGTTACGAACACAAGCCTCCAATTTAACTACAGTGTTAATGGTAACTGCATGCTTGCCTAATACCCTAACCAAAGGACTCATTTTAGCCTTTGATCAGCAACACAGGCCCTGGTGTGGTGTAAATGGCCTCAGCCAGAGCCACAGGACCTGGTGTGGTGTAGTTGGCCTCAGCCAGCATCAAAGGCCCGGGGGTGGTGTACATGGCCTCAGCCAGAGCCACAGGCACTGGTGTGGTGTCCATAGCCTCAGCCAACAGCACAGGCCCTGTTGTGGTGTCCATGGCCTCAGCCAGAAGCACTGGCCCTGGTGTGGTGTAGATGGCCTCAGACAGAGCCACATGCCCTGGTGGGGTGTAGTTGGCCTCAGCCAGCAGCACAGGTCCTGGTGTGGTGTCCATGGCCTCAGCCAGCAGCACAGGCCCTGGTGTGGTGTCCATGGCCTCAGCCAGAAGCACTGGCCCTGGTGTGGTGTAGATGGCCTCAGACAGAGCCACAGGCCCTTGTTTGGTGTAGTTGGCCTCAGCCAGCACCACAGGCCCTGGTGTGGTGTCCATAGCCTCAGCCAGCCGCACAGGCCCTGGTGTGATGAACATTGCCTCATCCAGCAGCACAGTCCTTGGTGTGTTGTAGACGACCTCATCCAGAGCCACAGGCCCTGGTGTGGTGTACATGGCCTCAGACAAAGCCACAGGCCCTGAAGAGGTGTCCATGGCCTCAGCCAGTAGCACAGGTCCTGGTGTGGTGTAGACGGCCTCAGACAGAGCCACAGGCCTTGGTGTGGTGTAGGTGGCCTAAGCTGGCTGCACAGGTCCACATCCGGAAGCACAGGCCCTGTTGTGTTGTAGATTGCCTCAGCCAGAGCCACAGACCTTGGTGTGGTGTTCATGGCCTAAGCCAGAGCTACAGGCCCACAGCAAGCAGCACAGGCCCTGGTGTGGTGTCCATAGCTCAGCCAGCAGCACAGCTCCTGTTGTGGTGTAGTTGGCCTCAGCCAGCAGCACAGGTCCTGGTGTGGTGTCCATCGCCTCAGCCAGAAACACTGGCCCTGGTGTGATGTAGATGGCCTCAGCCAGAGCCACAGGACCTGGTGTGGTGTTCATGACCTCAGCCAGCATCAAAGGCCCGGGGGTGGTGTAAATGGCCTCAGCCAGAGCCACAGGCACTGGTGTGGTGTCCCTAGCCTCAGCCAGCAGCACAGGCCTTGGTGTGGTGTCCCTGGCCTCAGCCAGTAGCACAGGCCCTGGTGTGGTGTAGGTGGCCTAAGCTGGCTGCACATGTCCACAGCCAGCAGCACAAGCCCTGGTGTGGTGTACATGGCCTCAGCTAGAGGCACAGGCCCTGGTGTGGTGTAGATGATCTCAGCCAGAGACAAAGGCCCTTGTGTGGTGTAGTTGGCCTCAGCCAGCAGCACAGGCCCTGGGGTGATAAACATGGCCTCATCCAGTAGTACAGCCCTTGGTGTGTTGTAGACGGCCTCATCCAGAGCCACAGGCCGTGTGTGGTATACATGGCCTCAGCCAGATCCAAAGGCTCTGGGGTGGTGTCCATAGCCTCAGCCAGCAGCACAGGTCCTGGTGTGGTGTCCATGGCCTCAGCCAGTAGCACAGGCCCTGGTGTGGTGTAGGTGGCCTAAGCTGGCTGCACAGGTCCACAGCCAGCAGCACAGGCCCTGGTGTGGTGTACATGGCCTCAGCTAGAGGCACAGGCCCTTGGTGTGTTGTAGATGGCCTCATCAGGAGCCACAGGCCCTGTTGTGGTGTAGGTTGCCTCAGTCAGCAGCACAGGCCCTGTGTGGTGTGCATGGCCTCAGCCAGTAGCACAGGCCCTGGTGTGATGTAGACTGCTTCAGCCAGAGCCACAGGCCATGGTGTGGTGTAGGTGGCCTAAGCTGGCTGCACAGGTCCACAGCCAGCAGTACAGGCCCTGGTGTGGTGTCCATGGCCTCAGCCAGATGCACTGGCCGTGGTGTGGTGTAGCTGGCCTCAGCCAGAGCCACAGGCCCTGGTGTGGTGTTCATGGCCTCAGCCAGAGCCAAATGCCCTGGTGTGGTGTCCATAGCTTCAGCCAGCAGCACAGGTCTTGGTGTGGTGTCCATGGCCTCAGCCAGTAGCACAGGCCCTGGTGTGATGTAGACGGCCTCAGCCAGAGCCACAGGCCCTGGTGTGGTGTAGGTGGCCTAAGCTGGCTGCACAGGTCCACAGCCAGAAGCACAGGCCCTGGCGTGGTGTAGGTGGCCTAACCTGGCTGCACAGGTCCACAACCAGAAGCACAGGACCTGGTGTGATGTAGACGGCTTCAGCCAGAGCCACAGGCCCTGGTGTGGTGTAGGTGGCCTAACCTGGCTGCACAGGTCCACAGCCAGAAGCACAGGCCCTGGTGTGGTGTAGGTGGCCTAAGCTGGCTGCACAGGTCCACAGCCAGAAGCACAGGCCCTGGTGTGGTGTCCATGGCCTCAGCCAGAAGCACTGGCCCTGGTGTGGTGTAGATGGCCTCAGACAGAGCCACAGGCCCTTGTTTGGTGTAGTTGGCCTCAGCCAGCAGCACAGGCCCTGGGGTGATAAACATGGCCTCATCCAGTAGTACAGCCCTTGGTGTGTTGTAGACGGCCTCATCCAGAGCCACAGGCCGTGTGTGGTATACATGGCCTCAGCCAGATCCAAAGGCTCTGGGGTGGTGTCCATAGCCTCAGCCAGCAGCACAGGTCCTGGTGTGGTGTCCATGGCCTCAGCCAGTAGCACAGGCCCTGGTGTGGTGTAGGTGGCCTAAGCTGGCTGCACAGGTCCACAGCCAGCAGCACAGGCCCTGGTGTGGTGTACATGGCCTCAGCTAGAGGCACAGGCCCTTGGTGTGTTGTAGATGGCCTCATCAGGAGCCACAGGCCCTGTTGTGGTGTAGGTTGCCTCAGTCAGCAGCACAGGCCCTGTGTGGTGTGCATGGCCTCAGCCAGTAGCACAGGCCCTGGTGTGATGTAGACTGCTTCAGCCAGAGCCACAGGCCATGGTGTGGTGTAGGTGGCCTAAGCTGGCTGCACAGGTCCACAGCCAGCAGTACAGGCCCTGGTGTGGTGTCCATGGCCTCAGCCAGATGCACTGGCCGTGGTGTGGTGTAGCTGGCCTCAGCCAGAGCCACAGGCCCTGGTGTGGTGTTCATGGCCTCAGCCAGAGCCAAATGCCCTGGTGTGGTGTCCATAGCTTCAGCCAGCAGCACAGGTCTTGGTGTGGTGTCCATGGCCTCAGCCAGTAGCACAGGCCCTGGTGTGATGTAGACGGCCTCAGCCAGAGCCACAGGCCCTGGTGTGGTGTAGGTGGCCTAAGCTGGCTGCACAGGTCCACAGCCAGAAGCACAGGCCCTGGCGTGGTGTAGGTGGCCTAACCTGGCTGCACAGGTCCACAACCAGAAGCACAGGACCTGGTGTGATGTAGACGGCTTCAGCCAGAGCCACAGGCCCTGGTGTGGTGTAGGTGGCCTAACCTGGCTGCACAGGTCCATAGCCAGAAGCACAGGCCCTGGTGTGGTGTAGGTGGCCTAAGCTGGCTGCACAGGTCCACAGCCAGAAGCACAGGCCCTGGTGTGGTGTCCATGGCCTCAGCCAGAAGCACTGGCCCTGGTGTGGTGTAGATGGCCTCAGACAGAGCCACAGGCCCTTGTTTGGTGTAGTTGGCCTCAGCCAGCACCACAGGCCCTGGTGTGGTGTCCATAGCCTCAGCCAGCCGCACAGGCCCTGGTGTGATGAACATTGCCTCATCCAGCAGCACAGTCCTTGGTGTGTTGTAGACGAACTCATCCAGAGCCACAGGCCCTGGTGTGCTGTACATGGCCTCAGACAAAGCCACAGGCCCTGAAGAGGTGTCCATGGCCTCAGACAAAGCCACAGGCCCTGAAGAGGTGTCCATGGCCTCAGCCAGTAGCACAGGTCCTGGTGTGGTGTAGACGGCCTCAGACAGAGCCACAGGCCTTGGTGTGGTGTAGGTGTCCTAAGCTGGCTGCACAGGTCCACATCCGGAAGCACTGGCCATGTTGTGTTGTAGATTGCCTCAGCCAGAGCCACAGACCTTGGTGTGGTGTTCATGGCCTAAGCCAGAGCTACAGGCCCACAGCAAGCAGCACAGGCCCTGGTGTGGTGTCCATAGCTCAGCCAGCAGCACAGCTCCTGGTGTGGTGTAGTTGGCCTCAGCCAGCAGCACAGGTCCTGGTGTGGTGTCCATCGCCTCAGCCAGAAACACTGGCCCTGGTGTGATGTAGATGGCCTCAGCCAGAGCCACAGGACCTGGTGTGGTGTTCATGACCTCAGCCAGCATCAAAGGCCCGGGGGTGGTGTACATGGCCTCAGCCAGAGCCACAGGCACTGGTGTGGTGTCCATAGCCTCAGCCAGTAGCACAGGCCCTGGTGTGGTGTAGGTGGCCTAAGCTGGCCGCACAGGTCCACAGCCAGCAGCACAAGCCCTGGTGTGGTGTACATGGCCTCAGCTAGAGGCACAGGCCCTGGTGTGGTGTAGATGATCTCAGCCAGAGACACAGGCCCTTGTGTGGTGTAGTTGGCCTCAGCCAGCAGCACAGGCCCTGGGGTGATAAACATGGCCTCATCCAGTAGTACAGCCCTTGGTGTGTTGTAGACGGCCTCATCCAGAGCCACAGGCCGTGTGTGGTGTACATGGCCTCAGCCAGATCCAAAGGCTCTGGGGTGGTGTCCATAGCCTCAGCCAGCAGCACAGGTCCTGGTGTGGTGTCCATGGCCTCAGCCAGTAGCACAGGCCCTGGTGTGGTGTAGGTGGCCTAAGCTGGCTGCACAGGTCCACAGCCAGCAGCACAGGCCCTGGTGTGGTGTACATGGCCTCAGCTAGAGGCACAGGCCCTGGTGTGGTGTAGATGGTCTCAGCCAGAGACACAGGCCCTTGGTGTGTTGTAGATGGCCTCATCAGGAGCCACAGGCCCTGTTGTGGTGTAGGTTGCCTCAGTCAGCACCACAGGCCCTGTGTGGTGTGCATGGCCTCAGCCAGTAGCACAGGCCCTGGTGTGATGTAGACTGCTTCAGCCAGAGCCACAGGCCATGGTGTGGTGTAGGTGGCCTAAGCTGGCTGCACAGGTCCACAGCCAGCAGTACAGGCCCTGGTGTGGTGTCCATGGCCTCAGCCAGATGCACTGGCCGTGGTGTGGTGTAGCTGGCCTCAGCCAGAGCCACAGGCCCTGGTGTGGTGTTCATGGCCTCAGCCAGAGCCAAATGCCCTGGTGTGGTGTCCATAGCTTCAGCCAGCAGCACAGGTCTTGGTGTGGTGTCCATGGCCCCAGCCAGTAGCACAGGCCCTGGTGTGATGTAGACGGCCTCAGCCAGAGCCACAGGCCCTGGTGTGGTGTAGGTGGCCTAAGCTGGCTGCACAGGTCCACAGCCAGAAGCACAGGCCCTGGCGTGGTGTAGGTGGCCTAACCTGGCTGCACAGGTCCACAACCAGAAGCACAGGACCTGGTGTGATGTAGACGGCTTCAGCCAGAGCCACAGGCCCTGGTGTGGTGTAGGTGGCCTAACCTGGCTGCACAGGTCCACAGCCAGAAGCACAGGCCCTGGTGTGGTGAAGGTGGCCTAAGCTGGCTGCACAGGTCCACAGCCAGAAGCACAGGCCCTGTGTGGTGTAAATGGCCTCAGCCAGAGCCACAGGCCATGGGGTGGTGTCCAAAGCCTCAGCCAGCAGCACAGGTCCTGGTGTGGTGTCCATGGTCTCAGCCAGAAGCACAGGCCCTGGTGTAATGTAGACGGCGTCAGCGCAGGCCACAGGCCCTGGTGTAATTTAGATGACCTATGTTAGCAGAATAGGCCTCGGTGTGGTGCGGATGGCCTCACCCGGCAGCACAAGACATTGCTGAAAACAGCCAAAAGGAATGTCGTTAATGTGGCCTCATTAATGGACACCAACACCCTCCTTCTCTGGATCAAAACCAGCTCAGTGACATGAAAAGCAAATTCTTACAGCACCTGGTATTCCCAGGCAGTCTCCCATCCAAGTACTAACCAAGCCCAACCTTGCATAGCTTCCGAGATCAGACGAGATCGGGCTTTGGCAAGGCGGTATGGCCGTAAGCTGCTGGCGTAAGCACAAAGCGTCAATTTATGATATCAAGTAGTGAGGTGGCCAATACTCGCAGTTACGAACACAAGCCTCCAATTTAACTACAGTGTTAATGGTAACTGCATGCTTGCCTAATACCCTAACCAAAGGACTCATTTTAGCCTTTGATCAGCAACACAGGCCCTGGTGTGGTGTAAATGGCCTCAGCCAGAGCCACAGGACCTGGTGTGGTGTAGTTGGCCTCAGCCAGCATCAAAGGCCCGGGGGTGGTGTACATGGCCTCAGCCAGAGCCACAGGCACTGGTGTGGTGTCCATAGCCTCAGCCAACAGCACAGGCCCTGTTGTGGTGTCCATGGCCTCAGCCAGAAGCACTGGCCCTGGTGTGGTGTAGATGGCCTCAGACAGAGCCACATGCCCTGGTGGGGTGTAGTTGGCCTCAGCCAGCAGCACAGGTCCTGGTGTGGTGTCCATGGCCTCAGCCAGCAGCACAGGCCCTGGTGTGGTGTCCATGGCCTCAGCCAGAAGCACTGGCCCTGGTGTGGTGTAGATGGCCTCAGACAGAGCCACAGGCCCTTGTTTGGTGTAGTTGGCCTCAGCCAGCACCACAGGCCCTGGTGTGGTGTCCATAGCCTCAGCCAGCCGCACAGGCCCTGGTGTGATGAACATTGCCTCATCCAGCAGCACAGTCCTTGGTGTGTTGTAGACGACCTCATCCAGAGCCACAGGCCCTGGTGTGGTGTACATGGCCTCAGACAAAGCCACAGGCCCTGAAGAGGTGTCCATGGCCTCAGCCAGTAGCACAGGTCCTGGTGTGGTGTAGACGGCCTCAGACAGAGCCACAGGCCTTGGTGTGGTGTAGGTGGCCTAAGCTGGCTGCACAGGTCCACATCCGGAAGCACAGGCCCTGTTGTGTTGTAGATTGCCTCAGCCAGAGCCACAGACCTTGGTGTGGTGTAGATGGCCTCAGACAGAGCCACAGGCCCTTGTTTGGTGTAGTTGGCCTCGGCCAGCACCACAGGCCCTGGTGTGGTGTCCATAGTCTCAGCCAGCCGCACAGGCCCTGGTGTGATGAACATTGCCTCATCCAGCAGCACAGTCCTTGGTGTGTTGTAGACGAACTCATCCAGAGCCACAGGCCCTGGTGTGGTGTACATGGCCTCAGACAAAGCCACAGGCCCTGAAGAGGTGTCCATGGCCTCAGACAAAGCCACAGGCCCTGAAGAGGTGTCCATGGCCTCAGCCAGTAGCACAGGTCCTGGTGTGGTGTAGACGGCCTCAGACAGAGCCACAGTCCTTGGTGTGGTGTAGATGTCCTAAGCTAGCTGCACAGGTCCACATCCGGAAGCACTGGCCCTGTTGTGTTGTAGATTGCCTCAGCCAGAGCCACAGACCTTGGTGTGGTGTTCATGGCCTAAGCCAGAGCTACAGGCCCACAGCAAGCAGCACAGGCCCTGGTGTGGTGTTCATAGCTCAGCCAGCAGCACAGCTCCTGTTGTGGTGTAGTTGGCCTCAGCCAGCAGCACAGGTCCTGGTGTGGTGTCCATCGCCTCAGCCAGAAACACTGGCCCTGGTGTGATGTAGATGGCCTCAGCCAGAGCCACAGGACCTGGTGTGGTGTTCATGACCTCAGCCAGCATCAAAGGCCCGGGGGTGGTGTACATGGCCTCAGCCAGAGCCACAGGCACTGGTGTGGTGTCCATAGCCTCAGCCAGCAGCACAGGCCTTGGTGTGGTGTCAATGGCCTCAGCCAGTAGCACAGGCCCTGGTGTGGTGTAGGTGGCCTAAGCTGGCTGCACAGGTCCACAGCCAGCAGCACAAGCCCTGGTGTGGTGTACATGGCCTCAGCTAGAGGCACAGGCCCTGGTGTGGTGTAGATGATCTCAGCCAGAGACACAGGCCCTTGTGTGGTGTAGTTGGCCTCAGCCAGCAGCACAGGCCCTGGGGTGATAAACATGGCCTCATCCAGTAGTACAGCCCTTGGTGTGTTGTAGACGGCCTCATCCAGAGCCACAGGCCGTGTGTGGTGTACATGGCCTCAGCCAGATCCAAAGGCTCTGGGGTGGTGTCCATAGCCTCAGCCAGCAGCACAGGTCCTGGTGTGGTGTCCATGGCCTCAGCCAGTAGCACAGGCCCTGGTGTGGTGTAGGTGGCCTAAGCTGGCTGCACAGGTCCACAGCCAGCAGCACAGGCCCTGTTGCGGTGTACATGGCCTCAGCTAGAGGCACAGGCCCTGGTGTGGTGTAGATGATCTCAGCCAGAGACACAGGCCCTTGGTGTGTTGTAGATGGCCTCATCAGGAGCCACAGGCCCTGTTGTGGTGTAGGTTGCCTCAGTCAGCACCACAGGCCCTGTGTGGTGTGCATGGCCTCAGCCAGTAGCACAGGACCTGGTGTGATGTAGACTGCTTCAGCCAGAGCCACAGGCCATGGTGTGGTGTAGGTGGCCTAAGCTGGCTGCACAGGTCCACAGCCAGCAGTACAGGCCCTGGTGTGGTGTCCATGGCCTCAGCCAGATGCACTGGCCGTGGTGTGGTGTAGCTGGCCTCAGCCAGAGCCACAGGCCCTGGTGTGGTGTTCATGGCCTCAGCCAGAGCCAAATGCCCTGGTGTGGTGTCCATAGCTTCAGCCAGCAGCACAGGTCTTGGTGTGGTGTCCATGGCCTCAGCCAGTAGCACAGGCCCTGGTGTGATGTAGACGGCCTCAGCCAGAGCCACAGGCCCTGGTGTGGTGTAGGTGGCCTAAGCTGGCTGCACAGGTCCACAACCAGAAGCACAGGCCCTGGCGTGGTGTAGGTGGCCTAACCTGGCTGCACAGGTCCACAACCAGAAGCACAGGACCTGGTGTGATGTAGACGGCCTCAGCCAGAGCCACAGGCCCTGGTGTGGTGTAGGTGGCCTAACCTGGCTGCACAGGTCCACAGCCAGAAGCACAGGCCCTGTGTGGTGTAAATGGCCTCAGCCAGAGCCACAGGCCCTGGGGTGGTGTCCAAAGCCTCAGCCAGCAGCACAGGTCCTGGTGTGGTGTCC
Organism: Pelmatolapia mariae; assembly: GCF_036321145.2. NCBI lineage: Eukaryota > Metazoa > Chordata > Actinopteri > Cichliformes > Cichlidae > Pelmatolapia > Pelmatolapia mariae. The sequence goes on from NC_086232.1 coordinate 1,819,490, forward strand.
ATGGTCTCAGCCAGAAGCACAGGCCCTGGTGTAATGTAGACGGCGTCAGCGCAGGCCACAGGCCCTGGTGTAATTTAGATGACCTATGTTAGCAGAATAGGCCTCGGTGTGGTGCGGATGGTCTCACCCGGCAGCACAAGACATTGCTGAAAACAGCCAAAAGGAATGTCGTTAATGTGGCCTCATTAATGGACACCAACACCCTCCTTCTCTGGATCAAAACCAGCTCAGTGACATGAAAAGCAAATGCTTACAGCACCTGGTATTCCCAGGCAGTCTCCCATCCAAGTACTAACCAAGCCCAACCTTGCATAGCTTCCGAGATCAGACGAGATCGGGCTTTGGCAAGGCGGTATGGCCGTAAGCTGCTGGCGTCAGCACAAAGCGTCAATTTATGGTATCAAGTAGTGAGGTGGCCAATACTCGCAGTTACGAACACAAGCCTCCAATTTAACTACAGTGTTAATGGTAACTGCATGCTTGCCTAATACCCTAACCAAAGGACTCATTTTAGCCTTTGATCAGCAACACAGGCCCTGGTGTGGTGTAAATGGCCTCAGCCAGAGCCACAGGACCTGGTGTGGTGTAGTTGGCCTCAGCCAGCATCAAAGGCCCGGGGGTGGTGTACATGGCCTCAGCCAGAGCCACAGGCACTGGTGTGGTGTCCATAGCCTCAGCCAACAGCACAGGCCCTGTTGTGGTGTCCATGGCCTCAGCCAGAAGCACTGGCCCTGGTGTGGTGTAGATGGCCTCAGACAGAGCCACATGCCCTGGTGGGGTGTAGTTGGCCTCAGCCAGCAGCACAGGTCCTGGTGTGGTGTAGTTGGCCTCAGCCAGCATCAAAGGCCCGGGGGTGGTGTACATGGCCTCAGCCAGAGCCACAGGCACTGGTGTGGTGTCCATAGCCTCAGCCAGAAGCACTGGCCCTGGTGTGGTGTAGATGGCCTAAGCTGGCTGCACAGGTCCACAGCCAGCAGCACAGGCCCTGGTGTGGTGTACATGGCCTCAGCTAGCAGCACAGGCCCTGGTGTGGTGTAGATGGTCTCAGCCAGAGACACAGGCCCTTGGTGTGTTGTAGATGGCCTCATCAGGAGCCACAGGCCCTGTTGTGGTGTAGGTTGCCTCAGTCAGCAGCACAGGCCCTGTGTGGTGTCCATAGCCTCAGCCAGCCGCACAGGCCCTGGTGTGATGAACACTGCCTCATCCAGCAGCACAGTCCTTGGTGTGTTGTAGACGACCTCATCCAGAGCCACAGGCCCTGGTGTGGTGTACATGGCCTCAGACAAAGCCACAGGCCCTGAAGAGGTGTCCATGGCCTCAGCCAGTAGCACAGGTCCTGGTGTGGTGTAGACGGCCTCAGACAGAGCCACAGGCCTTGAAGAGGTGTCCATGGCCTCAGCCAGTAGCACAGGTCCTGGTGTGGTGTAGACGGCCTCAGACAGAGCCACAGGCCTTGGTGTGGTGTAGGTGGCCTAAGCTGGCTGCACAGGTCCACATCCGGAAGCTCAGGCCCTGTTGTGTTGTAGATTGCCTCAGCCAGAGCCACAGACCTTGGTGTGGTGTTCATGGCCTAAGCCAGAGCTACAGGCCCACAGCAAGCAGCACAGGCCCTGGTGTGGTGTCCATAGCTCAGCCAGCAGCACAGCTCCTGTTGTGGTGTAGTTGGCCTCAGCCAGCAGCACAGGTCCTGGTGTGGTGTCCATCGCCTCAGCCAGAAACACTGGCCCTGGTGTGATGTAGATGGCCTCAGCCAGAGCCACAGGACCTGGTGTGGTGTTCATGACCTCAGCCAGCATCAAAGGCCCGGGGGTGGTGTACATGGCCTAAGCCAGAGCCACAGGCACTGGTGTGGTGTCCATAGCCTCAGCCAGCAGCACAGGCCTTGGTGTGGTGTCCATGGCCTCAGCCAGTAGCACAGGCCCTGGTGTGGTGTAGGTGGCCTAAGCTGGCTGCACAGGTCCACAGCCAGCAGCACAAGCCCTGGTGTGGTGTACATGGCCTCAGCTAGAGGCACAGGCCCTGGTGTGGTGTAGATGATCTCAGCCAGAGACACAGGCCCTTGTGTGGTGTAGTTGGCCTCAGCCAGCAGCACAGGCCCTGGGGTGATAAACATGGCCTCATCCAGTAGTACAGCCCTTGGTGTGTTGTAGACGGCCTCATCCAGAGCCACAGGCCGTGTGTGGTGTACATGGCCTCAGCCAGATCCAAAGGCTCTGGGGTGGTGTCCATAGCCTCAGCCAGCAGCACAGGTCCTGGTGTGGTGTCCATGGCCTCAGCCAGTAGCACAGGCCCTGGTGTGGTGTAGGTGGCCTAAGCTGGCTGCACAGGTCCACAGCCAGCAGCACAGGCCCTGGTGTGGTGTACATGGCCTCAGCTAGAGGCACAGGCCCTGGTGTGGTGTAGATGGTCTCAGCCAGAGACACAGGCCCTTGGTGTGTTGTAGATGGCCTCATCAGGAGCCACAGGCCCTGTTGTGGTGTAGGTTGCCTCAGTCAGCAGCACAGGCCCTGTGTGGTGTCCATGGCCTCAGCCAGTAGCACAGGCCCTGGTGTGATGTAGACTGCTTCAGCCAGAGCCACAGGCCATGGTGTGGTGTAGGTGGCCTAAGCTGGCTGCACAGGTCCACAGCCAGCAGCACAGGCCCTGGTGTGGTGTCCATGGCCTCAGCCAGATGCACTGGCCGTGGTGTGGTGTAGCTGGCCTCAGCCAGAGCCACAGGCCCTGGTGTGGTGTTCATGGCCTCAGCCAGAGCCAAATGCCCTGGTGTGGTGTCCATAGCTTCAGCCAGCAGCACAGGTCTTGGTGTGGTGTCCATGGCCTCAGCCAGTAGCACAGGCCCTGGTGTGATGTAGATGGCCTCAGCCAGAGCCACAGGCCCTGGTGTGGTGTAGGTGGCCTAAGCTGGCTGCACAGGTCCACAGCCAGAAGCACAGGCCCTGGCGTGGTGTAGGTGGCCTAACCTGGCTGCACAGGTCCACAACCAGAAGCACAGGACCTGGTGTGATGTAGACGGCTTCTGCCAGAGCCACAGGCCCTGGTGTGGTGTAGGTGGCCTAAGCTGGCTGCACAGGTCCACAGCCAGAAGCCACAGGCCCTGTGTGGTGTAAATGGCCTCAGCCAGAGCCACAGGCCCTGGGGTGGTGTCCAAAGCCTCAGCCAGCAGCACAGGTCCTGGTGTGGTGTCCATGGTCTCAGCCAGAAGCACAGGCCCTGGTGTAATGTAGACGGCGTCAGCGCAGGCCACAGGCCCTGGTGTAATTTAGATGACCTATGTTAGCAGAATAGGTCTCGGTGTGGTGCGGATGGCCTCACCCGGCAGCACAAGACATTGCTGAAAACAGCCAAAAGGAATGTCGTTAATGTGGCCTCATTAATTGACACCAACACCCTCCTTCTCTGGATCAAAACCAGCTAAGTGACATGAAAAGCAAATGCTTACAGCACCTGGTATTCCCAGGCAGTCTCCCATCCAAGTACTAACCAAGCCCAACCTTGCATAGCTTCCGAGATCAGACGAGATCGGGCTTTGGCAAGGCGGTATGGCCGTAAGCTGCTGGCGTCAGCACAAAGCGTCAATTTATGGTATCAAGTAGTGAGGTGGCCAATACTCGCAGTTACGAACACAAGCCTCCAATTTAACTACAGTGTTAATGGTAACTGCATGCTTGCCTAATACCCTAACCAAAGGACTCATTTTAGCCTTTGATCAGCAACACAGGCCCTGGTGTGGTGTAAATGGCCTCAGCCAGAGCCACAGGACCTGGTGTGGTGTAGTTGGCCTCAGCCAGCATCAAAGGCCCGGGGGTGGTGTACATGGCCTCAGCCAGAGCCACAGGCACTGGTGTGGTGTCCATAGCCTCAGCCAACAGCACAGGCCCTGTTGTGGTGTCCATGGCCTCAGCCAGAAGCACTGGCCCTGGTGTGGTGTAGATGGCCTCAGACAGAGCCACATGCCCTGGTGGGGTGTAGTTGGCCTCAGCCAGCAGCACAGGTCCTGGTGTGGTGTCCATGGCCTCAGCCAGCAGCACAGGCCCTGGTGTGGTGTCCATGGCCTCAGCCAGAAGCACTGGCCCTGGTGTGGTGTAGCTGGCCTCAGACAGAGCCACAGGCCCTGGTGTGGTGTTCATGGCCTCAGCCAGAGCCAAATGCCCTGGTGTGGTGTCCATAGCTTCAGCCAGCAGCACAGGTCTTCGTGTGGTGTCCATGGCCTCAGCCAGTAGCACAGGCCCTGGTTTGATGTAGACGGCCTCAGCCAGAGCCACAGGCCCTGGTGTGGTGTAGGTGGCCTAAGCTGGCTGCACAGGTCCACAACCAGAAGCACAGGCCCTGGCGTGGTGTAGGTGGCCTAACCTGGCTGCACAGGTCCACAACCAGAAGCACAGGACCTGGTGTGATGTAGACGGCTTCAGCCAGAGCCACAGGCCCTGGTGTGGTGTAGGTGGCCTAACCTGGCTGCACAGGTCCACAGCCAGAAGCACAGGCCCTGGTGTGGTGTAGGTGGCCTAAGCTGGCTGCACAGGTCCACAGCCAGAAGCACAGGCCCTGGTGTGGTGTCCATGGCCTCAGCCAGAAGCACTGGCCCTGGTGTGGTGTAGATGGCCTCAGACAGAGCCACAGGCCCTTGTTTGGTGTAGTTGGCCTCAGCCAGCACCACAGGCCCTGGTGTGGTGTCCATAGCCTCAGCCAGCCGCACAGGCCCTGGTGTGATGAACATTGCCTAATCCAGCAGCACAGTCCTTGGTGTGTTGTAGACGAACTCATCCAGAGCCACAGGCCCTGGTGTGCTGTACATGGCCTCAGACAAAGCCACAGGCCCTGAAGAGGTGTCCATGGCCTCAGACAAAGCCACAGGCCCTGAAGAGGTGTCCATGGCCTCAGCCAGTAGCACAGGTCCTGGTGTGGTGTAGACGGCCTCAGACAGAGCCACAGGCCTTGGTGTGGTGTAGGTGTCCTAAGCTGGCTGCACAGGTCCACATCCGGAAGCACTGGCCATGTTGTGTTGTAGATTGCCTCAGCCAGAGCCACAGACTTTGGTGTGGTGTTCATGGCCTAAGCCAGAGCTACAGGCCCACAGCAAGCAGCACAGGCCCTGGTGTGGTGTCCATAGCTCAGCCAGCAGCACAGCTCCTGGTGTGGTGTAGTTGGCCTCAGCCAGCAGCACAGGTCCTGGTGTAGGTGTCCATCGCCTCAGCCAGAAACACTGGCCCTGGTGTGATGTAGATGGCCTCAGCCAGAGCCACAGGACCTGGTGTGGTGTTCATGACCTCAGCCAGCATCAAAGGCTCGGGGGTGGTGTACATGGCCTCAGCCAGAGCCACAGGCACTGGTGTGGTGTCCATAGCCTCAGCCAGTAGCACAGGCCCTGGTGTGGTGTAGGTGGCCTAAGCTGGCCGCACAGGTCCACAGCCAGCAGCACAAGCCCTGGTGTGGTGTACATGGCCTCAGCTAGAGGCACAGGCCCTGGTGTGGTGTAGATGATCTCAGCCAGAGACACAGGCCCTTGTGTGGTGTAGTTGGCCTCAGCCAGCAGCACAGGCCCTGGGGTGATAAACATGGCCTCATCCAGTAGTACAGCCCTTGGTGTGTTGTAGACGGCCTCATCCAGAGCCACAGGCCGTGTGTGGTGTACATGGCCTCAGCCAGATCCAAAGGCTCTGGGGTGGTGTCCATAGCCTCAGCCAGCAGCACAGGTCCTGGTGTGGTGTCCATGGCCTCAGCCAGTAGCACAGGCCCTGGTGTGGTGTAGGTGGCCTAAGCTGGCTGCACAGGTCCACAGCCAGCAGCACAGGCCCTGGTGTGGTGTACATGGCCTCAGCTAGAGGCACAGGCCCTGGTGTGGTGTAGATGGTCTCAGCCAGAGACACAGGCCCTTGGTGTGTTGTAGATGGCCTCATCAGGAGCCACAGGCCCTGTTGTGGTGTAGGTTGCCTCAGTCAGCACCACAGGCCCTGTGTGGTGTGCATGGCCTCAGCCAGTAGCACAGGCCCTGGTGTGATGTAGACTGCTTCAGCCAGAGCCACAGGCCATGGTGTGGTGTAGGTGGCCTAAGCTGGCTGCACAGGTCCACAGCCAGCAGTACAGGCCCTGGTGTGGTGTCCATGGCCTCAACCAGATGCACTGGCCGTGGTGTGGTGTAGCTGGCCTCAGCCAGAGCCACAGGCCCTGGTGTGGTGTTCATGGCCTCAGCCAGAGCCAAATGCCCTGGTGTGGTGTCCATAGCTTCAGCCAGCAGCACAGGTCTTGGTGTGGTGTCCATGGCCTCAGCCAGTAGCACAGGCCCTGGTGTGATGTAGACGGCCTCAGCCAGAGCCACAGGCCCTGGTGTGGTGTAGGTGGCCTAAGCTGGCTGCACAGGTCCACAGCCAGAAGCACAGGCCCTGGCGTGGTGTAGGTGGCCTAACCTGGCTGCACAGGTCCACAACCAGAAGCACAGGACCTGGTGTGATGTAGACGGCTTCAGCCAGAGCCACAGGCCCTGGTGTGGTGTAGGTGGCCTAACCTGGCTGCACAGGTCCACAGCCAGAAGCACAGGCCCTGGTGTGGTGAAGGTGGCCTAAGCTGGCTGCACAGGTCCACAGCCAGAAGCACAGGCCCTGTGTGGTGTAAATGGCCTCAGCCAGAGCCACAGGCCATGGGGTGGTGTCCAAAGCCTCAGCCAGCAGCACAGGTCCTGGTGTGGTGTAAATGGCCTCAGCCAGAGCCACAGGCCATGGGGTGGTGTCCATGGCCTCAGCCAGATGCACTGGCCGTGGTGTGGTGTAGCTGGCCTCAGCCAGAGCCACAGGCCCTGGTGTGGTGTTCATGGCCTCAGCCAGAGCCAAATGCCCTGGTGTGGTGTCCATAGCTTCAGCCAGCAGCACAGGTCTTGGTGTGGTGTCCATGGCCTCAGCCAGTAGCACAGGCCCTGGTGTGATGTAGACGGCCTCAGCCAGAGCCACAGGCCCTGGTGTGGTGTAGGTGGCCTAAGCTGGCTGCACAGGTCCACAACCAGAAGCACAGGCCCTGGCGTGGTGTAGGTGGCCTAACCTGGCTGCACAGGTCCACAACCAGAAGCACAGGACCTGGTGTGATGTAGACGGCTTCAGCCAGAGCCACAGGCCCTGGTGTGGTGTAGGTGGCCTAAGCTGGCTGCACAGGTCCACAGCCAGAAGCACAGGCCCTGTGTGGTGTAAATGGCCTCAGCCAGAGCCACAGGCCCTGGGGTGGTGTCCAAAGCCTCAGCCAGCAGCACAGGTCCTGGTGTGGTGTCCATGGTCTCAGCCAGAAGCACAGGCCCTGGTGTAATGTAGACGGCGTCAGCGCAGGCCACAGGCCCTGGTGTAATTTAGATGACCTATGTTAGCAGAATAGGCCTCGGTGTGGTGCGGATGGCCTCACCCGGCAGCACAAGACATTGCTGAAAACAGCCAAAAGGAATGTCGTTAATGTGGCCTCATTAATGGACACCAACACCCTCCTTCTCTGGATCAAAATCAGCTCAGTGACATGAAAAGCAAATGCTTACAGCACCTGGTATTCCCAGGCAGTCTCCCATCCAAGTACTAACCAAGCCCAACCTTGCATAGCTTCCGAGATCAGACGAGATCAGGCTTTGGCAAGGCGGTATGGCCGTAAGCTGCTGGCGTCAGCACAAAGCGTCAATTTATGGTATCAAGTAGTGAGGTGGCCAATACTCGCAGTTACGAACACAAGCCTCCAATTTAACTACAGTGTTAATGGTAACTGCATGCTTGCCTAATACCCTAACCAAAGGACTCATTTTAGCCTTTGATCAGCAACACAGGCCCTGGTGTGGTGTAAATGGCCTCAGCCAGAGCCACAGGACCTGGTGTGGTGTAGTTGGCCTCAGCCAGCATCAAAGGCCCGGGGGTGGTGTACATGGCCTCAGCCAGAGCCACAGGCACTGGTGTGGTGTCCCTAGCCTCAGCCAACAGCACAGGCCCTGTTGTGGTGTCCATGGCCTCAGCCAGAAGCACTGGCCCTGGTGTGGTGTAGATGGCCTCAGACAGAGCCACATGCCCTGGTGGGGTGTAGTTGGCCTCAGCCAGCAGCACAGGTCCTGGTGTGGTGTCCATGGCCTCAGCCAGCAGCACAGGCCCTGGTGTGGTGTCCATGGCCTCAGCCAGAAGCACTGGCCCTGGTGTGGTGTAGATGGCCTCAGACAGAGCCACAGGCCCTTGTTTGGTGTAGTTGGCCTCAGCCAGCACCACAGGCCCTGGTGTGGTGTCCATAGCCTCAGCCAGCCGCACAGGCCCTGGTGTGATGAACATTGCCTCATCCAGCAGCACAGTCCTTGGTGTGTTGTAGACGACCTCATCCAGAGCCACAGGCCCTGGTGTGGTGTACATGGCCTCAGACAAAGCCACAGGCCCTGAAGAGGTGTCCATGGCCTCAGCCAGTAGCACAGGTCCTGGTGTGGTGTAGACGGCCTCAGACAGAGCCACAGGCCTTGGTGTGGTGTAGGTGGCCTAAGCTGGCTGCACAGGTCCACATCCGGAAGCACAGGCCCTGTTGTGTTGTAGATTGCCTCAGCCAGAGCCACAGACCTTGGTGTGGTGTTCATGGCCTAAGCCAGAGCTACAGGCCCACAGCAAGCAGCACAGGCCCTGGTGTGGTGTCCATAGCTCAGCCAGCAGCACAGCTCCTGTTGTGGTGTAGTTGGCCTCAGCCAGCAGCACAGGTCCTGGTGTGGTGTCCATCGCCTCAGCCAGAAACACTGGCCCTGGTGTGATGTAGATGGCCTCAGCCAGAGCCACAGGACCTGGTGTGGTGTTCATGACCTCAGCCAGCATCAAAGGCCCGGGGGTGGTGTAAATGGCCTCAGCCAGAGCCACAGGCACTGGTGTGGTGTCCCTAGCCTCAGCCAGCAGCACAGGCCTTGGTGTGGTGTCCCTGGCCTCAGCCAGTAGCACAGGCCCTGGTGTGGTGTAGGTGGCCTAAGCTGGCTGCACATGTCCACAGCCAGCAGCACAAGCCCTGGTGTGGTGTACATGGCCTCAGCTAGAGGCACAGGCCCTGGTGTGGTGTAGATGATCTCAGCCAGAGACAAAGGCCCTTGTGTGGTGTAGTTGGCCTCAGCCAGCAGCACAGGCCCTGGGGTGATAAACATGGCCTCATCCAGTAGTACAGCCCTTGGTGTGTTGTAGACGGCCTCATCCAGAGCCACAGGCCGTGTGTGGTATACATGGCCTCAGCCAGATCCAAAGGCTCTGGGGTGGTGTCCATAGCCTCAGCCAGCAGCACAGGTCCTGGTGTGGTGTCCATGGCCTCAGCCAGTAGCACAGGCCCTGGTGTGGTGTAGGTGGCCTAAGCTGGCTGCACAGGTCCACAGCCAGCAGCACAGGCCCTGGTGTGGTGTACATGGCCTCAGCTAGAGGCACAGGCCCTTGGTGTGTTGTAGATGGCCTCATCAGGAGCCACAGGCCCTGTTGTGGTGTAGGTTGCCTCAGTCAGCAGCACAGGCCCTGTGTGGTGTGCATGGCCTCAGCCAGTAGCACAGGCCCTGGTGTGATGTAGACTGCTTCAGCCAGAGCCACAGGCCATGGTGTGGTGTAGGTGGCCTAAGCTGGCTGCACAGGTCCACAGCCAGCAGTACAGGCCCTGGTGTGGTGTCCATGGCCTCAGCCAGATGCACTGGCCGTGGTGTGGTGTAGCTGGCCTCAGCCAGAGCCACAGGCCCTGGTGTTTTGTTCATGGCCTCAGCCAGAGCCAAATGCCCTGGTGTGGTGTCCATAGCTTCAGCCAGCAGCACAGGTCTTGGTGTGGTGTCCATGGCCTCAGCCAGTAGCACAGGCCCTGGTGTGATGTAGACGGCCTCAGCCAGAGCCACAGGCCCTGGTGTGGTGTAGGTGGCCTAAGCTGGCTGCACAGGTCCACAGCCAGAAGCACAGGCCCTGGCGTGGTGTAGGTGGCCTAACCTGGCTGCACAGGTCCACAACCAGAAGCACAGGACCTGGTGTGATGTAGACGGCTTCAGCCAGAGCCACAGGCCCTGGTGTGGTGTAGGTGGCCTAACCTGGCTGCACAGGTCCACAGCCAGAAGCACAGGCCCTGGTGTGGTGTAGGTGGCCTAAGCTGGCTGCACAGGTCCACAGCCAGAAGCACAGGCCCTGGTGTGGTGTCCATGGCCTCAGCCAGAAGCACTGGCCCTGGTGTGGTGTAGATGGCCTCAGACAGAGCCACAGGCCCTTGTTTGGTGTAGTTGGCCTCAGCCAGCACCACAGGCCCTGGTGTGGTGTCCATAGCCTCAGCCAGCCGCACAGGCCCTGGTGTGATGAACATTGCCTCATCCAGCAGCACAGTCCTTGGTGTGTTGTAGACGAACTCATCCAGAGCCACAGGCCCTGGTGTGCTGTACATGGCCTCAGACAAAGCCACAGGCCCTGAAGAGGTGTCCATGGCCTCAGACAAAGCCACAGGCCCTGAAGAGGTGTCCATGGCCTCAGCCAGTAGCACAGGTCCTGGTGTGGTGTAGACGGCCTCAGACAGAGCCACAGGCCTTGGTGTGGTGTAGGTGTCCTAAGCTGGCTGCACAGGTCCACATCCGGAAGCACTGGCCATGTTGTGTTGTAGATTGCCTCAGCCAGAGCCACAGACCTTGGTGTGGTGTTCATGGCCTAAGCCAGAGCTACAGGCCCACAGCAAGCAGCACAGGCCCTGGTGTGGTGTCCATAGCTCAGCCAGCAGCACAGCTCCTGGTGTGGTGTAGTTGGCCTCAGCCAGCAGCACAGGTCCTGGTGTGGTGTCCATCGCCTCAACCAGAAACACTGGCCCTGGTGTGATGTAGATGGCCTCAGCCAGAGCCACAGGACCTGGTGTGGTGTTCATGACCTCAGCCAGCATCAAAGGCCCGGGGGTGGTGTACATGGCCTCAGCCAGAGCCACAGGCACTGGTGTGGTGTCCATAGCCTCAGCCAGTAGCACAGGCCCTGGTGTGGTGTAGGTGGCCTAAGCTGGCCGCACAGGTCCACAGCCAGCAGCACAAGCCCTGGTGTGGTGTACATGGCCTCAGCTAGAGGCACAGGCCCTGGTGTGGTGTAGATGATCTCAGCCAGAGACACAGGCCCTTGTGTGGTGTAGTTGGCCTCAGCCAGCAGCACAGGCCCTGGGGTGATAAACATGGCCTCATCCAGTAGTACAGCCCTTGGTGTGTTGTAGACGGCCTCATCCAGAGCCACAGGCCGTGTGTGGTGTACATGGCCTCAGCCAGATCCAAAGGCTCTGGGGTGGTGTCCATAGCCTCAGCCAGCAGCACAGGTCCTGGTGTGGTGTCCATGGCCTCAGCCAGTAGCACAGGCCCTGGTGTGGTGTAGGTGGCCTAAGCTGGCTGCACAGGTCCACAGCCAGCAGCACAGGCCCTGGTGTGGTGTACATGGCCTCAGCTAGAGGCACAGGCCCTGGTGTGGTGTAGATGGTCTCAGCCAGAGACACAGGCCCTTGGTGTGTTGTAGATGGCCTCATCAGGAGCCACAGGCCCTGTTGTGGTGTAGGTTGCCTCAGTCAGCACCACAGGCCCTTTGTGGTGTGCATGGTCTCAGCCAGTAGCACAGGCCCTGGTGTGATGTAGACTGCTTCAGCCAGAGCCACAGGCCATGGTGTGGTGTAGGTGGCCTAAGCTGGCTGCACAGGTCCACAGCCAGCACTACAGGCCCTGGTGTGGTGTCCATAGCCTCAGCCAGATGCACTGGCCGTGGTGTGGTGTAGCTGGCCTCAGCCAGAGCCACAGGCCCTGGTGTGGTGTTCATGGCCTCAGCCAGAGCCAAATGCCCTGGTGTGGTGTCCATAGCTTCAGCCAGCAGCACAGGTCTTGGTGTGGTGTCCATGGCCTCAGCCAGTAGCACAGGCCCTGGTGTGATGTAGACGGCCTCAGCCAGAGCCACAGGCCCTGGTGTGGTGTAGGTGGCCTAAGCTGGCTGCACAGGTCCACAGCCAGAAGCACAGGCCCTGGCGTGGTGTAGGTGGCCTAAGCTGGCTGCACAGGTCCACAACCAGAAGCACAGGACCTGGTGTGATGTAGACGGCTTCAGCCAGAGCTACAGGCCCTGGTGTGGTGTAGGTGGCCTAACCTGGCTGCAGAGGTCCACAGCCAGAAGCACAGGCCCTGGTGTGGTGAAGGTGGCCTAAGCTGGCTGCACAGGTCCACAGCCAGAAGCACAGGCCCTGTGTGGTGTAAATGGCCTCAGCCAGAGCCACAGGCCCTGGGGTGGTGTCCAAAGCCTCAGCCAGCAGCACAGGTCCTGGTGTGGTGTCCATGGTCTCAGCCAGAAGCACAGGCCCTGGTGTAATGTAGACGGCGTCAGCGCAGGCCACAGGCCCTGGTGTAATTTAGATGACCTATGTTAGCAGAATAGGCCTCGGTGTGGTGCGGATGGCCTCACCCGGCAGCACAAGACATTGCTGAAAACAGCCAAAAGGAATGTCGTTAATGTGGCCTCATTAATGGACACCAACACCCTCCTTCTCTGGATCAAAATCAGCTCAGTGACATGAAAAGCAAATTCTTACAGCACCTGGTATTCCCAGGCAGTCTCCCATCCAAGTACTAACCAAGCCCAACCTTGCATAGCTTCCGAGATCAGACGAGATCAGGCTTTAGCAAGGCGGTATGGCCGTAAGCTGCTGGCGTCAGCACAAAGCGTCAATTTATGGTATCAAGTAGTGAGGTGGCCAATACTCGCAGTTACGAACACAAGCCTCCAATTTAACTACAGTGTTAATGGTAACTGCATGCTTGCCTAATACCCTAACCAAAGGACTCATTTTAGCCTTTGATCAGCAACACAGGCCCTGGTGTGGTGTAAATGGCCTCAGCCAGAGCCACAGGACCTGGTGTGGTGTAGTTGGCCTCAGCCAGCATCAAAGGCCCGGGGGTGGTGTACATGGCCTCAGCCAGAGCCACAGGCACTGGTGTGGTGTCCATAGCCTCAGCCAACAGCACAGGCCCTGTTGTGGTGTCCATGGCCTCAGCCAGAAGCACTGGCCCTGGTGTGGTGTAGATGGCCTCAGACAGAGCCACATGCCCTGGTGGGGTGTAGTTGGCCTCAGCCAGCAGCACAGGTCCTGGTGTGGTGTCCATGGCCTCAGCCAGCAGCACAGGCCCTGGTGTGGTGTCCATGGCCTCAGCCAGAAGCACTGGCCCTGGTGTGGTGTAGATGGCCTCAGACAGAGCCACAGGCCCTTGTTTGGTGTAGTTGGCCTCGGCCAGCACCACAGGCCCTGGTGTGGTGTCCATAGCCTCAGCCAGCCGCACAGGCCCTGGTGTGATGAACATTGCCTCATCCAGCAGCACAGTCCTTGGTGTGTTGTAGACGAACTCATCCAGAGCCACAGGCCCTGGTGTGCTGTACATGGCCTCAGACAAAGCCACAGGCCCTGAAGAGGTGTCCATGGCCTCAGACAAAGCCACAGGCCCTGAAGAGGTGTCCATGGCCTCAGCCAGTAGCACAGGTCCTGGTGTGGTGTAGACGGCCTCAGACAGAGCCACAGTCCTTGGTTTGGTGTAGGTGTCCTAAGCTGGTTGCACAGGTCCACATCCGGAAGCACAGGCCCTGTTGTGTTGTAGATTGCCTCAGCCAGAGCCACAGACCTTGGTGTGGTGTTCATGGCCTAAGCCAGAGCTACAGGCCCACAGCAAGCAGCACAGGCCCTGGTGTGGTGTCCATACCTCAGCCAGCAGCACAGCTCCTGTTGTGGTGTAGTTGGCCTCAGCCAGCAGCACAGGTCCTGGTGTGGTGTCCATCGCCTCAGCCAGAAACACTGGCCCTGGTGTGATGTAGATGGCCTCAGCCAGAGCCACAGGACCTGGTGTGGTGTTCATGACCTCAGCCAGCATCAAAGGCCCGGGGGTGGTGTACATGGCCTCAGCCAGAGCCACAGGCACTGGTGTGGTGTCCATAGCCTCAGCCAGCAGCACAGGCCTTGGTGTGGTGTCAATGGCCTCAGCCAGTAGCACAGGCCCTGGTGTGGTGTAGGTGGCCTAAGCTGGCTGCACAGGTCCACAGCCAGCAGCACAAGCCCTGGTGTGGTGTACATGGCCTCAGCTAGAGGCACAGGCCCTGGTGTGGTGTAGATGATCTCAGCCAGAGACACAGGCCCTTGTGTGGTGTAGTTGACCTCATCCAGCAGCACAGGCCCTGGGGTGATAAACATGGCCTCATCCAGTAGTACAGCCCTTGGTGTGTTGTAGACGGCCTCATCCAGAGCCACAGGCCGTGTGTGGTGTACATGGCCTCAGCCAGATCCAAAGGCTCTGGGGTGGTGTCCATAGCCTCAGCCAGCAGCACAGGTCCTGGTGTGGTGTCCATGGCCTCAGCCAGTAGCACAGGCCCTGGTGTGGTGTAGGTGGCCTAAGCTGGCTGCACAGGTCCACAGCCAGCAGCACAGGCCCTGGTGTGGTGTACATGGCCTCAGCTAGAGGCACAGGCCCTGGTGTGGTGTAGATGGTCTCAGCCAGAGACACAGGCCCTTGGTGTGTTGTAGATGGCCTCATCAGGAGCCACAGGCCCTGTTGTGGTGTAGGTTGCCTCAGTCAGCACCACAGGCCCTGTGTGGTGTGCATGGCCTCAGCCAGTAGCACAGGCCCTGGTGTGATGTAGACTGCTTCAGCCAGAGCCACAGGCCATGGTGTGGTGTAGGTGGCCTAAGCTGGCTGCACAGGTCCACAGCCAGCAGTACAGGCCCTGGTGTGGTGTCCATGGCCTCAGCCAGATGCACTGGCCGTGGTGTGGTGTAGCTGGCCTCAGCCAGAGCCACAGGCCCTGGTGTGGTGTTCATGGCCTCAGCCAGAGCCAAATGCCCTGGTGTGGTGTCCATAGCTTCAGCCAGCAGCACAGGTCTTGGTGTGGTGTCCATGGCCCCAGCCAGTAGCACAGGCCCTGGTGTGATGTAGACGGCCTCAGCCAGAGCCACAGGCCCTGGTGTGGTGTAGGTGGCCTAAGCTGGCTGCACAGGTCCACAGCCAGAAGCACAGGCCCTGGCGTGGTGTAGGTGGCCTAACCTGGCTGCACAGGTCCACAACCAGAAGCACAGGACCTGGTGTGATGTAGACGGCTTCAGCCAGAGCCACAGGCCCTGGTGTGGTGTAGGTGGCCTAACCTGGCTGCACAGGTCCACAGCCAGAAGCACAGGCCCTGGTGTGGTGAAGGTGGCCTAAGCTGGCTGCACAGGTCCACAGCCAGAAGCACAGGCCCTGTGTGGTGTAAATGGCCTCAGCCAGAGCCACAGGCCATGGGGTGGTGTCCAAAGCCTCAGCCAGCAGCACAGGTCCTGGTGTGGTGTCCATGGTCTCAGCCAGAAGCACAGGCCCTGGTGTAATGTAGACGGCGTCAGCGCAGGCCACAGGCCCTGGTGTAATTTAGATGACCTATGTTAGCAGAATAGGCCTCGGTGTGGTGCGGATGGCCTCACCCGGCAGCACAAGACATTGCTGAAAACAGCCAAAAGGAATGTCGTTAATGTGGCCTCATTAATGGACACCAACACCCTCCTTCTCTGGATCAAAACCAGCTCAGTGACATGAAAAGCAAATTCTTACAGCACCTGGTATTCCCAGGCAGTCTCCCATCCAAGTACTAACCAAGCCCAACCTTGCATAGCTTCCGAGATCAGACGAGATCGGGCTTTGGCAAGGCGGTACGGCCGTAAGCTGCTGGCGTAAGCACAAAGCGTCAATTTATGGTATCAAGTAGTGAGGTGGCCAATACTCGCAGTTACGAACACAAGCCTCCAATTTAACTACAGTGTTAATGGTAAAAGCATGCTTGCCTAATACCCTAACCAAAGGACTCATTTTAGCCTTTGATCAGCAACACAGGCCCTGGTGTGGTGTAAATGGCCTCAGCCAGAGCCACAGGACCTGGTGTGGTGTAGTTGGCCTCAGCCAGCATCAAAGGCCCGGGGGTGGTGTACATGGCCTCAGCCAGAGCCACAGGCACTGGTGTGGTGTCCATAGCCTCAGCCAACAGCACAGGCCCTGTTGTGGTGTCCATGGCCTCAGCCAGAAGCACTGGCCCTGGTGTGGTGTAGATGGCCTCAGACAGAGCCACATGCCCTGGTGGGGTGTAGTTGGCCTCAGCCAGCAGCACAGGTCCTGGTGTGGTGTCCATGGCCTCAGCCAGCAGCACAGGCCCTGGTGTGGTGTCCATGGCCTCAGCCAGAAGCACTGGCCCTGGTGTGGTGTAGATGGCCTCAGACAGAGCCACAGGCCCTTGTTTGGTGTAGTTGGCCTCAGCCAGCACCACAGGCCCTGGTGTGTTGTCCATAGCCTCAGCCAGCCGCACAGGCCCTGGTGTGATGAACATTGCCTCATCCAGCAGCACAGTCCTTGGTGTGTTGTAGACGACCTCATCCAGAGACACAGGCCCTGGTGTGGTGTACATGGCCTCAGACAAAGCCACAGGCCCTGAAGAGGTGTCCATGGCCTCAGCCAGTAGCACAGGTCCTGGTGTGGTGTAGACGGCCTCAGACAGAGCCACAGGCCTTGGTGTGGTGTAGGTGGCCTAAGCTGGCTGCACAGGTCCACATCCGGAAGCACAGGCCCTGTTGTGTTGTAGATTGCCTCAGCCAGAGCCACAGACCTTGGTGTGGTGTTCATGGCCTAAGCCAGAGCTACAGGCCCACAGCAAGCAGCACAGGCCCTGGTGTGGTGTCCATAGCTCAGCCAGCAGCACAGCTCCTGTTGTGGTGTAGTTGGCCTCAGCCAGCAGCACAGGTCCTGGTGTGGTGTCCATCGCCTCAGCCAGAAACACTGGCCCTGGTGTGATGTAGATGGCCTCAGCCAGAGCCACAGGACCTGGTGTGGTGTTCATGACCTCAGCCAGCATCAAAGGCCTGGGGGTGGTGTACATGGCCTTAGCCAGAGCCACAGGCACTGGTGTGGTGTCCATAGCCTCAGCCAGCAGCACAGGCCTTGGTGTGGTGACCATGGCCTCAGCCAGTAGCACAGGCCCTGGTGTGGTGTAGGTGGCCTAAGCTGGCTGCACAGGTCCACAGACAGCAGCACAAGCCCTGGTGTGGTGTACATGGCCTCAGCTAGAGGCACAGGCCCTGGTGTGGTGTAGATGATCTCAGCCAGAGACACAGGCCCTTGTGTGGTGTAGTTGGCCTCAGCCAGCAGCACAGGCCCTGGGGTGATAAACATGGCCTCATCCAGTAGTACAGCCCTTGGTATGTTGTAGACGGCCTCATCCAGAGCCACAGGCCGTGTGTGGTGTACATGGCCTCAGCCAGATCCAAAGGCTCTGGGGTGGTGTCCATAGCCTCAGCCAGCAGCACAGGTCCTGGTGTGGTGTCCATGGCCTCAGCCAGTAGCACAGGCCCTGGTGTGGTGTAGGTGGCCTAAGCTGGCTGCACAGGTCCACAGCCAGAAGCACAGGCCCTGGCGTGGTGTAGGTGGCCTAACCTGGCTGCACAGGTCCACAACCAGAAGCACAGGACCTGGTGTGATGTAGACGGCTTCAGCCAGAGCCACAGGCCCTGGTGTGGTGTAGGTGGCCTAAGCTGGCTGCACAGGTCCACAGCCAGAAGCACAGGCCCTGGTGTGGTGTAGGTGGCCTAAGCTGGCTGCACAGGTCCACAGCCAGAAGCACAGGCCCTGGTGTGGTGTAAATGGCCTCAGCCAGAGCCACAGGCCATGGGGTGGTGTCCAAAGCCTCAGCCAGGAGCACAGGTCCTGGTGTGGTGTCCATGGTCTCAGCCAGAAGCACAGGCCCTGGTGTGATGAACATTGCCTCATCCAGCAGCACAGTCCTTGGTGTGTTGTAGACGACCTCATCCAGAGCCACAGGCCCTGGTGTGGTGTACATGGCCTCAGACAAAGCCACAGGCCCTGAAGAGATGTCCATGGCCTCAGCCAGTACCACAGGTCCTGGTGTGGTGTAGACGGCCTCAGACAGAACCACAGGCCTTGGTGTGGTGTAGGTGGCCTAAGCTGGCTGCACAGGTCCACATCCGGAAGCACAGGCCCTGTTGTGTTGTAGATTGCCTCAGCCAGAGCCACAGACCTTGGTGTGGTGTTCATGGCCTAAGCCAGAGCTACAGGCCCACAGCCAGAAGCACAGGCCCTGGTGTGGTGTCCATAGCTCAGCCTGCAGCACAGCTCCTGTTGTGGTGTAGTTGGCCTCAGCCAGCAGCACAGGTCCTGGTGTGGTGTCCATCGCCTCAGCCAGAAACACTGGCCCTGGTGTGATGTAGATGGCCTCAGCCAGAGCCACAGGACCTGGTGTGGTGTTCATGACCTCAGCCAGCATCAAAGGCCCGGGGGTGGTGTACATGGCCTCAGCCAGAGCCACAGGCACTGGTGTGCTGTCCATAGCCTCAGCCAGCAGCACAGGCCTTGGAGTGTTGTAGACGACCTCATCCAGAGCCACAGGCACTGGTGTGGTGTCCATAGCCTCAGCCAGCAGCACAGGCCTTGGTGTGGTGTCCATGGCCTCAGCCAGTAGCACAGGCCCTGGTGTGGTGTAGGTGGCCTAAGCTGGCTGCACAGGTACACAGCCAGCAGCACAAGCCCTGGTGTGGTGTACATGGCCTCAGCTAGAGGCACAGGCCCTGGTGTGGTGTAGATGATCTCAGCCAGAGACACAGGCCCTTGTGTGGTGTAGTTGGCCTCAGCCAGCAGCACAGGCCCTGGGGTGATAAACATGGCCTCATCCAGTAGTACAGCACTTGGTGTGTTGTAGACGGCCTCATCCAGAGCCACAGGCCGTGTGTGGTGTACATGGCCTCAGCCAGATCCAAAGGCTCTGGGGTGGTGTCCATAGCCTCAGCCAGCAGCACAGGTCCTGGTGTGGTGTCCATGGCCTCAGCCAGTAGCACAGGCCCTGGTGTGGTGTAGGTGGCCTAAGCTGGCTGCACAGGTCCACAGCCAGAAGCACAGGCCCTGGCGTGGTGTAGGTGGCCTAACCTGGCTGCACAGGTCCACAACCAGAAGCACAGGACCTGGTGTGATGTAGACGGCTTCAGCCAGAGCCACAGGCCCTGGTGTGGTGTAGGTGGCCTAAGCTGGCTGCACAGGTCCACAGCCAGAAGCACAGGCCCTGGTGTGGTGTAGGTGGCCTAAGCTGGCTGCACAGGTCCACAGCCAGAAGCACAGGCCCTGGTGTGGTGTAAATGGCCTCAGCCAGAGCCACAGGCCATGGGGTGGTGTCCAAAGCCTCAGCCAGCAGCACAGGTCCTGGTGTGGTGTCCATGGTCTCAGCCAGAAGCACAGGCCCTGGTGCGATGAACATTGCCTCATCCAGCAGCACAGTCCTTGGTGTGTTGTAGACGACCTCATCCAGAGCCACAGGCCCTGGTGTGGTGTACATGGCCTCAGACAAAGCCACAGGCCCTGAAGAGGTGTCCATGGCCTCAGCCAGTACCACAGGTCCTGGTGTGGTGTAGACGGCCTCAGACAGAACCACAGGCCTTGGTGTGGTGTAGGTGGCCTAAGCTGGCTGCACAGGTCCACATCCGGAAGCACAGGCCCTGTTGTGTTGTAGATTGCCTCAGCCAGAGCCACAGACCTTGGTGTGGTGTTCATGGCCTAAGCCAGAGCTACAGGCCCACAGCCAGAAGCACAGGCCCTGGTGTGGTGTCCATAGCTCAGCCAGCAGCACAGCTCCTGTTGTGGTGTAGTTGGCCTCAGCCAGCAGCACAGGTCCTGGTGTGGTGTCCATCGCCTCAGCCAGAAACACTGGCCCTGGTGTGATGTAGATGGCCTCAGCCAGAGCCACAGGACCTGGTGTGGTGTTCATGACCTCAGCCAGCATCAAAGGCCCGGGGGTGGTGTACATGGCCTCAGCCAGAGCCACAGGCACTGGTGTGGTGTCCATAGCCTCAGCCAGCAGCACAGGCCTTGGTGTGGTGTCCATGGCCTCAGCCAGTAGCACAGGCCCTGGTGTGGTGTAGATGATCTCAGCCAGAGACACAGGCCCTTGTGTGGTGTAGTTGGCCTCAGCCAGCAGCACAGGCCCTGGGGTGATAAACATGGCCTCATCCAGTAGTACAGCCCTTGGTGTGTTGTAGACGGCCTCATCCAGAGCCACAGGCCGTGTGTGGTGTACATGGCCTCAGCCAGATCCAAAGGCTCTGGGGTGGTGTCCATAGCCTCAGCCAGCAGTACAGGTCCTGGTGTGGTGTCCATGGCCTCAGCCAGTAGCACAGGCCCTGGTGTGGTGTAGGTGGCCTAAGCTGGCTGCACAGGTCCACAGCCAGAAGCACAGGCCCTGGCGTGGTGTAGGTGGCCTAACCTGGCTGCACAGGTCCACAACCAGAAGCACAGGACCTGGTGTGATGTAGACGGCTTCAGCCAGAGCCACAGGCCCTGGTGTGGTGTAGGTGGCCTAAGCTGGCTGCACAGGTCCACAGCCAGAAGCACAGGCCCTGGTGTGGTGTAGGTGGCCTAAGCTGGCTGCACAGGTCCACAGCCAGAAGCACAGGCCCTGTGTGGTGTAAATGGCCTCAGCCAGAGCCACAGGCCATGGGGTGGTGTCCAAAGCCTCAGCCAGCAGCACAGGTCCTGGTGTGGTGTCCATGGTCTCAGCCAGAAGCACAGGCCCTGGTGTAATGTAGATGGCGTCAGCGCAGGCCACAGGCCCTGGTGTAATTTAGATGACCTATGTTAGCAGAATAGGCCTCGTTGTGGTGCGGATGGCCTCACCCGGCAGCACAAGACATTGCTGAAAACAGCCAAAAGGAATGTCGTTAATGTGGCCTCATTAATGGACACCAACACCCTCCTTCTCTGGATCAAAACCAGCTCAGTGACATGAAAAGCAAATGCTTACAGCACCTGGTATTCCCAGGCAGTCTCCCATCCAAGTACTAACCAAGCCCAACCTTGCATAGCTTCAGAGATCAGACGAGATCGGGCTTTGGCAAGGCGGTATGGCCGTAAGCTGCTGGCGTCAGCACAAAGCGTCAATTTATGGTATCAAGTAGTGAGGTGGCCAATACTCGCAGTTACGAACACAAGCCTCCAATTTAACTACAGTGTTAATGGTAACTGCATGCTTGCCTAATACCCTAACCAAAGGACTCATTTTAGCCTTTGATCAGCAACACAGGCCCTGGTGTGGTGTAAATGGCCTCAGCCAGAGCCACAGGACCTGGTGTGGTGTAGTTGGCCTCAGCCAGCATCAAAGGCCCGGGGGTGGTGTACATGGCCTCAGCCAGAGCCACAGGCACTGGTGTGGTGTCCATAGCCTCAGCCAACAGCACAGGCCCTGTTGTGGTGTCCATGGCCTCAGCCAGAAGCACTGGCCCTGGTGTGGTGTAGATGGCCTCAGACAGAGCCACATGCCCTGGTGGGGTGTAGTTGGCCTCAGCCAGCAGCACAGGTCCTGGTGTGGTGTCCATGGCCTCAGCCAGCAGCACAGGCCCTGGTGTGGTGGCCATGGCCTCAGCCAGAAGCACAGGCCCTGGTGTGGTGTAGATGGCCTCAGACAGAGCCACAGGCCCTTGTTTGGTGTAGTTGGCCTCAGCCAGCACCACAGGCCCTGGTGTGGTCTCCATAGCCTCAGCCAGCCGCACAGGCCCTGGTGTGATGAACATTGCCTCATCCAGCAGCACAGTCCTTGGTGTGTTGTAGACGACCTCATCCAGAGCCACAGGCACTGGTGTGGTGTCCATAGCCTCAGCCAGCAGCACAGGCCTTGGTGTGGTGTCCATGGCCTCAGCCAGTAGCACAGGCCCTGGTGTGGTGTAGGTGGCCTAAGCTGGCTGCACAGGTACACAGCCAGCAGCACAAGCCCTGGTGTGGTGTACATGGCCTCAGCTAGAGGCACAGGCCCTGGTGTGGTGTAGATGATCTCAGCCAGAGACACAGGCCCTTGTGTGGTGTAGTTGGCCTCAGCCAGCAGCACAGGCCCTGGGGTGATAAACATGGCCTCATCCAGTAGTACAGCCCTTGGTGTGTTGTAGACGGCCTCATCCAGAGCCACAAGCCGTGTGTGGTGTACATGGCCTCAGCCAGATCCAAAGGCTCTGGGGTGGTGTCCATAGCCTCAGCCAGCAGTACAGGTCCTGGTGTGGTGTCCATGGCCTCAGCCAGTAGCACAGGCCCTGGTGTGGTGTAGGTGGCCTAAGCTGGCTGCACAGGTCCACAGCCAGAAGCACAGGCCCTGGCGTGGTGTAGGTGGCCTAACCTGGCTGCACAGGTCCACAACCAGAAGCACAGGACCTGGTGTGATGTAGACGGCTTCAGCCAGAGCCACAGGCCCTGGTGTGGTGTAGGTGGCCTAAGCTGTCTGCACAGGTCCATAGCCAGAAGCACAGGCCCTGGTGTGGTGAAGGTGGCCTAAGCTGGCTGCACAGGTCCACAGCCAGAAGCACAGGCCCTGTGTGGTGTAAATGGCCTCAGCCAGAGCCACAGGCCATGGGGTGGTGTCCAAAGCCTCAGCCAGCAGCACAGGTCCTGGTGTGGTGTCCATGGTCTCAGCCAGAAGCACAGGCCCTGGTGTGATGAACATTGCCTCATCCAGCAGCACAGTCCTTGGTGTGTTGTAGACGACCTCATCCAGAGCCACAGGCCCTGGTGTGGTGTACATGGCCTCAGACAAAGCCACAGGCCCTGAAGAGGTGTCCATGGCCTCAGCCAGTAGCACAGGTCCTGGTGTGGTGTAGACGGCCTCAGACAGAGCCACAGGCCTTGGTGTGGTGTAGGTGGCCTAAGCTGGCTGCACAGGTCCACATCCGGAAGCACAGGCCCTGTTGTGTTGTAGATTGCCTCAGCCAGAGCCACAGACCTTGGTGTGGTGTTCATGGCCTAAGCCAGAGCTACAGGCCCACAGCAAGCAGCACAGGCCCTGGTGTGGTGTCCATAGCTCAGCCAGCAGCACAGCTCCTGTTGTGGTGTAGTTGGCCTCAGCCAGCAGCACAGGTCCTGGTGTGGTGTCCATCGCCTCAGCCAGAAACACTGGCCCTGGAGTGATGTAGATGGCCTCAGCCAGAGCCACAGGACCTGGTGTGGTGTTCATGACCTCAGCCAGCATCAAAGGCCCGGGGGTGGTGTACATGGCCTCAGCCAGAGCCACAGGCACTGGTGTGGTGTCCATAGCCTCAGCCAGCAGCACAGGCCTTGGTGTGGTGTCCATAGCCTCAGCCAGTAGCACAGGCCCTGGTGTGGTGTAGGTGGCCTAAGCTGGCTGCACAGGTCCACAGCCAGCAGCACAAGCCCTGGTGTGGTGTACATGGCCTCAGCTAGAGGCACAGGCCCTGGTGTGGTGTAGATGATCTCAGCCAGAGACACAGGCCCTTGTGTGGTGTAGTTGGCCTCAGCCAGCAGCACAGGCCCTGGGGTGATAAACATGGCCTCATCCAGTAGTACAGCCCTTGGTGTGTTGTAGACGGCCTCATCCAGAGCCACAGGCCGTGTGTGGTGTACATGGCCTCAGCCAGATCCAAAGGCTCTGGGGTGGTGTCCATAGCCTCAGCCAGCAGCACAGGTCCTGGTGTGGTGTCCATGGCCTCAGCCAGTAGCACAGGCCCTGGTGTGGTGTAGGTGGCCTAAGCTGGCTGCACAGGTCCACAGCCAGAAGCACAGGCCCTGGCGTGGTGTAGGTGGCCTAACCTGGCTGCACAGGTCCACAACCAGAAGCACAGGACCTGGTGTGATGTAGACGGCTTCAGCCAGAGCCACAGGCCCTGGTGTGGTGTAGGTGGCCTAAGCTGGCTGCACAGGTCCACAGCCAGAAGCACAGGCCCTGGTGTGGTGTAGGTGGCCTAAGCTGGCTGCACAGGTCCACAGCCAGAAGCACAGGCCCTGTGTGGTGTAAATGGCCTCAGCCAGAGCCACAGGCCATGGGGTGGTGTCCAAAGCCTCAGCCAGCAGCACAGGTCCTGGTGTAATGTAGACGGCGTCAGCGCAGGCCACAGGCCCTGGTGTAATTTAGATGACCTATGTTAGCAGAATAGGCCTCGGTGTGGTGCGGATGGCCTCACCCGGCAGCACAAGACATTGCTGAAAACAGCCAAAAGGAATGTCGTTAATGTGGCCTCATTAATGGACACCAACACCCTCCTTCTCTGGATCAAAACCAGCTCAGTGACATGAAAAGCAAATGCTTACAGCACCTGGCATTCCCAGGCAGTCTCCCATCCAAGTACTAACCAAGCCCAACCTTGCATAGCTTCCGAGATCAGACGAGATCGGGCTTTGGCAAGGCGGTATGGCCGTAAGCTGCTGGCGTCAGCACAAAGCGTCAATTTATGGTATCAAGTAGTGAGGTGGCCAATACTCGCAGTTACGAACACAAGCCTCCAATTTAACTACAGTGTTAATGGTAACTGCATGCTTGCCTAATACCCTAACCAAAGGACTCATTTTAGCCTTTGATCAGCAACACAGGCCCTGGTGTGGTGTAAATGGCCTCAGCCAGAGCCACAGGACCTGGTGTGGTGTAGTTGGCCTCAGCCAGCATCAAAGGCCCGGGGGTGGTGTACATGGCCTCAGCCAGAGCCACAGGCACTGGTGTAGGTGTCCATAGCCTCAGCCAACAGCACAGGCCCTGTTGTGGTGTCCATGGCCTCAGCCAGAAGCACTGGCCCTGGTGTGGTGTAGATGGCCTCAGACAGAGCCACATGCCCTGGTGGGGTGTAGTTGGCCTCAGCCAGCAGCACAGGTCCTGGTGTGGTGTCCATGGCCTCAGCCAGCAGCACAGGCCCTGGTGTGGTGGCCATGGCCTCAGCCAGAAGCACTGGCCCTGGTGTGGTGTAAATGGCCTCAGACAGAGCCACAGGCCCTTGTTTGGTGTAGTTGGCCTCAGCCAGCACCACAGGCCCTGGTGTGGTGTCCATAGCCTCAGCCAGCCGCACAGGCCCTGGTGTGATGAACATTGCCTCATCCAGCAGCACAGTCCTTGGTGTGTTGTAGACGACCTCATCCAGAGCCACAGGCCCTGGTGTGGTGTACATGGCCTCAGACAAAGCCACAGGCCCTGAAGAGGTGTCCATGGCCTCAGCCAGTAGCACAGGTCCTGGTGTGGTGTAGACGGCCTCAGACAGAGCCACAGGCCTTGGTGTGGTGTAGGTGGCCTAAGCTGGCTGCACAGGTCCACATCCGGAAGCACAGGCCCTGTTGTGTTGTAGATTGCCTCAGCCAGAGCCACAGACCTTGGTGTGGTGTTCATGGCCTAAGCCAGAGCTACAGGCCCACAGCAAGCAGCACAGGCCCTGGTGTGGTGTCCATAGCTCAGCCAGCAGCACAGGCCCTGGGGTGATAAACATGGCCTCATCCAGTAGTACAGCCCTTGGTGTGTTGTAGACGGCCTCATCCAAATGCACAGTCCTTGGTGTGTTGTAGACGACCTCATCCAGAGCCACAGGCCCTGGTGTGGTGTACATGGCCTCAGACAAAGCCACAGGCCCTGAAGAGGTGTCCATGGCCTCAGCCAGTAGCACAGGTCCTGGTGTGGTGTAGACGGCCTCAGACAGAGCCACAGGCCTTGGTGTGGTGTAGGTGGCCTAAGCTGGCTGCACAGGTCCACATCCGGAAGAACAGGCCCTGTTGTGTTGTAGATTGCCTCAGCCAGAGCAACAGACCTTGGTGTGGTGTTCATGGCCTAAGCCAGAGCTACAGGCCCACAGCAAGCAGCACAGGCCCTGGTGTGGTGTCCATAGCTCAGCCAGCAGCACAGCTCCTGTTGTGGTGTAGTTGGCCTCAGCCAGCAGCACAGGTCCTGGTGTGATGTCCATCGCCTCAGCCAGAAACACTGGCCCTGGTGTGATGTAGATGGCCACAGACAGAGCCACAGGACCTGGTGTGGTGTTCATGACCTCAGCCAGCATCAAAGGCCCGGGGGTGGTGTACATGGCCTCAGCCAGAGCCACAGGCACTGGTGTGGTGTCCATAGCCTCAGCCAGCAGCACAGGCCTTGGTGTGGTGTCCATGGCCTCAGCCAGTAGCACAGGCCCTGGTGTGGTGTAGGTGGCCTAAGCTGGCTGCACAGGCCCACAGCAAGCAGCACAGGCCCTGGTGTGGTGTCCATAGCTCAGCCAGCAGCACAGCTCCTGTTGTGGTGTAGTTGGCCTCAGCCAGCAGCACAGGTCCTGGTGTGGTGTCCATCGCCTCAGCCAGAAACACTGGCCCTGGTGTGATGTAGATGGCCTCAGACAGAGCCACAGGACCTGGTGTGGTGTTCATGACCTCAGCCAGCATCAAAGGCCCGGGGGTGGTGTACATGGCCTCAGCTAGAGGCACAGGCCCTGGTGTGGTGTAGATGATCTCAGCCAGAGACACAGGCCCTTGTGTGGTGTAGTTGGCCTCAGCCAGCAGCACAGGCCCTGGGGTGATAAACATGGCCTCATCCAGTAGTACAGCCCTTGGTGTGTTGTAGACGGCCTCATCCAGAGCCACAGGCCGTGTGTGGTGTACATGGCCTCAGCCAGATCCAAAGGCTCTGGGGTGGTGTCCATAGCCTCAGCCAGCAGTACAGGTCCTGGTGTGGTGTCCATGGCCTCAGCCAGTAGCACAGGCCCTGGTGTGGTGTAGGTGGCCTAAGCTGGCTGCACAGGTCCACAACCAGTAGCACAGGCCCTGGTGTGGTGTACATGGCCTCAGCTAGAGGCACAGGCCCTGGTGTGGTGTAGATGGTCTCAGCCAGAGACACAGGCCCTTGGTGTGTTGTAGATGGCCTCATCAGGAGCCACAGGCCCTGTTGTGGTGTAGGTTGCCTCAGTCAGCAGCACAGGCCCTGTGTGGTGTCCATGGCCTCAGCCAGTAGCACAGGCCCTGGTGTGATGTAGACTGCTTCAGCCAGAGCCACAGGCCATGGTGTGGTGTAGGTGGCCTAAGCTGGCTGCACAGGTCCACAGCCAGCAGCACAGGCCCTGGTGTGGTGTCCATGGCCTCAGCCAGATGCACTGGCCGTGGTGTGGTGTAGCTGGCCTCAGCCAGAGCCACAGGCCCTGGTGTGGTGTTCATGGCCTCAGCCAGAGCCAAATGCCCTGGTGTGGTGTCCATAGCTTCAGCCAGCAGCACAGGTCTTGGTGTGGTGTCCATGGCCTCAGCCAGTAGCACAGGCCCTGGTGTGGTGTAGACGGCCTCAGCCAGAGCCACAGGCCCTGGTGTGGTGTAGGTGGCCTAAGCTGGCTGCACAGGTCCACAGCCAGAAGCACAGGCCCTGGCGTGGTGTAGGTGGCCTAACCTGGCTGCACAGGTCCACAACCAGAAGCACAGGACCTGGTGTGATGTAGACGGCTTCAGCCAGAGCCAGAGGCCCTGGTGTGGTGTAGGTGGCCTAAGCTGGCTGCACAGGTCCATAGCCAGAAGCACAGGCCCTGGTGTGGTGAAGGTGGCCTAAGCTGGCTGCACAGGTCCACAGCCAGAAGCACAGGCCCTGTGTGGTGTAAATGGCCTCAGCCAGAGCCACAGGCCCTGGGGTGGTGTCCAAAGCCTCAGCCAGCAGCACAGGTCCTGGTGTGGTGTCCATGGTCTCAGCCAGAAGCACAGGCCCTGGTGTAATGTAGACGGCGTCAGCGCAGGCCACAGGCCCTGGTGTAATTTAGATGACCTATGTTAGCAGAATAGGTCTCGGTGTGGTGCGGATGGCCTCACCCGGCAGCACAAGACATTGCTGAAAACAGCCAAAAGGAATGTCGTTAATGTGGCCTCATTAATGGACACCAACACCCTCCTTCTCTGGATCAAAACCAGCTAAGTGACATGAAAAGCAAATGCTTACAGCACCTGGTATTCCCAGGCAGTCTCCCATCCAAGTACTAACCAAGCCCAACCTTGCATAGCTTCCGAGATCAGACGAGATCGGGCTTTGGCAAGGCGGTATGGCCGTAAGCTGCTGGCGTCAGCACAAAGCGTCAGTTTATGGTATCAAGTAGTGAGGTGGCCAATACTCGCAGTTACGAACACAAGCCTCCAATTTAACTACAGTGTTAATGGTAACTGCATGCTTGCCTAATACCCTAACCAAAGGACTCATTTTAGCCTTTGATCAGCAACACAGGACCTGGTGTGGTGTAAATGGCCTCAGCCAGAGCCACAGGACCTGGTGTGGTGTAGTTGGCCTCAGCCAGCATCAAAGGCCCGGGGGTGGTGTACATGGCCTCAGCCAGAGCCACAGGCACTGGTGTGGTGTCCATAGCCTCAGCCAACAGCACAGGCCCTGTTGTGGTGTCCATGGCCTCAGCCAGAAGCACTGGCCATGGTGTGGTGTAGATGGCCTCAGACAGAGCCACATGCCCTGGTGGGGTGTAGTTGGCCTCAGCCAGCAGCACAGGTCCTGGTGTGGTGTCCATGGCCTCAGCCAGCAGCACAGGCCCTGGTGTGGTGGCCATGGCCTCAGCCAGAAGCACTGGCCCTGGTGTGGTGTAGATGGCCTCAGACAGAGCCACAGGCCCTTGTTTGGTGTAGTTGGCCTCAGCCAGCACCACAGGCCCTGGTGTGGTGTCCATAGCCTCAGCCAGCCGCACAGGCCCTGGTGTGATGAACATTGCCTCATCCAGCAGCACAGTCCTTGGTGTGTTGTAGACGACCTCATCCAGAGCCACAGGCCCTGGTGTGGTGTACATGGCCTCAGACAAAGCCACAGGCCCTGAAGAGGTGTCCATGGCCTCAGCCAGTAGCACAGGTCCTGGTGTGGTGTAGACGGCCTCAGACAGAGCCACAGGCCTTGGTGTGGTGTAGGTGGCCTAAGCTGGCTGCACAGGTCCACATCCGGAAGCACAGGCCCTGTTGTGTTGTAGATTGCCTCAGCCAGAGCCACAGACCTTGGTGTGGTGTTCATGGCCTAAGCCAGAGCTACAGGCCCACAGCAAGCAGCACAGGCACTGGTGTGGTGTCCATAGCTCAGCCAGCAGCACAGCTCCTGTTGTGGTGTAGTTGGCCTCAGCCAGCAGCACAGGTCCTGGTGTGGTGTCCATCGCCTCAGCCAGAAACACTGGCCCTGGTGTGATGTAGATGGCCTCAGCCAGAGCCACAGGACCTGGTGTGGTGTTCATGACCTCAGCCAGCATCAAAGGCCCGGGGGTGGTGTACATGGCCTCAGCCAGAGCCACAGGCACTGGTGTGGTGTCCATAGCCTCAGCCAGCAGCACAGGCCTTGGTGTGGTGTCCATGGCCTCAGCCAGTAGCACAGGCCCTGGTGTGGTGTAGGTGGCCTAAGCTGGCTGCACAGGTCCACAACCAGCAGCACAGGCCCTGGTGTGGTGTACATGGCCTCAGCTAGAGGCACAGGCCCTGGTGTGGTGTAGATGGTCTCAGCCAGAGACACAGGCCCTTGGTGTGTTGTAGATGGCCTCATCAGGAGCCACAGGCCCTGTTGTGGTGTAGGTTGCCTCAGTCAGCAGCACAGGCCCTGTGTGGTGTGCATGGCCTCAGCCAGTAGCACAGGCCCTGGGGTGATAAACATGGCCTCATCCAGTAGTACAGCCCTTGGTGTGTTGTAGACGGCCTCATCCAGATGCACAGTCCTTGGTGTGTTGTAGACGACCTCATCCAGAGCCACAGGCCCTGGTGTGGTGTACATGGCCTCAGACAAAGCCACAGGCCCTGAAGAGGTGTCCATGGCCTCAGCCAGTAGCACAGGTCCTGGTGTGGTGTAGACGGCCTCAGACAGAGCCACAGGCCTTGGTGTGGTGTAGGTGGCCTAAGCTGGCTGCACAGGTCCACATCCGGAAGCAGAGGCCCTGTTGTGTTGTAGATTGCCTCAGCCAGAGCCACAGACCTTGGTGTGGTGTTCATGGCCTAAGCCAGAGCTACAGGCCCACAGCAAGCAGCACAGGCCCTGGTGTGGTGTCCATAGCTCAGCCAGCAGCACAGCTCCTGTTGTGGTGTAGTTGGCCTCAGCCAGCAGCACAGGTCCTGGTGTGGTGTCCATCGCCTCAGCCAGAAACACTGGCCCTGGTGTGATGTAGATGGCCTCAGACAGAGCCACAGGACCTGGTGTGGTGTTCATGACCTCAGCCAGCATCAAAGGCCCGGGGGTGGTGTACATGGCCTCAGCCAGAGCCACAGGCACTGGTGTGGTGTCCATAGCCTCAGCCAGCAGCACAGGCCTTGGTGTGGTGTCCATGGCCTCAGCCAGTAGCACAGGCCCTGGTGTGGTTTAGGTGGCCTAAGCTGGCTGCACAGGTCCACAGCCAGCAGCACAAGCCCTGGTGTGGTGTACATGGCCTCAGCTAGAGGCACAGGCCCTGGTGTGGTGTAGATGATCTCAGCCAGAGACACAGGCCCTTGTGTGGTGTAGTTGGCCTCAGCCAGCAGCACAGGCCCTGGGGTGATAAACATGGCCTCATCCAGTACTACAGCCCTTGGTGTGTTGTAGACGGCCTCATCCAGAGCCACAGGCCGTGTGTGGTGTACATGGCCTCAGCCAGATCCAAAGGCTCTGGGGTGGTGTCCATAGCCTCAGCCAGCAGCACAGGTCCTGGTGTGGTGTCCATGGCCTCAGCCAGTAGCACAGGCCCTGGTGTGGTGTAGGTGGCCTAAGCTGGCTGCACAGGTCCACAGCCAGAAGCACAGGCCCTGGCGTGGTGTAGGTGGCCTAACCTGGCTGCACAGGTCCACAACCAGAAGCACAGGACCTGGTGTGATGTAGACGGCTTCAGCCAGAGCCACAGGCCCTGGTGTGGTGTAGGTGGCCTAAGCTGGCTGCACAGGTCCACAGCCAGAAGCACAGGCCCTGGTGTGATGTAGACGGCCTCAGCCAGAGCCACAGGCCCTGGTGTGGTGTAGGTGGCCTAAGCTGGCTGCACAGGTCCACAGCCAGAATCACAGGCCCTGGCGTGGTGTAGGTGGCCTAACCTGGCTGCACAGGTCTACAACCAGAAGCACAGGCCCTGGTGTGATGTAGACGGCTTCAGCCAGAGCCACAGGCCCTGGTGTGGTGTAGGTGGCCTAAGCTGGCTGCACAGGTCCACAGCCAGAAGCACAGGCCCTGGTGTGGTGAAGGTGGCCTAAGCTGGCTGCACAGGTCCACAGCCAGAAGCACAGGCCCTGTGTGGTGTAAATGGCCTCAGCCAGAGCCACAAGCCCTGGGGTGGTGTCCAAAGCCTCAGCCAGCAGCACAGGTCCTGGTGTGGTGTCCATGGTCTCAGCCAGAAGCACAGGCCCTGGTGTAATGTAGACGGCGTCAGCGCAGGCCACAGGCCACAGGCCCTGGTGTAATTTAGATGACCTATGTTAGCAGAATAGGCCTTGTTGTGGTGCGGATGGCCTCACCCGGCAGCACAAGACATTGCTGAAAACAGCCAAAAGGAATGTCGTTAATGTGGCCTCATTAATGGACACCAACACCCTCCTTCTCTGGATCAAAACCAGCTCAGTGACATGAAAAGCAAATGCTTACAGCACCTGGTATTCCCAGGCAGTCTCCCATCCAAATACTGACCAAGCCCAACCTTGCATAGCTTCCGAGATCAGACGAGATCGGGCTTTGGCAAGGCGGTATGGCCGTAAGCTGCTGGCGTCAGCACAAAGCGTCAATTTATGGTATCAAGTGGTGAGGTGGCCAGTACTCGCAGTTACGAACACAAGCCTCCAATTTAACTACAGTGTTAATGGTAACTGCATGCTTGCCTAATACCCTAACCAAAGGACTCATTTTAGCCTTTGATCAGCAACACAGGCCCTGGTGTGGTGTAAATTGCCTCAGCCAGATCCACAGGACCTGGTGTGGTGTAGTTGGCCTCAGCCAGCATCAAAGGCCCGGGGGTGGTGTACATGGCCTCAGCCAACAGCACAGGCCCTGTTGTGCTGTCCATGGCCTCAGCCAGAAGCACTGGCCCTGGTGTGGTGTAGATGGCCTCAGACAGAGCCACATGCCCTGGTGTGGTGTAGTTGGCCTCAGCCAGCAGCACAGCTCCTGTTGTGGTGTCCATGGCCTCAGCCAGCAGCACAGGTCCTGGTGTGGTGTCCATCGCCTCAGCCAGAAACACTGGCCCTGGTGTGATGTAGATGGCCTCAGCCAGAGCCACAGGACCTGGTGTGGTGTTCATGGCCTCAGCCAGCATCAAAGGCCCGGGGGTGGTGTACATGGCCTCAGCCAGAGCCACAGGCACTGGTGTGGTGTCCATAGCCTCAGCCAGCAGCACAGGCCCTGGTGTGGTGTCCATGGCCTCAGCCAGTAGCACAGGCCCTGGTGTGGTGTAGGTGGCCTAAGCTGGCTGCACAGGTCCACAGCCAGCAGCACAAGCCCTGGTGTGGTGTACATGGCCTCAGCTAGAGGCACAGGCCCTGGTGTGGTGTAGATGATCTCAGCCAGAGACACAGGCCCTTGTGTGGTGTAGTTGGCCTCAGCCAGCAGCACAGGCCCTGGGGTGATAAACATGGCCTCATCCAGTAGTACAGCCCTTGGTGTGTTGTAGACGGCCTCATCCAGAGCCACAGGCCGTGTGTGGTGTACATGGCCTCAGCCAGATCCAAAGGCTCTGGGGTGGTGTCCATAGCCTCAGCCAGCAGCACAGGTCCTGGTGTGGTGTTCATGGCCTCAGCCAGTAGCACAGGCCCTGGTGTGGTGTAGGTGGCCTAAGCTGGCTGCACAGGTCCACAGCCAGCAGCACAGGCCCTGGTGTGGTGTACATGGCCTCAGCTAGAGGCACAGGCCCTGGTGTGGTGTAGATGGTCTCAGCCAGAGACACAGGCCCTTGGTGTGTTGTAGATGGCCTCATCAGGAGCCTCAGGCCCTGTTGTGGTGTAGGTTGCCTCAGTCAGCAGCACAGGCCCTGTGTGGTGTGCATGGCCTCAGCCAGTAGCACAGGCCCTGGTGTGATGTAGACTGCTTCAGCCAGAGCCACAGGCCATGGTGTGGTGTAGGTGGCCTAAGCTGGCTGCACAGGTCCACAGCCAGCAGTACAGGCCCTGGTGTGGTGTCCATAGCCTCAGCCAGCAGCACAGGCCTTGGTGTGGTGTCCATGGCCTCAGCCAGTAGCACAGGCCCTGGTGTGGTGTAGGTGGCCTAAGCTGGCTGCACAGGTCCACAGCCAGCAGCACAAGCCCTGGTGTGGTGTACATGGCCTCAGCTAGAGGCACAGGCCCTGGTGTGGTGTAGATGATCTCAGCCAGAGACACAGGCCCTTGTGTGGTGTAGTTGGCCTCAGCCAGCAGCACAGGCCCTGGGGTGATAAACATGGCCTCATCCAGTACTACAGCCCTTGGTGTGTTGTAGACGGCCTCATCCAGAGCCACAGGCCGTGTGTGGTGTACATGGCCTCAGCCAGATCCAAAGGCTCTGGGGTGGTGTCCATAGCCTCAGCCAGCAGCACAGGTCCTGGTGTGGTGTCCATGGCCTCAGCAAGTAGCACAGGCCCTGGTGTGGTGTAGGTGGCCTAAGCTGGCTGCACAGGTCCACAGCCAGAAGCACAGGCCCTGGCGTGGTGTAGGTGGCCTAACCTGGCTGCACAGGTCCACAACCAGAAGCACAGGACCTGGTGTGATGTAGACGGCTTCAGCCAGAGCCACAGGCCCTGGTGTGGTGTAGGTGGCCTAAGCTGGCTGCACAGGTCCACAGCCAGAAGCACAGGCCCTGGTGTGATGTAGACGGCCTCAGCCAGAGCCACAGGCCCTGGTGTGGTGTAGGTGGCCTAAGCTGGCTGCACAGGTCCACAGCCAGAAGCACAGGCCCTGGCGTGGTGTAGGTGGCCTAACCTGGCTGCACAGGTCCACAACCAGAAGCACAGGACCTGGTGTGATGTAGACGGCTTCAGCCAGAGCCACAGGCCCTGGTGTGGTGTAGGTGGCCTAAGCTGGCTGCACAGGTCCACAGCCAGAAGCACAGGCCCTGGTGTGATGTAGACGGCCTCAGCCAGAGCCACAGGCCCTGGTGTGGTGTAGGTGGCCTAAGCTGGCTGCACAGGTCCACAGCCAGAATCACAGGCCCTGGCGTGGTGTAGGTGGCCTAACCTGGCTGCACAGGTCTACAACCAGAAGCACAGGCCCTGGTGTGATGTAGACGGCTTCAGCCAGAGCCACAGGCCCTGGTGTGGTGTAGGTGGCCTAAGCTGGCTGCACAGGTCCACAGCCAGAAGCACAGGCCCTGGTGTGGTGAAGGTGGCCTAAGCTGGCTGCACAGGTCCACAGCCAGAAGCACAGGCCCTGTGTGGTGTAAATGGCCTCAGCCAGAGCCACAAGCCCTGGGGTGGTGTCCAAAGCCTCAGCCAGCAGCACAGGTCCTGGTGTGGTGTCCATGGTCTCAGCCAGAAGCACAGGCCCTGGTGTAATGTAGACGGCGTCAGCGCAGGCCACAGGCCACAGGCCCTGGTGTAATTTAGATGACCTATGTTAGCAGAATAGGCCTTGTTGTGGTGCGGATGGCCTCACCCGGCAGCACAAGACATTGCTGAAAACAGCCAAAAGGAATGTCGTTAATGTGGCCTCATTAATGGACACCAACACCCTCCTTCTCTGGATCAAAACCAGCTCAGTGACATGAAAAGCAAATGCTTACAGCACCTGGTATTCCCAGGCAGTCTCCCATCCAAGTACTGACCAAGCCCAACCTTGCATAGCTTCCGAGATCAGACGAGATCGGGCTTTGGCAAGGCGGTATGGCCGTAAGCTGCTGGCGTCAGCACAAAGCGTCAATTTATGGTATCAAGTGGTGAGGTGGCCAGTACTCGCAGTTACGAACACAAGCCTCCAATTTAACTACAGTGTTAATGGTAACTGCATGCTTGCCTAATACCCTAACCAAAGGACTCATTTTAGCCTTTGATCAGCAACACAGGCCCTGGTGTGGTGTAAATTGCCTCAGCCAGATCCACAGGACCTGGTGTGGTGTAGTTGGCCTCAGCCAGCATCAAAGGCCCGGGGGTGGTGTACATGGCCTCAGCCAACAGCACAGGCCCTGTTGTGCTGTCCATGGCCTCAGCCAGAAGCACTGGCCCTGGTGTGGTGTAGATGGCCTCAGACAGAGCCACATGCCCTGGTGTGGTGTAGTTGGCCTCAGCCAGCAGCACAGCTCCTGTTGTGGTGTCCATGGCCTCAGCCAGCAGCACAGGTCCTGGTGTGGTGTCCATCGCCTCAGCCAGAAACACTGGCCCTGGTGTGATGTAGATGGCCTCAGCCAGAGCCACAGGACCTGGTGTGGTGTTCATGGCCTCAGCCAGCATCAAAGGCCCGGGGGTGGTGTACATGGCCTCAGCCAGAGCCACAGGCACTGGTGTGGTGTCCATAGCCTCAGCCAGCAGCACAGGCCCTGGTGTGGTGTCCATGGCCTCAGCCAGTAGCACAGGCCCTGGTGTGGTGTAGGTGGCCTAAGCTGGCTGCACAGGTCCACAGCCAGCAGCACAAGCCCTGGTGTGGTGTACATGGCCTCAGCTAGAGGCACAGGCCCTGGTGTGGTGTAGATGATCTCAGCCAGAGACACAGGCCCTTGTGTGGTGTAGTTGGCCTCAGCCAGCAGCACAGGCCCTGGGGTGATAAACATGGCCTCATCCAGTAGTACAGCCCTTGGTGTGTTGTAGACGGCCTCATCCAGAGCCACAGGCCGTGTGTGGTGTACATGGCCTCAGCCAGATCCAAAGGCTCTGGGGTGGTGTCCATAGCCTCAGCCAGCAGCACAGGTCCTGGTGTGGTGTTCATGGCCTCAGCCAGTAGCACAGGCCCTGGTGTGGTGTAGGTGGCCTAAGCTGGCTGCACAGGTCCACAGCCAGCAGCACAGGCCCTGGTGTGGTGTACATGGCCTCAGCTAGAGGCACAGGCCCTGGTGTGGTGTAGATGGTCTCAGCCAGAGACACAGGCCCTTGGTGTGTTGTAGATGGCCTCATCAGGAGCCTCAGGCCCTGTTGTGGTGTAGGTTGCCTCAGTCAGCAGCACAGGCCCTGTGTGGTGTGCATGGCCTCAGCCAGTAGCACAGGCCCTGGTGTGATGTAGACTGCTTCAGCCAGAGCCACAGGCCATGGTGTGGTGTAGGTGGCCTAAGCTGGCTGCACAGGTCCACAGCCAGCAGTACAGGCCCTGGTGTGGTGTCCATAGCCTCAGCCAGCAGCACAGGCCTTGGTGTGGTGTCCATGGCCTCAGCCAGTAGCACAGGCCCTGGTGTGGTGTAGGTGGCCTAAGCTGGCTGCACAGGTCCACAGCCAGCAGCACAAGCCCTGGTGTGGTGTACATGGCCTCAGCTAGAGGCACAGGCCCTGGTGTGGTGTAGATGATCTCAGCCAGAGACACAGGCCCTTGTGTGGTGTAGTTGGCCTCAGCCAGCAGCACAGGCCCTGGGGTGATAAACATGGCCTCATCCAGTACTACAGCCCTTGGTGTGTTGTAGACGGCCTCATCCAGAGCCACAGGCCGTGTGTGGTGTACATGGCCTCAGCCAGATCCAAAGGCTCTGGGGTGGTGTCCATAGCCTCAGCCAGCAGCACAGGTCCTGGTGTGGTGTCCATGGCCTCAGCAAGTAGCACAGGCCCTGGTGTGGTGTAGGTGGCCTAAGCTGGCTGCACAGGTCCACAGCCAGAAGCACAGGCCCTGGCGTGGTGTAGGTGGCCTAACCTGGCTGCACAGGTCCACAACCAGAAGCACAGGACCTGGTGTGATGTAGACGGCTTCAGCCAGAGCCACAGGCCCTGGTGTGGTGTAGGTGGCCTAAGCTGGCTGCACAGGTCCACAGCCAGAAGCACAGGCCCTGGTGTGATGTAGACGGCCTCAGCCAGAGCCACAGGCCCTGGTGTGGTGTAGGTGGCCTAAGCTGGCTGCACAGGTCCACAGCCAGAAGCACAGGCCCTGGCGTGGTGTAGGTGGCCTAACCTGGCTGCACAGGTCTACAACCAGAAGCACAGGCCCTGGTGTGATGTAGACGGCTTCAGCCAGAGCCACAGGCCCTGGTGTGGTGTAGGTGGCCTAAGCTGGCTGCACAGGTCCACAGCCAGAAGCACAGGCCCTGGTGTGGTGAAGGTGGCCTAAGCTGGCTGCACAGGTCCACAGCCAGAAGCACAGGCCCTGTGTGGTGTAAATGGCCTCAGCCAGAGCCACAAGCCCTGGGGTGGTGTCCAAAGCCTCAGCCAGCAGCACAGGTCCTGGTGTGGTGTCCATGGTCTCAGCCAGAAGCACAGGCCCTGGTGTAATGTAGACGGCGTCAGCGCAGGCCACAGGCCCTGGTGTAATTTAGATGACCTATGTTAGCAGAATAGGCCTTGTTGTGGTGCGGATGGCCTCACCCGGCAGCACAAGACATTGCTGAAAACAGCCAAAAGGAATGTCGTTAATGTGGCCTCATTAATGGACACCAACACCCTCCTTCTCTGGATCAAAACCAGCTCAGTGACATGATAAGCAAATGCTTACAGCACCTGGTATTCCCAGGCAGTCTCCCATCCAAGTACTGACCAAGCCCAACCTTGCATAGCTTCCGAGAGCAGACGAGATCGGACTTTGGCAAGGCGGTATGGCCGTAAGCTGCTGGCGTCAGCACAAAGCGTCAATTTATGGTATCAAGTGGTGAGGTGGCCAGTACTCGCAGTTACGAACACAAGCCTCCAATTTAACTACAGTGTTAATGGTAACTGCATGCTTGCCTAATACCCTAACCAAAGGACTCATTTTAGCCTTTGATCAGCAACACAGGCCCTGGTGTGGTGTAAATTGCCTCAGCCAGATCCACAGGACCTGGTGTGGTGTAGTTGGCCTCAGCCAGCATCAAAGGCCCGGGGGTGGTGTACATGGCCTCAGCCAACAGCACAGGCCCTGTTGTGCTGTCCATGGCCTCAGCCAGAAGCACTGGCCCTGGTGTGGTGTAGATGGCCTCAGACAGAGCCACATGCCCTGGTGTGGTGTAGTTGGCCTCAGCCAGCAGCACAGCTCCTGTTGTGGTGTCCATGGCCTCAGCCAGCAGCACAGGTCCTGGTGTGGTGTCCATCGCCTCAGCCAGAAACACTGGCCCTGGTGTGATGTAGATGGCCTCAGCCAGAGCCACAGGACCTGGTGTGGTGTTCATGGCCTCAGCCAGCAACAAAGGCCCGGGGGTGGTGTACATGGCCTCAGCCAGAGCCACAGGCACTGGTGTGGTGTCCATAGCCTCAGCCAGCAGCACAGGCCTTGGTGTGGTGTCCATGGCCTCAGCCAGTAGCACAGGCCCTGGTGTGGTGTAGGTGGCCTAAGCTGGCTGCACAGGTCCACAGCCAGCAGCACAAGCCCTGGTGTGGTGTACATGGCCTCAGCTAGAGGCACAGGCCCTGGTGTGGTGTAGATGATCTCAGCCAGAGACACAGGCCCTTGTGTGGTGTAGTTGGCCTCAGCCAGCAGCACAGGCCCTGGGGTGATAAACATGGCCTCATCCAGTACTACAGCCCTTGGTGTGTTGTAGACGGCCTCATCCAGAGCCACAGGCCGTGTGTGGTGTACATGGCCTCAGCCAGATCCAAAGGCTCTGGGGTGGTGTCCATAGCCTCAGCCAGCAGCACAGGTCCTGGTGTGGTGTTCATGGCCTCAGCCAGTAGCACAGGCCCTGGTGTGGTGTAGGTGGCCTAAGCTGGCTGCACAGGTCCACAGCCAGCAGCACAGGCCCTGGTGTGGTGTACATGGCCTCAGCTAGAGGCACAGGCCCTGGTGTGGTGTAGATGGTCTCAGCCAGAGACACAGGCCCTTGGTGTGTTGTA
Organism: Pelmatolapia mariae; assembly: GCF_036321145.2. Lineage (NCBI taxonomy): Eukaryota > Metazoa > Chordata > Actinopteri > Cichliformes > Cichlidae > Pelmatolapia > Pelmatolapia mariae. The sequence goes on from NC_086232.1 coordinate 1,858,010, forward strand.
GATGGCCTCATCAGGAGCCTCAGGCCCTGTTGTGGTGTAGGTTGCCTCAGTCAGCAGCACAGGCCCTGTGTGGTGTGCATGGCCTCAGCCAGTAGCACAGGCCCTGGTGTGATGTAGACTGCTTCAGCCAGAGCCACAGGCCATGGTGTGGTGTAGGTGGCCTAAGCTGGCTGCACAGGTCCACAGCCAGCAGTACAGGCCCTGGTGTGGTGTCCATGGCCTCAGCCAGATGCACTGGCCGTGGTGTGGTGTAGCTGGCCTCAGCCAGAGCCACAGGCCCTGGTGTGGTGTTCATGGCCTCAGCCAGAGCCAAATGCCCTGGTGTGGTGTCCATAGCTTCAGCCAGTAGCACAGGCCCTGGTGTGATGTAGACGGCCTCAGCCAGAGCCACAGGCCCTGGCGTGGTGTAGGTGGCCTAACCTGGCTGCACAGGTCCACAACCAGAAGCACAGGCCCTGGTGTGATGTAGACGGCTTCAGCCAGAGCCACAGGCCCTGGTGTGGTGTAGGTGGCCTAAGCTGGCTGCACAGGTCCACAGCCAGAAGCACAGGCCCTGGTGTGGTGAAGGTGGCCTAAGCTGGCTGCACAGGTCCACAGCCAGAAGCACAAGCCCTGTGTGGTGTAAATGGCCTCAGCCAGAGCCACAAGCCCTGGGGTGGTGTCCAAAGCCTCAGCCAGCAGCACAGGTCCTGGTGTGGTGTCCATGGTCTCAGCCAGAAGCACAGGCCCTGGTGTAATGTAGACGGCGTCAGCGCAGGCCACAGGCCCTGGTGTAATTTAGATGACCTATGTTAGCAGAATAGGCCTTGTTGTGGTGCGGATGGCCTCACCCGGCAGCAGAAGACATTGCTGAAAACAGCCAAAAGGAATGTCGTTAATGTGGCCTCATTAATGGACACCAACACCCTCCTTCTCTGGATCAAAACCAGCTCAGTGACATGAAAAGCAAATGCTTACAGCACCTGGTATTCCCAGGCAGTCTCCCATCCAAGTACTGACCAAGCCCAACCTTGCATAGCTTCCGAGATCAGACGAGATCGGGCTTTGGCAAGGCGGTATGGCCGTAAGCTGCTGGCATCAGCACAAAGCGTCAATTTATGGTATCAAGTGGTGAGGTGGCCAGTACTCGCAGTTACGAACACAAGCCTCCAATTTAACTACAGTGTTAATGGTAACTGCATGCTTGCCTAATACCCTAACCAAAGGACTCATTTTAGCCTTTGATCAGCAACACAGGCCCTGTTGTGCTGTCCATGGCCTCAGCCAGAAGCACTGGCCCTGGTGTGGTGTAGATGGCCTCAGACAGAGCAACATGCCCTGGTGTGGTGTAGTTGGCCTCAGCCAGCAGCACAGGTCCTGGTGTGGTGTCCATGGCCTCAGCCAGCAGCACAGGCCCTGGTGTGGTGTCCATGGCCTCAGCCAGAAGCACTGGCCCTGGTGTGGTGTAGCTGGCCTCAGCCAGAGCCACAGGCCCTGGTGTGGTGTTCATGGCCTCAGCCAGCAGCACAGGTCCTTGTGTGGTGTCCATGGCCTCAGCCAGAGCCACAGGCCCTGGTGTGGTGTAGGTGGCCTCAGCCAGCAGCACAGGCCCTGTGTGGTGTCCATGGCCTCAGCCAGCAGCACAGGCCCTGGTGTGATGTAGACGGGCTCAGCCAGAGCCACAGGACATGGTGTGGTGTAGGTGGCCTAAGCTTGCTGCACAGGTCCACAACCAGAGCCAAAGGCCCTGGTGTAATGTAGACGGCTTCAGCCAGAGCCACAGGCCCTGGTGTGGTGTAGGTGGCCTAAGCTGGCTGCACAGGTCCACAGCCAGAAGCACAGGCCCTGTGTGGTGTAAATGGCCTCAGCCAGAGCCACAGGCTCTGGGGTGGTGTCCAAAGCCTCAGCCAGCAGCACAGGTCCTGGTGTGGTGTCCATGGTCTCAGCCAGAAGCACAGGCCCTGGTGTAATGTAGACGGCGTCAGCGCAGGCCACAGGCCCTGGTGTAATTTAGATGACCTATGTTAGCAGAATAGGCCTCGTTGTGGTGCGGATGGCCTCACCCGGCAGCACAAGACATTGCTGAAAACAGCCAAAAGGAATGTCGTTAATGTGGCCTCATTAATGGACACCAACACCCTCCTTCTCTGGATCAAAACCAGCTCAGTGACATGAAAAGCAAATGCTTACAGCACCTGGTATTCCCAGGCAGTCTCCCATCCAGGTACTAACCAAGCCCAACCTTGCATAGCTTCCGAGATCAGACGAGATCGGGCTTTGGCAAGGCGGTATGGCCGTAAGCTGCTGGCGTCAGCACAAAGCGTCAATTTATGGTATTAAGTGGTGAGGTGGCCAGTACTCGCAGTTACGAACACAAGCCTCCAATTTAACTACAGTGTTAATGGTAACTGCATGCTTGCCTAATACCCTAACCAAAGGACTCATTTTAGCCTTTGATCAGCAACACAGGCCCTGGTGTGGTGTTCATGGCCTCAGCCAGAGCCACAGGACCTGGTGTGGTGTCCATAGCCTCAGCCAACAGCACAGGCCCTGTTGTGGTGTAAATGGCCTCAGCCAGAAGCACTGGCCCTGGTGTGGTGTAGATGGCCTCAGACAGAGCCACATGCCCTGGTGGGGTGTAGTTGGCCTCAGACAGAGCCACAGGCCCTGGTGTGGTGTCCATGGCCTCAGCCAGAAGCACTGGCCCTGGTGTGATGAACATTGTCTCATCCAGCAGCACAGTCCTTGGTGTGTTGTAGACGGCCTCATCCAGAGCCACAGGCCCTGGTGTGGTGTACATGGCCTCAGACAAAGCCACATGCCCTGGTGAGGTGTCCATGGCCTCAGCCAGTAGCACAGGTCCTGGTGTGGTATAGACGGCCTCAGACAGAGCCACAGGCCTTGGTGTGGTGTAGGTGGCCTAAGCTGGCTACACAGGTCAACATCCGGAAGCACAGGCCCTGGTGTGTTGTAGATTGCCTCAGCCAGAGCCACAGACCCTGGTGTGGTGTTCATGGCCTAAGCCAGAGCTACAGGCCCACAGCAAGCAGCACAGGCCCTGGTGTGGTGTCCATAGCTCAGCCAGCAGCACAGCTCCTGTTGCCTTCAGGTCTTCTCTGATCTTTTCTTCAGCTTCTGTTCTCTTAGCGCAGTCGTGCGGTTCGCCTGACCCCATTAAATCTGCCATATTGATTCCCTCATGTGTGAATGTCAGATTTGGAGCATCTAAGACTTTACTCAGTCTCTGCTGTGTCAAGGGTGTCATAGTGAATGCTTGTGAGTTAACATATGCCACTACACTGTGTGTGGTCAGTACTCTCAATGGATGTTCTCTCACTATATGTGCTGTTTTTTGTATGGTTTTTGCTACCCCAGCTACATGTTGTGTGCATATAGGGTGTCTCGTCTCTAGTGGATTCAATCTGATGCTGACATACATAAGTACATCGCTCCCTCCCCCTTTCTTCTGAAAAAACAGGCCATTTACTACCCCGTGTGTTTCAGAAACATCCAGGTAGAACGTTTCATCATAATTGGATGTGGCAATGTCAGTTGCTTTTGACAGGTCTTGTTTCAGTGAGATAAACGCCGACTCAGTGGCGGATGTCCATGGCAACTCAG